>NC_091150.1:39605233-39640233 GCF_040958095.1 Procambarus clarkii | reverse complement strand
TCCACTTGCGTTGGCAAATATTGTCTTCTACCGCCCTTTATATATGTTGGTGTTTATTTTATTTAAACGTTATTAAAAAGAGGAGTTACATATAAGGTGTTCCTCTAGCTTCTCAGATGGCGGGCAGGAACCCTGAATGCCGAGTGCATTTCCCCTCTGTAATGCCACGCTGAGACGCTGGAAAAGGAAACCGGAAGCTCTAAGGTCTCTTGTTGTTTCAATTAGCCTAGAACCCAGTTCCTTAAAGAAAATACTGGTGACACTTTTACCCCAGGTGCCATGTGTGTTGGAAGCTATGGGGACAAAACTGTAGTGGTGGTCCAGTTCTCTGTACTTACGTGACTTGACTGATTCTCTATGAGTGGCACGCCACCCGAATGAGCAACATTGAAGTCAATGTAGGTGTCAGCCAGGGTTGATATACACGTGTAGTCCCCACACTGATTTCTATTCTTCCAGGGGTTCACTGTGATCCCATCTGGACGACCAATAAGAACATCATTTATGGGGCAACGGGGTCTCTCTTTCTCAGCTGGGATTTCAGCTGTGGTGAGGCGTCTCTTGATGATATTGTTAACTTCACTGTGCCTCGAGTGCCATCCACCTGTTCTTTGGCAGAGTAGGCCATAGTGGCCTTACCTGTCGGCCTCCACCTCGCCGCAAATACACCTATATCTGGTGTGGATTGGGACAGAAAGAAGGAAGGCCATAGAAATTCAGAGGGCGTGTGGTGTGAGTCGTGTGCCAGTTGCCGACATTGGGGTTGCTAACAGGAAGTCCCCTGCATGTGGGGCTGCTACTGCTGTGAGGCGAGCAATGTCGTGTTGTGTTGTTGCAGCACCCAGGCACTCTGCAGCAACTTGGTCTACAATAGGACCATCCCAGCTGGATTGCTTGTGGGCTTTGATGGTGGTGGTTGAGGTGATGGGCCTGCACTAGAGGCCCACTCGGTGGCACGGATTATAAAATTGGGTACAAAAAATTATGTACGCTTGCCAGCTGACCTAAGTACTCAGGTAGAATTTCCTTCACTTGGTTATCAGATGCCGAGGAAGACAGGAAGGCTGGAACAGCGATTTGCGTTGCTGTTCGAATACAGTAAATGTATATCATATATACTGGCAGGTTAGAACATGCTTAAGTGTGGGAGAACCAAACATCGAAACAACCATTAGTAAATCGAAACAAAATCATCTTTCCTCCTCTTCACATCAAACTGGGTGTAATGAAGAAGTATGTTAAAGCTCTGAGCATAGAACGTGACTGTTTTAAGGACATATGCACAATATTTTCTACCCACAGTTATGAAAAAATGAAAACTTAAGTGTCTGACGGGCCAAAAATCAGAAAAAACTAATGATAGATCAACATTCCACAATCTCCATGAATTATATGGTGAAAAGAGCACGGGATTCTTTCGAATATCTTATGAAAAATTTCCTGGAAACCAAAAAGCTACAAAATGTCAGAATGTGGATTGCAAACGAGCACACAGGTTCGCTTTGTTTTGGCCATCTTGATACATTTCCGGAAAATGTAGGTGGCGTATGTAAAGGGCAAGGTGGCAGCTGCCATCAAGGTGACAGCTGCCATCAAGGTGGCAGCTGCCATCAAGGTGACAGCTGCCATCAAGGTGACAGCTGCCATCAAGGTATAAAATCTATGGAGAAGCGGAACCAAGGAATGTGGGACACCCACATGATGGCTGACTACTGTTGAAGCATTAAAAGAGAATGTCTGGAAAAGAAGGTCTCTGGAAAGACCAACAAGCGACTATTAAACACAAGAAAGAATAATGTGTCATTTACAAATGACACTTAATGTAAATAAACCCACATGTGTCATTGTTTTTGTTTCTACAGTACTCTAAAGGAAATCATACGAATATTCTGGATAATCTTTTGCCCATTTTAATACAATTCACTTAATTCTAGCATCGCTGTATATTTTTTTCTATTTCAATGTTTTGACCTGATGTCATAGTTAGCCAATATATTGGATAATCTCAAAACTGATTCATGGAATTGGTTTTTGGAGCGATAGTCGAAATAAAATGATGAGACTATGAATAATGTGACTGTGGCAATCACTGTAATCTGGCACTTATGTATGGTGAGTGATCGAAAATGGTGTAGAAGAAATATTTGACGTGAAAGACAAACACCAATGTGATATTTGAGTTCAGCTTCCCCAAATTAGTTAGAAACAAGTCTAAGATATAAGTCTGTACAAATTTTGTTGACTGGTTATATATATATATATATATATATATATATATATATATATATATATATATATATATATATATATATATATATATATATATATATTGCAATCAAAATATATAACATTTTGAGTGTTATATATTTTGAACGCAAAAGTTTAACAAGTCATCATCAGAGCAGAATAGAATCTATTCTGCTCTGACGATGGCTTGTGCTCGTGCCGAAAACGCATTCAACAATCAATTATTTTTCATTGTGGTTATTCCGCAAACACACACACACACACACACACACACACACACACACACACACACACACATATCTATATATATATATATATATATATATATATATATATATATATATATATATATATATATATATATGCAGAGTAACCACATGTGAAAAATAGAGAATGCTTAACGCGTTTTTCGCCTTCATCAGAGCAAAGTAGAATGAAGATCAATTTATACTACTGTGCTCTGATGAAGGCGAATTAGCCGAAAACGCGTTAAGCAGTCTCCCTCTGCTTCCTCCCTCTGTATCACTCCCTCTGAAGATGAATTAATATACGAAAGTACTTAAGGAAATTCCTGTTTCAATTTTCCTCCATGGTCTGACACTGTCATATATATATATATATATATATATATATATATATATATATATATATATATATATATATATATATATATATATATAATATATGTATTTATTTAGAATACAAAAATACGAAAAACACAGTAAAAGATAAATATACAAAATGGAAATAGAAATATACACTATGGCAAGTAAAAAATATTTAACAAAGAGAAAATACACAATAATAAAAGAAACACACTCATTGATACGATAAATATACTTAACGACAAAGGAAAAAAAAAATACTCAATCACAAGAGAATAATTAAAAAAAAAGACGAAGAAATCAAGATAAAACTTTGACGCGGGCTTCTTCGAGGAGCCGGAACCAAATCTCAAACAGCACTTGAAGCCGTTCAGCTTCCTTGTTTACAGGTCATAGGGGCGCTACAAAACGTTTGATTCTAACAATTCGCCAGCTACTGACTCTCCTGATACAGGTAAGGACATACATGGATCCCTTGGTAAGACGTGTCTACATAAAATATTGCAGTTTGTATTAGTTCACAATGGAATTATCTCCGTTTTCCCTGTACCTGAAACTGTTTCCGAGAACAGGGCCTTCATATTTCCGGTTTCTTAATGACATAACTTTGCAAATTTGATTTTGTTGTTGTTAAAGTTGCGGGTAGGTGATTATGGTGAGAGTGGCCGCGAGGTGGTAATGACAGAGGTTGACGGGTTCATGTCCGGAAAGATGAGGGCAGAGACGGGTAACACTACAGGGGAAGGCTGGCTCTCTCTCTCTCTCTCTCTCTCTCTCTCGGGGTCTCCCTCACGCCTGTCGTCTGCTACTCCTGCAGATTCGTTGATTTCATCGACTGCTGCCACTACTGCCACTACTGCTGCTGCTGTTCCTGCTGCTGCTGCTGCTGCTGCTGCTGCTGCTGCTGCTGCTGCTGCCGCTTCTATCGCGGCTTCTCCATATGCTGCTGCCTCGATAGCTGTAACTCTGCAGGGAAATCAACCAAAATTAGAACCTCATCTGCAGCTCTAGTGACACAAGAACATCAGAAGGGTTGCGAAGCGAGAAAGTTTGTCAGTGCGTCTTGTATAAGAGAAGCAACAAAAAACAAAACTGGGTTTGAATTGCACATGGAGACGACTCCATCTACGTGACTCATAAACACAAAGTATTCTGCATTTGCTATCTATTTCTATTATGCCAGACACTGAAACAAGGTCATCCTTAAGTGCGTGTTAGTAGAGTTCATGAACAAATCTCGTAAAAGCGCTTGTAGTGCATAATGCAAGCATTCATTTTAGCAAAGAATTAATCCGCCTCGTAGAAGTTTATTTGATACACAATTGGTATAAACAATTCACACGAGGGTCGCAGGTGTGAGTTCACGTGGAAAAAATATTTCATATTTTACCTCAAACAAATTTTGTTAGTTTTTTTTTATATATTGGAGAAAGTAGGCGGGATCTGTGAGTGGCGAGAAATAGCCGAAGTTGTCTAGAGTTGGCAAGGGCTTCTAGAGTGAGGAGGAGGAGGAGCAACATTAGCGCTCCGCCAGATAGTTCATGAACACAACTCGTATTTAGCAACGATGAGAACAACTTGTCTTAGCTTTGGAGAGAAGTAATGAGAGAGAATGACGATAAGAAGACTGGTGGAGAGGAGGGAGGAAGACACCCACCCTGGAGCTCATCACTGCAGGGAAGAAAATATTAATTAGAAACAACAAGAAACACTAAAACTAGATATATATAAATCCCCCAATTCGCTCCCCCCCCAAAAAAAAAAACACATTAAAAACATAATGGCAACACCATATGGAGAGGAGGCCTGGTCGACGACCGGGCCGCGGGGACGCTGAGCCCCGGAAGCACCTCAAGGTAACCTCAAGGTAAATAAGGGAATCATGAGAAGAAAGCGCTTAGACGAGTATGCCACTATATCATATGCAAGTATTATGCGAACAAGGACCTGGAACTAGGCGAACAGAGTTAGGCAATAATGATTCATCAACCACTTGCACCGTCGGAGGATCGAACGCCGACCCTGCAAGATGCGAGACCGTCGCTCTACCCACCAGTCCAGGTAAAGAACTGTTATTGATCTACACAATAAAATTACATAATGTTATGTAATGTTATTGTGTTTTAATTACAAAAAAAAACGTTAAAAAGTGATGAATGTATCTTAGGGAGGATAGCCAGGGCCTCAATGAGCCGGGCAGGATAGCCGGGAAGGGCTATCTCAAGTCTCAGTTGGATATCAGTTGCGTGTCTCTGAGATCCTCCTCTATAGCGAGTATTCAACAGCCTGGTTGGTAGAGGTACAGTCTTTCACTTTTGTGACCCCGGGTTCGAGACTCCGAGGGCCCGAGTGAACGAAATGTTACTATCCTCATTAATTATGGTTGGCATAATGTTTTAAACTGAGTGTTGAGTTCCGTGAGGGCAGCGTGTGGACCAGGCCAGGAGAGTGGCAGGGAGTGACACAAGGTGAAGATGGTTGAGAAGCTGTGAGGCAGCCACCACCACACACACTCCTCCGTCACACATGGACCACCAATACACACACATCTCCGTCACACATGGACCACCACCACACACACTCCTCCGTCACACATGGACCACCAATACACACACATCATCTCCGTCACACATGGACAAACAACACACACACACCTCCGTCACACACGGACCACCACCACACACACTCCTCCGTCACACATGGACCACCACCACACACACATCTCCGTCACACATGGACCACCACCACACACACATCTCCGTCACACATGGACCTCCACCACACACACACCTCCGTCACACACGGACCACCACCACACACACTCCTCCGTCACACATGGACCACCACCACACACACATCTCCGTCACACATGGACCACCACCACACACACATCTCCGTCACACATGGACCAACAACACACACACACCTCCGTCACACATGGACAAACAACACACACACACCTCCGTCACACACGGACCAACACCACACACACACCTCTGTGACACACACACACACCTCCGTCACACATGGACCAACAACACACACACACCTCCGTCACACACGGACCAGCACCACACACACACCTCTGTGACACACACACACACCTCCGTCACACATGGACCAACAACACACACACACCTCCGTCACACACGGACGAGCACCACACACACACCTCTGTGACACACACACACACCTCCGTCACACATGGACCAACAACACACACACACCTCCGTCACACACGGACCAGCACCACACACACACCTCTGTGACACACACACACACCTCCGTCACACATGGACCAACAACACACACACACCTCCGTCACACATGGACCAGCACCACACACACACACTCCTCCGTCACACACGGCCCAACATACAACGGATACTTGAATAACTTATACATTAGCCGACGAGGAAGAGATTATAATACATCAAGATGGACGCTTAGCGTGCACTGTCCACCGTGCACTGTCAACCGTGCACTCAACCGTCGCAACATTAAGTGTAGCTCACCTGGCGTCAAGCACTACGTAAACAGAGCAACAGCCGGGTATTAACGCTCACATCCGCTCTACAACAGTTTCCACTCGTCCGTATCGTCGTCATACGCTGGTCGGTGGTACAGAGCGAGGCTGTTTAGGGGCCAAACATAAAAATTATTAGAAACTGCAGATGGCTTATTGGACAATACGAAGCAACTCTTATTTATATCCAGCCTAACTCATTCTTATATATATGTCTAGCCTACATTAAAAAAATAATCCAACAATCTCATATACATCCTGTTACCCTGTGATTTTATTAATCAATAACCTTGTTTCTAAACTAATATTTAACGAGGCCTTTCTGACTCTAAATCTTTTCCCATTTGTATCCATTGTTTCATGTTAATTTTTGTATATTGATATAGTTAGCAATTTATAAATATCCACTTTGCAGTGTCCTTTCATCCATATGTATACTCAGTCGTGTCATCCTCAATTCTTCGTCTGTTCAGAGACGGAATAAATTTACCTTTCTTGATCTCTTGAAAATAGAGGTTACCTGCTCTTGGGAAATGTTTAGCCAACCTTGAGAGACAAGCTCGTCCTTCACCGTTATCTTGAGGTTATCTTGAGATGATTTCGGGGCTTTAGTATCCCCGTGGCCCGGTCCTCGATCAGGCATCCACCCGCAGGAAGCAGCCCGTGACAGTTGACTAACACCCAGGTACGTATTTTACTGCTAGGTAACAGGGACATAGGGTGAAAGAACCTCTGCCTAGTGTTTCTCGCCGGCGCCGGGGATCGAACCCGGGACCACAGGATCACAAGTCCAGCGTGCTGTCCGCTCGGCCGACCTTGCCTTAAAGGTAAGTGCATAATCTAAGTGACTCTTGATGTTAAGTGTTAAGTGCATAATCTAAGTGACTCTTGATAAGGGCAACATAAAAGTTGAAGCAAAACATTAGATGTCTTGTTAAAGACTTTCCTAAACACGAATCAGAGCTTCCCATTTAATTTATTTCATACATTGACTCATAAGCTTTTTTAACTTAGGATCTTAACCCATCATAAGACTCTGGTCCTTATCACATTAAAGTTCGCCAGTTTCAACATTATCCAACTGGTATTTAGAAGCGCTATTTTGAGTGCCTCTGTTCACAACTCTGTAATTGCCAGCTGTCTGTATAGGGTCATGTGTGGGACTGTCAGATGTGTGTGTGTGTATATAAGAACATGTGATGGCCAGGCAGGTGTGTGTGTGTGTGTGTGTATAAGAACATGTGATGGCCAGGCAGGTGTGTGTGTGTGTGTGTGTGTATAGCCATGTGATCGCTCGTCACGTGTGAATATTACCAAGTGATGGCTCATCAGGAATATGTGTTGGTCCATGTGTCGGCCAGCCAGGTGTGTGGACAGGGCCAGGTGTCGCTGGTCTCTGTCGATAATTTTGGTGTTGTTTGTGAGTACATCACCAGGCTGGTGGTGGTGGGCGAGGGCACCAGGCTGGTGGTGGTGGTGGGCGAGGGCACCAGGCTGGTGGTGGTGGTGGGCGAGGGCACCAGGCTGGTGGTGGTGGTGGGCGAGGGCACCAGGCTGGTGGTGGTGGTGGGCGAGGGCACCAGGCTGGTGGTGGTGGTGGGCGAGGGCACCAGGCTGGTGGTGGTGGTGGGCGAGGGCACCAGGCTGGTGGTGGTGGTGGGCGAGGGCACCAGGCTGGTGGTGGTGGTGGGCGAGGGCACCAGGCTGGTGGTGGTGGTGGGCGAGGGCACCAGGCTGGTGGTGGTGGTGGGCGAGGGCACCAGGCTGGTGGTGGTGGTGGGCGAGGGCACCAGGCTGGTGGTGGTGGTGGGCGAGGGCACCAGGCTGGTGGTGGTGGTGGGCGAGGGCACCAGGCTGGTGGTGGTGGGCGAGGGCACCAGGCTTGTGGTGGTGGTGGGCGAGGGCACCAGGCTGGTGCTGGTGCAGCAGTAAAGTTGCCCAACAGGTCACTCCAGCCCGTACAGCCCCGTCTGCCTCTCCACTTCCTCACAACCTTCTATCAAAACTCACGTAAAGCTTTACATTTACAAACTGTTTCTCATTCTCCAGTATTTGTGTTGGTTAACTGACAGCCGCCGGAGCCCAGAGCAACAGTCCCGTCTCTCCGGCTCATGTCAAGGATGAACTCTGGTATTGAACTTGGGTTCAATACCAGAGTTCACTGTCTCTGGTGGAGCACAGCGGTCATTTTCACACTGCCATTGACTGTTTACATTACTGAGGGCACTCTCTCAGCGGCACCTGGAGCCAGGGAATTAAGGCATCTATTGGATGTCAGGCATATATTTAAGATGTCTTCGTCAGCTGTCATATACCGACTTAATTATTTAACGTAAACAGCATCTGATGAACAATAACATCGCACACTGGGTACCAGAGTGAACATTGCAGAGATGACTGAGCAACAGGGAGCTGATCACGGTGGAATGAGCTACTGAGTGAGCTGATCACGGTGGAATGAGCTACTGAGTGAGCTGAGCACGGTGGAATGAGCTACTGAGTGAGCTGAGCACGGTGGAATGAGCTACTGAGTGAGCTGAGCACGGTGGAATGAGCTTCTGAGTGAGCTGAGCACAGTGGAATGAGCTACTGAGTGAGCTGAGCACAGTGGAATGAGCTAGTGAGTGAGCTGAGCATAGACGAATGAAGAACAAAGTGCTGACACATCTCATTCTACCGCGAGGTGCGGTAGAGCCCCCCCCCACACACACACACCTGCCTCTCCTCAACACACCCGCCTCTCCTCAACACACCTGCCTCTCCTCAACACACCCGCCTCTCCTCAACACACCCGCCTCTCCTCAACACACCTGCCTCTCCTCAACACACCCGCCTCTCCTCAACACACCTGCCTCTCCTCAACACACCCGCCTCTCCTCAACACACCTGCCTCTCCTCAACACACCTGCCTCTCCTCAACACACCCGCCTCTCCTCAACACACCTGCCTCTCCTCAACACACCTGCCTCTCCTCAACACACCTGCCTCTCCTCAACACACCTGCCTCTCCTCAACACACCCGCCTCTCCTCAACACACCTGCCTCTCCTCAACACACCTGCCTCTCCTCAACACACCTGCCTCTCCTCAACACACCCGCCTCTCCTCAACACACCTGCCTCTCGTGTTACTTACCTCCTGTAGAAGGCGGACGTCGTCTGGCCGATGGCGCCGGCCCGCTCTTTCTTGTCCATTACAAAATAATGTATCGTTTGAAGATCCCCGGATTCCCAAATTACGGAGCCCCCAGATTCCCAATTGCAAGCAACACCTGCAATTGCACTACAGAGCTATTGTGAAGCGGTCGTTAAGTTCTCAGCTACAGCCAACAGCAAACATCTCCCAACGACCAACATCTCTACCTCGGGGCATTACAAGAGGAACACACCCCTAGAACATTGCTAGTCCTTGAGTTGTGCGGTTAAGGGCAGTAGTGCTCCGAGGGCGACCCCGGGCGCCAGCACTCTCATACTGTTATATACAGTCTACCTTCTTGTGTCAGCAGTCTGTTGTAGCGTCACATTGTTCCAGGTAGACTGTTGTAGCGTCACACTGTTCTAGGCAGACTGTTGTAGCGTCACACTGTTCCAGGCAGACTGTTGTAGCGTCACACTGTTCCAGGCAGACTGAGGAGCGTCATACTGTTCCAGGCAGACTGTTGTAGCGTCACACTGTTCCAGGCAGACTGAGGAGCGTCACACTGTTCCAGGCAGACTGTTGTAGCGTCACATTGTTCCAGGCAGCCTGTTGTAGCGTCACATTGTTCCAGGCAGCCTGTTGTAGCGTCACACTGTTCCAGGCAGCCTGTTGTAGCGTCACACTGTTCCAGGCAGACTGAGGAGCGTCACACTGTTCCAGGCAGACTGTTGTAGCGTCACACTGTTCCAGGCAGACTGAGGAGCGTCACACTGCTCCAGGCAGCCTGTTGTAGCGTCACACTGCTCCAGGCTGACTGTTGTAGCGTCACATTGTTCCAGGCAGCCTGTTGTAGTGTCACACTGCTCCAGGCTGACTGTTGTAGCGTCACACTGTTCCAGGCAGACTGTTGTAGTGTCACACTGCTCCAGGCTGACTGTTGTAGCGTCACATTGTTCCAGGCAGACTGTTGTAGCGTCACACTGCTCCAGGCTGACTGTTGTAGCGTCACACTGTTCCAGGCAGACTGTTGTAGCGTCACATTGTTCCAGGCAGACTGTTGTAGCGTCACATTGTTCCAGGCAGCCTGTTGTAGCGTCACATTGTTCCAGGCAGACTGTTGTAGCGTCACATTGTTCCAGGCAGCCTGTTGTAGCGTCACATTGTTCCAGGCAGCCTGTTGTAGCGTCACATTGTTCCAGGCAGACTGTTGTAGCGTCACACTATTTCAGACTACTTAACAACCTGTCCTCCTAACAAGCACGTCTCATTTTGAACGTTATGATCTCCAACGTACAAATTACAAAGCACTATGAAAAATAACGGGTCACAAATATCCCCGTTTTCTATACATCGGTACGTTAAGGTTAGGTGGGTTGCTTGGGTTGGTGCGTGTCTGGTTAGGTTAGGGAAGTTGGATTGTGTACATGGGGTGCTAGGCAAGAGAAGAGGCGGACCCAGGAGCTGAGATGTGGCCGCAAGGCTACTGTATTGACCAGTCCAGCAACGAGGAGGAGGCCTGGTCGACGACCGGGCCGCGGGGTCGCTGAGCCCTGAAATCACCTCAAGGTAACCTCAAGGTAAGGCTGGCGAGCGGCGGCAATGTTGCCAAAATGTTGCAACTTTCTCTAGCATCATCTCTTTTTTTTTGTTATCTCCTAAACGTTTACGTCTCCTAAACGTTAACGTCTTGCAGACGTTTATTGTCGTGTCTTGCAAGATATCTTCAAACTCGGTACATGTGCTAGACGAATATTTAAAGTTCCTTTATTTCTGAATATGTCTTGATGACCTTAGCTGCTGGCACTGGCAGTTTGGCTCTCAACGTGGCTGTCATTGAGCGCATGTTATCAGCTGCTCAACACCGCCTGAGTTATGTCTCACGGCTACACAGTTCTCTCTCACTCCTTCACTGTTGTCTCTGACCGCTATACAGCTGTTTGCTCACTGCTACAGAATCGTTAGGTATATGAAGTGGGATATAAAGGAGGTTAATATAGGAACACAATAATAAACACGAAACAATGGATATAAATTCAGGAAAGACCTGGGTAAATACTGGCTTAGATACAACGTTTTCATTTATGGAGTAAATTATCTGGAAACATAATAGTGGTGAGATTACTGAGCTAATGGCAGCGTCCATTAGACATGAATAAAAATAATAAGACTGGGTGAATATAAATAGGAGATGCCTCATATGGGCCAATACATCTTTTGCAGTTCTCTAATTTTTCTGTGCATCAAGTAACAGTCGAGTTGATCAACGATCATCCTCATTATCTCTACACACAAAACAGTAGCCACGTAATCTTTAACGAAAAGTACTAATCAAATTCTCTCCCATATGACCACACAAGAGGCTGCATAATCTCAAGATGAAGATTAAGAACCTGTTGGGTCACTTTTTACCCCACACCCTCCCCTCCCTCCCTTCCCCAAAGGCTCATTAAAGAAAGGGTAAGTTTACCCTCAGCAGTTGACTAAGTATTATTATTACATGTCCAGGAATCCTTGTGCAGAAGAAAGGGGAGTTATGCTTGAAATCTTTTTCTTCAGCGTGTCAAATACCTCACGTGAAGCTGGATGGTCGTGTTCTATGATAATGTACTGGAGCCTTACGGTCCTCTCTACGTGAAAGTCTCCACGTTGGGTTGGCGACCATGTTAGACACACACATGCAGGGAAGGTTTAAAACTCACCTACCATCACACACCTGCTCCTCTTTACATACCTTGTCTCTAATTCACTCCTCTGTTTAGAATACTTGTGTCTCACTCACCCTCTGTTTAGAGTACTTGTGTCTCACTCACCCTCTGTCTAGAGTACTTGTGTCTCACTCACCCTCTGTTTAGAGTACTTGTGTCTCACTCACCCTCTGTTTAGAGTACTTGTGTCTCACTCACCCTCTGTCTAGAGTACTTGTGTCTCACTCACCCTCTGTCTAGAGTACTTGTGTCTCACTCACCCTCTGTTTAGAGTACTTGTGTCTCACTCACCCTCTGTCTAGAGTACTGGTGTCTCACTCACCCTCTGTCTAGAGTACTGGTGTCTCACTCACCCTCTGTCTAGAGTACTGGTGTCTCACTCACCCTCTGTCTAGAGTACTGGTGTCTCACTCACCCTCTGTCTAGAGTACTGGTGTCTCACTCACCCTCTGTTTAGAGTACTTGTGTCTCACTCACCCTCTGTTTAGAGTACTTGTGTCTCACTCACCCTCTGTCTAGAGTACTTGTGTCTCACTCACCCTCTGTCTAGAGTACTTGTGTCTCACTCACCCTCTGTCTAGAGTACTTGTGTCTCACTCACCCTCTGTCTAGAGTACTTGTGTCTCACTCACCCTCTGTCTAGAGTACTTGTGTCTTCCTCACCCTCTGTCTAGAGTACTTGTGTCTCACTCACCCTCTGTCTAGAGTACTTGTGTCTCCCTCACCCTCTGTCTAGAGTACTTGTGTCTCCCTCACCTTCCTGTCTAGAGTACTTGTGTTTCACTCACTCTCTGTTTAGAGTACTTGTGTCTCACTCACCCCCTGTCTAGAGTACTTGTGTCTCCCTCACCCTCTGTCTAGAGTACTGGTGTCTCACTCACCCTCTGTCTAGAGTACTGGTGTCTCACTCAACCTCTGTCTAGAGTACTTGTGTCTCACTCACCCTCTGTCTAGAGTACTTGTGTCTCCCTCACCCTCTGTCTAGAGTACTTGTGTCTCCCTCACCTTCCTGTCTAGAGTACTTGTGTTTCACTCACTCTCTGTTTAGAGTACTTGTGTCTCACTCACCCCCTGTCTAGAGTACTTGTGTCTCACTCACCCTCTGTCTAGAGTACTGGTGTCTCACTCACCCTCTGTCTAGAGTACTTGTGTCTCACTCACCCTCTGTCTAGAGTACTTGTGTCTCACTCACCCTCTGTTTAGAGTACTTGTGTCTCACTCACCCTCTGTCTAGAGTACTTGTGTCTCCCTCACCTTCCTGTCTAGAGTACTTGTGTTTCACTCACCCTCTGTCTAGAGTACTGGTGTCTCACTCACCCTCTGTCTAGAGTACTTGTGGCTCCCTCACCCTCTGTCTAGAGTACTTGTGGCTCCCTCACCCTCTGTCTAGAGTACTTGTGTCCCTATACTCTGGGTACTCGCAGACAAACGCCTTAGACCCCGTCTTGATGTAGTGGTCTAAAATGTGTGCTTAGTAGTACCCAGAACACAGGTTCGAATCTCCTCATGGCTCCTATACTTATTTTCTCAAACCAAACTTATTCCCCCCTCCCCCCCAAAAAAAACATCTTCGATTCCATCATCGCCTGTTGGTTTCTTGACATTTTCTTTTCTCTCCTTTATTCTCTCGCTTCCCTGTCTTCCTCTATTCTTGTGGCGTCTCCTTTTCGTAATATTTTTTTTTTTTCTCTCTCTCTCTCTCTCTCTCTCTCTCTCTCTCTCTCTCTCTCTCTCTCTCTCTCTCTCTCTCTCTCTCTCTCTCTAGGTGTTCCAGTGTACATTATCTACATATACCACCCCAGGTGAGTCACCTCGGTCGCAGGTGCGGACAGATGTGCCAGCTCGGCCGCAGGTGCGGACAGATGTGCCAGCTCGGCCGCAGGTACGCCCTGTTACTTGTTCACATCTTCCTCTTAACTTATTCATATCTTCCAGTAGCGTGTTATTATCTTAAACTTGTCAACATCTTTCTGTAACTTGTACACAAACTTGCTGTAGTATGTCAGTTTGTGCAGAGTAAATACATTCACAATCCATTCATGCTTCCATGTCTCAGGCAGTGTGACCACGATGCATCCTACTGTGTCTCTAGGCCTCTGGCTGGCCTGGGCTCCTAGTCCTCGCTGGGCTTAAGGCTAGACACCACTATGGCTAAACCATGACTAACCAGGACTATATGGTTATGTTACGATACTCAAAGCTAGTTGTCTGCTCCCCCCCCCCCTCCCACCCTCTTCCCGCCTTTTTACATGGGGAAATATATTGTTTTTTCCCAAAGTGGTTATTGCGTCACCTGTTACAAGTGACATATTGTATATGTTTGCTGGCTGTGGACACAGCTCCTTCCTTCATTATCCCAGGCACTGGCCAGCCCCTACTCTATAATATTATGTTCTTCACAGTTCATCGAAAATAATATTATTCTAACGATTATATTTTCCAATACTCGTGTGGCAACTTTTCTCCCACTTGTAAATGGTGTCGTCGCTTAATAACTAATTTTCCCAGGAATCAATCGTTTTTTTTTCCCGCTAAGAAAGCTTTTAGTTAGAGCTCTCAAGGAATTTGTGTGCGTGTGTTTGCGGTGTTTGTCGTCCGTGTGGGCGGTGACCAGCCCTTCGAGGCTCCGTATAGCGTGATAGTGGTGGCACCTGCGGCCTTGCTGACCCTCGCTGCTCACCCCAACAATCAATTATAAATCAGGTGGTGCCCAGGAGTCCTGCTGATTAACTCCGCCGCCCCCAGCTCGCCTGGCGACACCCGGCACCCCCTACACCACCAGCATTGCGGAGTCTCATATTGATTTTCTTCAAGCTTTGCTGTTCTTCTCCCTCACGATCCTCTATCTCATGAATGCTCTGTCTTGCTGTCATTAGAGTGAGAGTGTCTGACGGGGGTGTGATGGGTGGTGTGGCTGGAGGTCGTAGGAGCAGCGAGACAAATACCCTCACAGACTTGGTGTCCTGTTGTCTCGCGATGTTCCAAGTTCCCAGCTGTCCACCTGACGAATATTCTCAAAACCTATGTTACTGTACGTATATATATATATATATATATATATATATATATATATATATATATATATATATATATATATATATATATATATATATATATATATATATATATATATATATATATATTAAACCATATAACCTAACAGCCAATGGCCCAATTTGCCTAACAGTCAGAGAGATTTTCGCTATTTCCTAATATTTCTTCTCAAATTGGTTTATTTGAATGAATATAATTATATCAGGAACATGAATTACTGATTTAGTTATGTTAGATTATCTTAGGATAGGTTAGATTAGGAAGTTTAGGTTTGATAACATTTATTCGCAAGTTTAATGTAAATGTCTAAACATTTTATAATTTATTTTAATTTCGCCGAATATCATATCACCGCAACCACGTATGAGCTCAGGTGTCAACGGACGTCTTAGAAGAGTTCTATAAGAAGGACACTGTTTAAGGTAGCAATATTTACCAGCCTAAATGAGATGCTTTTAAGGTAACCGCATCTGGTTTGTTGAGATACAATTGTTATTTATCAAGGTAAGAACCACAGATACAATGAAGGTACATCTCAAGTTTACACTAAAACATGGAAGACGCCTCCACTGACTCCCGCAGCATCAAGTAAACATGGAAGACGCCTCCACTGACTCCCACAGCATCAAGTAAACAAAGAGGACGCCTCCACTGACTCCCACAGCATCAAGTAAACAAAGAGGACGCCTCCACTGACTCTTACAGCATCAAGTAAACAAAGAGGACGCCTCCACTGACTCCCACAGCATCAAGTAAACAAAGAGGACGCCTCCACTGACTCTTACAGCTTCAAGTAAACAAAAAGAACGCCTCCACTGACTCCCACAGCATCAAGTAAACAAAGAGGACGCCTCCACTGACTCTTACAGCATCAAGTAAACAAAAAGAACGCCTCCACTGACTCCCACACCATCAAGTAAACAAAGAGGACGCCTACACTGACTCCCACAGCTTTAAGTAAACATGGAAGACGCCTCCACTGACTCCCACAGCATCAAGTAAACATGGAAGACGCCTCCACTGACTCCCGCAGCATCAAGTAAACAAGAAGGACGCCTACACTGACTTCCACAGCATCAAGTAAACATGGAAGACGCCTCCACCGACTCCCACAGCTTCAAGTAAACAAAAAGAACGCCTCCACTGACTCCTACAGCATCAAGTAAACAAAAAGAACGCCTTCACTGACTCCCACAGCATCAAGTAAACAAGACGGACGCCTCCACTGACTCCCACAGCATCAAGTAAACAAGACGGACGCCTACACTGACTCCCACAGCATCAAGTAAACAAGAAGGACACCTACACTGACTCCCACAGCATCAAGTAAACAAGACGGACGCCTACACTGACTCCCACAGCATCAAGTAAACAAGACGGACGCCTCCACTGACTCCCACAGCATCAAGTAAACAAGACGGACGCCTACACTGACTCCCACAGCATCAACTAAACAAGAAGGACACCTACACTGACTCCCACAGCATCAAGTAAACAAGACGGACGCCTACACTGACTCCCACAGCATCAAGTAAACAAGACGGACGCCTCCACTGACTCCCACAGCATCAAGTAAACAAGACGGACGCCTACACTGACTCCCACAGCATCAACTAAACAAGAAGGACACCTACACTGACTCCCACAGCACGACTCACCAACGAGGCATTGTCCCGTTACAACCAGCGCCACCACAGAGAGAATGCAGCAACAAACAGCAGTCAACAGGGGAAGAGAGATAACAGGTATCAGTCCACAGGTAGAGATAAGGTCCACCAGTATTCACCGTGAGATAAGTTTCCTTAGTCACTCAGCAAATTAAGAGACAAAACATTCTCCCTGGGAAAATAAAACTAATCGTTTACTTTTGGGAAAAATGAATTACTCGATACTAAGAAAAAATGAGATATTTCAGGCATCGTGGAGAGGTAAGATCCATAAGCCACGGGTGGATGAAAGCCATCAAACACCGGGAAGAGGTAATTAAGACCCTTCAGCGAGCAGGGAGGGATAATTAACATCCATCAATGACAAGACTAGGGAGAGATAAGACCTGTCAACCTTTACGGGTTATTCATGCCCGTGCCACCTCTTGGGTGGCTTAATCTTCATCAATCAATCCATCAACCTTGAGGTAGAGATAAGACCCATCATCCAACTGGGAGAGATAGGATCAATCTGCCACACGCGAGAGATAAGGTGTCGTCTCCCCTCGGGGAGAGATAATACCTATTAACTTCCATCAAGATTCTTACGTTAAATGCACTAACAAAGTTTTGATAACTAAATGTTTAAGAAAGTATAGCAAATTTTCAAATAAAATTAAAAGTTTTTATTTTTGTTATTATTTTTATTTATTTTGTATTTATATATATACAAGAGTTGTTACATTCTTGTACAGCCACTAGCACACATAGCGTGTCGGGCAGGTCCTTAATCCTATGTTCCCCGGAATACGACCCGCCAAATCGTTTAACAACCAGGTACCCATTTTACTGTTGGGTAAACAGAGGCTACAGTTAAGGATTGACACCCAGTAAATCCTCCCCGGCCAGGATACGAACCCAGGACAAAGCGCTCTCCAAACGCCATGTGAGTGTCTTACCAACTACACCACGGAGACTACTAAGTTAACTTTTAATCGCAATGAATCCCACGAGGTTTTATTATGCGGCCTAAAGTATTATCAGTCTCAACCAGATTGCGGCTTGTGCCCTCCAGTACAGAGTCTCAACCAGCTCGTATTATGTAGTCTCGTCCAGTTAGTCTCAATCAGTTTGCATTATCTGACCTTCAATATCCCTAATCCACACCGTCGTGCACCTCGAGGCCAACAACTTACTCAAACTTGTCAGATGGACTCCACGTGACCTTCCGTTGACACAGGAAAGCACACACACACACTGAACTAAGAGAAACAAAAATAAGCATACGTGATACGTGCATAAAGTCTACGTACATGGCCTGCCACATTTCACTTACTGTTTTTGCCTAGGAACTTGTCACTGGCGACACCACCAACTACTATTACTACTACTATGTGCACTGCTGGCATTGAACGCACATAGTAGTAACACCCGGAAAATAGTCAGTGATATTCGAATGAATATTTTTAGCTGCTAAAGAAAACAGATTTGAAATTAAATTCCTTTGGATACCATCACATGTGGGCATCTCAAAGAAAGACACTGTTGATATGCTTGCAAAGACAGCCTGTAGAAAACAAGTAGTAGAAATTGTTATGGGTGTTTCATTAGTAGTGACAAAGAGAATACTTAAACAAATATCTAATGAAAATCCTACAAACCTAACAAATTCACAAAGACCTGAAAGTTGAAGAATTAGACATTATGATAGATATCGTGAGGAGACATTCACATACGGGACTAATAGAGCATGGACTCGTCAATGTGATGTTATAGTGGCCAGAATACGCCTGGGATATAGACGTATCTGGCAGCTTTCTCAAAACCCAAATTTCGAGTACACAATGTGTCAAGCTTTGTGAAAGTGTCGGAATACACCATGTGTGTCAATTTTGTGAAAGAGAAAACATGCACTCTCTTTAACATTATATTGTAGAATGTCCCATATTGACTGACTTTCGCTCTCCTGGGCTGAGGTATGCTGAACTCTGTAAATACTATATGAGTACTGGAAAACTTGATGATATATTGGACTTGTACCCAAGATTGAGCTTGTAATCTGATTGTAATGTATCAATTATACAATGTATGTGAGGTAACTATAACCTGTGCTTATAAAAGCATTTTAATCACCTTCAATGGTTAAGTGCTTGATAACACACAAGCTTCTATAGCAGCTATCTTATGCTATCAAAGTAAGAGATACATAAATGTATATATATATATATATATATATATATATATATATATATATATATATATATATATATATATATATATATATGTCGTATCTAGTAGCCAGAACGCACTTCTCAGCCTACTATGCAAGGCCCGATTTGCCTAATAAGCCATGTTTTCACGAATTAATTGTTTTTCGACTACCTAACCTACCTAACCTAACCTAACCTAACTTTTTCGGCTACCTAACCCAGCCTAACCTATAAAGATAGGTTAGGTTAGGTTAGGTAGGGTTGGTTAGGTTCGGTCATATATCTACGTTAATTTTAACTCCAATAACAAAAAATTGACCTCATACATAACGAAATGGGTAGCTTTCTCATTTCATAAGAAAAAAATCAGAGAAAATATATTAATTCAGGAAAACTTGGCTTATTAGGCAAATCTGGCATTGCATAGTAGGCTGAGAAGTGCGGTCTGGCTACTAGGTACGACATATATATATATATATATATATATATATATATATATATATATATATATATATATATATATATATATATATATATATATGTGAGAAAGCTGCATGAACAAGCAAGCCATATATCACTAAGAACTCTTTGACCCGGCCAGGATTCGAACCCATGCCGTTCAGGATCACCCTAAACGTACACAGTACCGTGACCACCGCACCAATGGTGCGGTAGACGATCATTGGTGCGGTGGTCACGGTACTGTGTACGTTTAAGGGTGATCCTTAAACTCAGACTGACGGTCCCCAGAACACACTCAGGCTGACGGGCCCTAGAACACACTCAGGCTGACAGTCCCCAGAACACACTCAGACTGACGGTCCCCAGAACACACTCAGGCTGACGGGCCCTAGAACACACTCAGGCTAACAGTCCCCAGAACACACTCAGGCTAACAGTCCCCAGAACACACTCAGGCTGACAGTCCCCAGAACACACTCAGACTGACGGTCCCCAGAACACACTCAGGCTGACAGTCCCCATAACACACTCAGGCTAACAGTCCCCAGAACACATTCAGGCTAACAGTCCCCAGAACACACTCAGGCTGACGGTCCCCAGAACACACTCAGGCTGACAGTCCCCAGAACACACTCAGACTGACGGTCCCCAGAACACACTCAGGCTAACAGTCCCCAGAACACACTCAGGCTAACAGTCCCCAGAACACACTCAGGTTAACAGTCCCCAGAACACACTCAGGCTGACAGTCCCCAGAACACACTCAGGCTGACAGTCCCAAGAACACACTCAGACTGACAGTCCCCAGAACACACTCAGGCTGACGGTCCCCAGAACACACTCAGACTGACGGTCCCCAGAACACACTCAGGCTAACAGTCCCCAGAACACACTCAGGCTAACAGTCCCCAGAACACACTCAGGTTAACACTCCCCAGAACACACTCAGGCTAACAGTCCCCAGAACACACTCAGGCTAACAGTCCCCAGAACACACTCAGGCTAACAGTCCCCAGAACACACTCAGGCTAACAGTCCCCAGAACACACTCAGGCTAACAGTCCCCAGAACACACTCAGGCTAACAGTCCCCAGAACACACTCAAGCTAACAGTTCCCAGAACACACTCAGGCTACCAGTCCCCAGAACACACTCAGGCTAACAGTCCCCAGAACACACTCAGGCTAACAGTCCCCAGAACACACTCAGGCTAACAGTCCCCAGAACACACTCAAGCTAACAGTCCCCAGAACACACTCAGACTGACGGTCTCCAGAACACACTCAGGCTACCAGTCACCAGAACACCACGAAACTGACAGTAAGCAGAACAGTGTGAGTAGTACTGAGGACTACGCCTACTCCGTGCTAGACATGACTACGCTAACACCGTGCTAGACAGGACTACAACACCACACTAGACATGAACACACCAACATTCTCAGTGAAGGGAGAGAGTATGACAGTGAGAGACACACATCAACATCACAGGTGATAAACAACAGCTGGCCCATGGAGGAGCACCTGGAGGAGCACCTGGAGGAGCACCTGGAGGAGCACCTGGAGGAGCACCCGGATGAGCACCTGGAGGAGCATCTGGAGGAGCACCTGGAGGAGCACCTGGAGGAGCACCCGGAGGAGCACCTGGAGGAGCACCTGGAGGAGCACCCGGAGGAGCACCTGGAGGAGCACCTGGAGGAGCACCTGGAGGAGCACCCGGAGGAGCACCTGGAGGAGCACCTGGAGGAGCACCTGGAGGAGCACCTGGAGGAGCACCTGGAGGAGCACCCGGAGGAGCACCTGCAGGAGCACCTGGAGGAGCACCTGGAGGAGCACCTGCAGGAGCACCTGGAGGAGCACCTGGAGGAGCACCCGGAGGAGCACCTGGAGGAGCACCTGGAGGAGCACCTGGAGGAGCACCTGGAGGAGCACCTGGAGGAGTACCTGTAGGAGCACCTGGAGGAGCACCTGCAGGAGCACCTGGAGGAGCACCTGGAGGAGCACCTGGAGGAGCACTTGGAGGAGTACCTTCAGTCCGAGGGGCTACATCATATGTTGTTGTGGTGTTAGGTGTGAGGGTGTGGGGTGGAGATTGGCATGGATGAGGGCGAGGTGTATGTGAGGAGGAGGAGGGGGGGGTGTATGAGAGGGGAAGGGGGGTTGGATGGGAGGGGCAGGGTAGTGGTGGTGTGGGTGTTGATGGGGAGGTGCTGTGGTTACAACACTGCCACACAATTGTCAACATATCCCAGGACTTGAAACTGCTGGGCCAGGCACCCGCAGAGTCATACCGAGTTGCACCTAACCTGACCCATCTTCAACCAAGGCATTTGGTGGGCTTTCCTGCGGCCGAGGAGTGACTGAAAGGAACGGACACTAATCTCTAATTTACCAGAATAGGAATCAAAGTACAATATTAGGTCCATCATGGTATTGCTTTTGTCTCAAGGAGCGTCGTGAGACGTCGATGGGTAAGGCCAGGTGGCAGCACTTGTACTCGGGTGAGTGAGAGAGAAAGAGAGAGAGAAGAGAGAGAGAGAGAGAGAGAGAGAGAGAGAGAGAGAGAGAGAGAGAGAGAGAGAGAGAGAGAGAGAGAGAGAGAGAGAGAGAGAGAGAGAGAGAGAGAGAGAGAAGAGAGAGAGAGAGAGAGAGAGCGTGGTAGCGGGAACAGTACCAACCTTGAGAAGACGATGGTCGGTGTCCAGCCTCGCTCTGCTCCACGCCCCAATGGCACGACACAGCTGCTGTTGCAGGTGGGGGACCCTTCACCTGATGAAGGTGCTGATGGTGACGGCCCTGCTGCTGCTGATGGTGAGGGCCCTGCTGTTGCTGATGATTGTTGACGGCTTAGCTGTTGCTGATGTTGATAGCCCAGCTGTTGCTCAGCTCAGATGGTGCTCAGGTGGTGATTGTGTTAGTCCAGCTTACTCTGATGGTGATGGTCCAGTTGCTACAGATGACACTGATGGCTTCCTATCTATTACACGTGTTGTTTGTGAGGTCCAACTGCTGTAGGTGGTAACAGTGGCACATTATTTTCTGCAGGTTGTAGTGGTGGTCCGACCACAGCAGGTTGTAGTGGTGGTCCGAACATTGCAGGTGGATATAGTGGTGGTCCGACCACTGCAGGTGGATATAGTGGTGGTCCGACCACTGCAGGTGGATATAGTGGTGGTCCGACCACTGCAGGTGGATATAGTGGTGGTCCGACCACTGCAGGTGGATATAGTGGTGGTCCGACCACTGCAGGTGGATATATTGGTGGTCTGAATGCTGCAAGTGGCTATGATAATTGGCCACGTTATGCAGGTTATGATAATGGCATCCCATCACCACCTGCAACAGCTGCGATGATACAGCACAGCTGATGCAGGTGGTGATGGCGTCTGCCCAGCTGTTATTGGGAGTGTTGGCTACTCCCCAGCTGTTGCAGGAGGAGGCAGGCCAGCTGGCGGCGGCGGCGGCACAGACGACAACGCAGGCGGCAGTGTTGGTGGTGGCGAAGGCATTTATTAGCTGATTTAAAAAGATTTGAGGGGTTTCTTCTCGTGTTCTCTATTACTGCCAAGTAACTTTGATTTACCCAGAATTCTTGTGGCGTTAATATGGGCGTTTGTCGTCGCGTCCTACGGCAAGATGCGCTCATGTTGAATACATCAGGAATGCGTCGCCTGGTGCCGGTAACTGGTTTTTTAATTTGATGTTGTAACTTAAAATCTTTGGAGTCTGGCTGTCTTTTGGCACCAACACACGTGTTTTAATGTCTATAAAAGCTGCTTCTAACTGGTTCCGAAGACGTTTCCATGGCCACAATGGAAATATTGTATTATCGTGGCGTTAGGTCTTCCATTCCTTAAGGCATGTCAGGGTTGGCCAGTGCGCAGCAGGTCGCTCTTAGTGGTAGACGGAGACCTCAGTATGTGTGTGTGTGTGTGTGTGTGTGCCCCGGGGGCGCCCACAGCCCCGCCTGCCTCCCTGCTGTACCGAAGACGCTGCAAATACTCTCCTCTTGTGTGTGGACGGCGAGTGAATAGTGGAAGGTGTCCACCGTTGACCACACGGCGTATTCCTTTACTCCTCACGCCGGCTGTTCAATAAGCGACACTTGGGTGACGAGCAAAGGATTACCATGTGCGTCCCGAGAGTAACTGTTTAGAGGAGTCGTTTGCAGCCCCATTATATTTCTCCCGGGGGCAGGAATGGGATGTCTAAATTTGGAATATTAGGTGTCCTCTTTGGAATAACAAACCACAGGCGTCATGGTTACCGGGACATGATCACTGGACGAGAAATGTATTGACATAATGGAAAGTGGGATAAGTGAAATGGACGACATGTCACTGGCGTATTATGAAGCGAGACTTATGATTGGACAGCCAGTGACTTCGTTATTAGAAATAGTAAACCGGGATCTCTACTATCTACTGAATACTGAGAGAATGAGTGGTGGCTGAGCACGAGGACCACGGGTCATACACGATAACAACAGTGTGTGGCTCACCCTTGAACCCTCTTCACACACCACACGGGTTTTAAAGCTTAATATGAAAACCAATAAAACCGTTTCTTGTCCATAACAAAAGGAATTAACTCTTATAATTAATAACAGTTTATATTATAATAAAGCTATTTTGGAACGAGAGGGGAGATAATCACTTAATCACCAGCAAACCCGGCCAGTAAGAACTATTAACAGCTACCGACCGTTGTCCGCGTTACTAGTGTCTATGCAATATAACAACGCAAGAATTATGCACTAGTCGTCAACATATGTTATCACAATGGTTATCAGAACCTGGGGTAAGTAGGGGTGGATGGGCGTGAAGGATGTACCTTCCCAATAATCTGATAGATGCAGAAAAGCTTGGAGCTGGGCCCCCCTGTGTCCAGTGTTGAAGACACCGCTATAAACACTACTTAAAGTCTTAAGGCCCTCCAAGGCTGCCCGACTTGACACGCTGAGTCTAAGACTTAAAGTTAACACATGTTTACCTCTACAACATGAGGTAAAACCCCTCCAGTCATGGAAGCTTCCCATTCTACACCAATGCTGTTCCTCTGCCACCAATCGCCCAGGTAGACAAGACCCTCTACTAGTCTACCAGTCCTCTACCAGACCAGGTCTTGTTGGGACAAGTGAAGCAATCTCCGCAGAGTTTTTTTGAGTATATTTCCTATAAAGACTGATGTGTGCTGACAGTCAAGAAGAGGGGCAGTAGCCACACTCAGGCAGCGCACCACTCTAAGAGTTATTTTAGTTACATGGTGCTTCCATAACAAGAGGAATTTTATCCCAGTCTAAGGTGGGGTCGACATCCAAGCTCACAGGAGTACAACACCGGCTCTCACAAATAGGCAAGAGACCAAGTAAAAACAGATAGAATAAAAAAATGAGCGAGAATATGCGCAAGAAACATTAATTTGGAAAACAGTGACAGATGTGCTGTAGAACCAAGAAAAGTTGACAGTGAGACACGATAACTATAGTGTTCAGTGCAGGCAGTGAGCGAGAGTGCATGTCGCAGAGAGGGGTTGCGGGAGGCAGGTGAGTGGGTGTGCCGAGCGCGTCCTACCCTCCTCACTGTGCGTACACTACCAAGAATACACCAAAACAACGTTCAGCTACGCGTCGTAGCGCAGGGGACACCGGAGGAGGACACGGGATGGAAGCCAACAGGTCGTGGAAGAGGAGGAGGAGGAGTAGGAGTCACAATCAAACATGATGAGGACGCCAAGAAGTCGTATAAGCACGGATAATGAAGTGTACAGCCAGCACAAGCAAAGGGAATAACGCTTATGGAGCGGCAGAAGCCCTGGAAGGAATGGCAGGAGCGGGAGGGAGGCGGTGGCGGGAGTGACGGAAGAGGCGGCGAGGGAAGCAAGGCAGGGGGCACCAGGGAGGATGGCAGGGGGCACCAGGGAGGATGGCAGGGGGCACCAGGGAGGATGGCAGGGGGCACCAGGATGGCAGGGGGCACCAGGGAGGATGGCAGGGGGCACCAGGATGGCAGGGGGCACCAGGGGGGATGGCAGGGGGCACCAGGATGGCAGGGGGGGGCACCAGGAAAGATGGCAGGGGGCACCAGGGAAGATAGCAGGGTCTCAGGACCTCACAGGGTACCAGGATAAATTTTGGGTCGTGCAGCAAGAGTTCTCTGGGAGTGATTTCTGCGAGTGTGAAAATAAAAAAAAGACTTAACTACGTAGAATGAGACTGAAAAATAGATAAAACTAGATAATATGAAGCAGACAAAGTGGATACAAGCACAGGGCGAGATACTCGCACCAGTAAGAGGCTTTGTGACCGTAAAGAAAACGAGGTGATAGAAGCGGAAGCATCAAGATGAAGGTGAGTGACAAGAAGGCTCTGAGGATATAAATGAGAGAGAGAGAGAGAGAGGAGGAGGAGGAGGAGAGCTGAGATAGTCTATCTAGAGAGCAGAAAGAGAGAGGAGAGGAGTGAGAGGAGGGGAAGGAAGGAGGCCCAGAGGAGGGGGGGTCGCAGGGAGGATGGGGCTGCGTTACACAAGTCCTCCTCACAGAAGCACATGTGGCCATGGCCGCTACTTTCCATCATGCACACGTGGTCCACCATAAACAGGTTGATCTGCAACTTCTCCGTGCACGTCCGCCTTATTGACGCATAAGCTGTGGGGGAGAGAAACGTCGCACGTTACATGACGCAGGTCACATATATGGTTCTTAAGCCTATGTTATTAATTATGTAACTTGACAGAAGAGCAAGTTATATATATATATATATATATATATATATATATATATATATATATATATATATATATATATATATATATATATATATATATGTATGTGCAACAATGATCACAAAAACACTGATCCAAGTATGTGGAAAAACCACATGTGAAAAATAGAGAATTCCTTGCAGTGGTCTTTTGTTCCTTTAGCTTATCTAATGGAGTCACATTATTCCCATTTCTCCATGGGCATGATGTGACTCCAACCGGTGGACAAGTAAAGGCAGCAGAATTATGAGTCAATAGATTATGAGGCTCTCTCTCTGCTGGACACTGGGCAGAGGCAAGGCTCCTCTTGATATACACCTGCGTACATATTTAAATGAAATTGTTCGCTACTATTACAAAAAAAAATCTATTGAATTGTTTTCAATTGCTGATTTAAATGCAATAATTATGTTTACATTAATGCAATCATTAAGATGGTTTATAATAATAACTTGAGCTGCTGTGCATTTAAATCCTCATCTGACCTTCTGCTGGATATATATTTTATTTTCTGGTTTAGGCCCTGGAAAGAGTGTTCACTCAATACAATTATCAAGTAAATAGGAAATCAGTTAATTTTTTATATCAATGATGAAGAGAAACATGGAGGGCTGACTTCATCTTTCTAGACTGCCAGAAAGGTATTGACACCGTGCCACACACAAGAGGAGGAGGACCTTATATGAACTTTACAAAACATGCTCTTGTAACGGGACGTGAAATGGTTGAGTAAAGACCTGGCGAGCTGGAGGTCAAGAGTTTCAGGTAATGGACAACAATTAGTGTGAAGGGAAGTGAACAGCGGGGCACCACAATTCATCTTTCCCATGATAAGATGGATTGCGGTAATTATCTTATCTTAGGTTAATTATTCCAATTATCTTGGAATAATTACTCCAAGATAATCACCGGACTGAGAAAGTGGTATCCTTTTTGTCGATGTTGTTTAGATGTGGTCACGACGGAGATGAATAAATGGTCTGAATAATGGCTACTAGAGTTCAACCCGAGCCGAGAGCAACGAGAGTGGCAGGGAGGAGGAGGAGGCAGCGGTAATGTCAGCACTCAATGACACAAAGGTAACTTGAATGCCGGAATCACACAAAAAGCTTTACGAGAAGTTATAACTCCAGGCCTCAACCCCACATTAACACACAAGAACTGCAGTGTGCTAACATTTCCGAGTGGATTTAATGTTTCAGTGGGCATTTAGGGTAAAGTTCAAGCTCGCAGTCTTCCACACTTGGGAGGGGGGAGGTTAGGGGTTAGGGGTGGAGGTTGGGGGAGTTAGGCAGGGGAGTCCTCTCTGAGGTAAGGTCACGCTTGCTAAACCTGCAACCACTCATTCTCCCGACCTTTACACCAGGACGTGTGATTTCCTTGTAGTGGTGTCATTACCGAGAGAGAGAGAGAGAGAGAGAGAGAGAGAGAGAGAGAGAGAGAGAGAGAGAGAGAGAGAGAGAGAGAGAGAGAGAGAGAGAGAGAGAGAGAGAGAGAGAGAGAGAGGGGAAGAGAGAGAGAGAGGGGAAGAGAGAGAGAGGGGAAGAGAGAGAGGGGAAGAGAGAGATAACAGATAATGTCATAGATAACAAATATAAAGATAAAATGTGATTAGCACTGGACTGTGACAGCTGGCACTGGACTGTGACAGCTGGCACTGGACTGTGACAGCTGGCACTGGACTGAGACAGCTGGCACTGGACTGTGACAGCTGGCACTGGACTGTGACAGCTGGCACTGGACTGAGACAGCTGGCACTGGACTGAGACAGCTGGCACTGGACTGAGACAGCTGGCACTGGACTGAGACAGCTGGCACTGGACTGTGACAGCTGGCACTGGACTGAGATAGCTGGCACTGGACTGAGACAGCTGGCACTGGACTGAGACAGCTGGCACTGGACTGTGACAGCTGGCACTGGACTGTGACAGCTGGCACTGGACTGTGACAGCTGGCACTGGACTGAGACAGCTGGCACTGGACTGAGACAGCTGGCACTGGACTGTGACAGCTGGCACTGGACTGAGACAGCTGGCACTGGACTGAGACAGCTGGCACTGGACTGTGACAGCTGGCACTGGACTGTGACAGCTGGCACTGGACTGTGACAGCTGGCACTGGACTGTGACAGCTGGCACTGGACTGAGACAGCTGGCACTGGACTGTGACAGCTGGCACTGGACTGTGACAGCTGGCACTGGACTGTGACAGCTGGCACTGGACTGAGACAGCTGGCACTGGACTGAGACAGCTGGCACTGGACTGAGACAGCTGGCACTGGACTGAGACAGCTGGCACTGGACTGTGACAGCTGGCACTGGACTGAGACAGCTGGCACTGGACTGTGACAGCTGGCACTGGACTGAGACAGCTGGCACTGGACTGAGACAGCTGGCACTGGACTGTGACAGCTGGCACTGGACTGAGACAGCTGGCACTGGACTGTGACAGCTGGCACTGGACTGTGACAGCTGGCACTGGACTGAGACAGCTGGCACTGGACTGAGACAGCTGGCACTGGACTGAGACAGCTGGCACTGGACTGAGACAGCTGGCACTGGACTGAGACAGCTGGCACTGGACTGTGACAGCTGGCACTGGACTGAGACAGCTGGCACTGGACTGAGACAGCTGGCACTGGACTGTGACAGCTGGCACTGGACTAAGACAGCTGGCACTGGACTGAGACAGCTGGCACTGGACTGAGACAGCTGGCACTGGACTGAGACAGCTGGCACTGGACTGTGACAGCTGGCACTGGACTGAGACAGCTGGCACTGGACTGAGACAGCTGGCACTGGACTGAGACAGCTGGCACTGGACTATGACAGCTGGCACTGGACTGAGACAGCTGGCACTGGACTGTGACAGCTGGCACTGGACTGAGACAGCTGGCACTGGACTGTGACAGCTGGCACTGGACTGAGACAGCTGGCACTGGACTGAGACAGCTGGCACTGGACTGTGACAGCTGGCACTGGACTGAGACAGCTGGCACTGGACTGAGACAGCTGGCACTGGACTGAGACAGCTGGCACTGGACTGAGACAGCTGGCCCTCTTAACGTCCCATCAACCAGCCTTAACCACTGACCCTGAACAGGCAACAGCCCGAGTCTAACAAGGCATGTTAACAAGCGGATAGTGGTGACCAAGAGAGGTGGGGATAGTAAGACATAGGGGCAAGAAAGAGGTAGGATAGGAAGACAAGGGCAAGAAAGTGAGGCGGATAGTCAGGGAGTGTCGGGAGGTGCCATTGATCGGGGGAGCCGCAGAGTGCCAGGTCTTCATCTTGTACACAGCATCCACGGGGCCTCCGTCTTTGGCATCTCTGTGTAGCCGGTTGGGCCCAGGGGTGTAAGGGCACAGCTGGGTGGCACAGGTGGTCTAGCTGGGTGGCATAGGTGTCATCTGACACCACCCAGGTGGTGCAGGTGGTGTATGTGTACACCTGAGAGGTATAGCACTCTCTGGCCACCATCACAGGAGCCATATGGGAAGTCTCAATGAGCCTGGCTTCACACACTCGCTAAACCGTCCTCATCTACCTACCCGTCCTCATCAACCAACCCGTCCTCATCAACCAGCCCGTCCTCATCAACCAGCCCGTCCTCACCAACCTACCCGTCCTCATCAACCAGCCCGTCCTCATCAACCAGCCCGTCCTCATCAACCAACCCGTCCTCATCAACCTACCCGTCCACGTCAACCAACCCGTCCTCATCAACCTACCCGTCCTCATCAACCAGCCCGTCCTCATCAACCTACCCGTCCTCATCAACCAGCCCGTCCTCATCAACCAGCCCGTCCTCATCAACCAACCCGTCCTCATCAACCTACCCGTCCTCATCAACCAGCCCGTCCTCATCAACCAGCCCGTCCTCATCAACCAACCCGTCCTCATCAACCAGCCCGTCCTCATCAACCAACCCGTCCTCATCAACCAACCCGTCCTCATCAACCAACCAACCCGTCCTCATCAACCAACCAACCCGTCCTCATCAACCAACCAACCCGTCCTCATCAACCAACCAACTTGACACCGTTGTGGTTCGAACAAAATTCGTCAGTGAAGCACTTGTTCCGGAAGTGTTCGAACGTCAACAGGTGTGAGTCGTATAAACCATTTTTTATTCATAAACAGGGGGCTTGGCGGGTACTTGGAATCACTTTTGGGTCTTTGTTTAGAGGACGGGCAACCCGTCCTCGACTCAAGTCCATTACATTCAGCGGTCAACCCCACAGACGCATTCATAAATTTTAACATGCTGTTCATTCAAAACGGGAATTTTCTCAAGTATAAATTAATATTATAATATATTAGCATATATAGACATAGGTTAGGTTAGGTGTTTAGGTTCTGTTGGCGATTATTTGTATTTGTAGTACGTGGGTGAAGCATTTATAGCGTTGTGATTCGAACAAAATTCGTCAGTGAAGCACTTGTTCCGGATATGTTCGAACGTCAGCAGTTGTGAGTCGTGTGTAAACCGCTTTTCATTCATAAACAGGGGGTTTGGCGGGTGCATGGAATCACTTTTGGGTCTTTGTTTGGAGGACGGGCTGTCTCAACTGATGATGTTCGACCCATCGCTGACGACCTCTGTTCGAACCTCAACGCTGTAAATGCTTCACCCACGTACTACAAATACAAATAATCGCCAACAGAACCTAAACACCTAACCTAACCTATCCTATGCCTATATATGCACAATATGCTAATATATTATTATATTAATTTATACTTGGGAAAATTCCCGTTTTGAATAAACAGCATGTTAAAATTTATGAATGCGTCTGTGGGGTTGACCGCTGGATGTAATGGACTTGAGTCGAGGACGGGTTGTGAGAGTCGTGTGTAAACAGTTTTTCATTCATAAACAGATGGTTTGCCGGCTGCATGTAATGGACTTTGGCCTTTGTTTATGAGGACGGGTTACAACCGGCCCGACCCCATTAACAAAGGCCAAATGCTTGTTAATCCAGCCGCCAAACACCTGGTTTATGAATGAAAAATGCTTTACACACACGAGTCACAACTGATGACCCATACAACTGTCTCGAGCAGTGCTTCAGTCACGTCCTCTGCTCCACTCCCACCTCTCTAAACAGCCCGTCCTCCAAACAAAGATCCAAAAGTGATTCCATGCACCCGCCAAACCCCCTGTTTATGAATGAAAAACGGTTTACACACGACTCACAACTGATTTCGTTCGAACACTTCCGGAACAAGTGCTTCACTGACGAGTTTTGTTCGAACCACTTCGCTATAAATGCTTCACCCACGTACTACAAATGCAAATAATCGCCAACCGAACCTAAACACCTAACCTAACCTAACCTATGCCTATATATGCACAATATGCTAATATATTATAATATTAATTTATATTTGAGAAAATTCTTGTTCTGAATGAACAGCATGTTAAAATTTATGAATGCGTCTGTGGGGGCGACCGCTGGATGTAATGGACTTGAGTCGAGGACGGGTTGGTCTAAATGCTTCACCCACGGACTGGTGAACAGAACCTAATCACCTAACCTTAGTTAGACCGAACTATTCATCCCATTCTAGAATGGATTATTATTTTAACTTACATTTGAGAAAATAAAATGTTGGAACACGCAGTCCATTAACATTAGGACGGAGGCCTGCTTGGGGTCGACAGCCGGTTGGACGTGCCCAAGCCTAAGGACAGGTTACCACCACAAGCAGTAACAGTGAGTGTATCACAGCTGGGTGCGGCAGTGAGGACCACTGCTGAGCTCTGAGACCTAACAGTGACGGAAGTTAAGAGTAGACAAGTGTCTGGAGATGTTGTAGCATGCCCCGGGGTGTTGTAGCGTGTCCTGGGATGTTGTAGCATGCCCCGGGGTGTTGTAGCGTGTCCTGGGATGTTGTAGCATGCCCCGGGGTGTTGTAGCGTGTCCTGGGATGTTGTAGCATGCCCCGGGGTGTTGTAGCGTGTCCTGGGATGTTGTAGCATGCCCGGGGTGTTGTAGCGTGTCCTGGGATGTTGTAGCATGCCCCGGGGTGTTGTAGCGTGTCCTGGGATGTTGTAGCATGCCCTGGGATGTTGTAGCGTGTCCTGGGATGTTGTAGCATGCTCCGGGGTGTAGTAGCGTGTCCTGGGATGTTGTAGCATGCCCCGGGGTGTTGTAGCGTCTCCTGGGATGTTGTAGCATGCCCCGGGGTGTAGTAGCGTGTCCTGGGATGTTGTAGCGTGTCCCGGGGTGTTGTAGCGTGTCCTGGGATGTTGTAGCATGCCCCGGGGTGTTGTAGCGTGTCCTGGGATGTTGTAGCGTCTCCTGGGATGTTGTAGCATGCCCCAGGGTGTTGTAGCGTGTCCTGGGATGTTGTAGCATGCCCTGGGATGTTGTAGCATGCCCCGGGGTGTTGTAGCGTGTCCTGGGATGTTGTAGCATGCCCTGGGATGTTGTAGCATGCCCCGGGGTGTTGTAGCGTGTCCTGGGATGTTGTAGCATGCCCCAGGGTGTTGTAGCGTGTCCTGGGATGTTGTAGCATGCCCCTGGGATGTTGTAGCATGCCCCGGGGTGTTGTAGCGTGTCCTGGCATGTTGTAGCATGCCCCGGGGTGTTGTAGCGTGTCCTGGGATGTTGTAGCATGCCCCGGGGTGTTGTAGCGTGTCCTGGCATGTTGTAGCATGCCCCGGGGTGTTGTATCGTGTCCTGGGATGTTGTAGTGTGTCCTGGGATGTTGTAGCATGCCCGGGGTGTTGTAGCGTGTCTAGGGATGTTGTAGCATGCCCCGGGGTGTTGTAGCGTGTCCTGGGATGTTGTAGCGTGTCCCGGGATGTTGTAGCCTGTCCTGGGATGTTGTAGCGTGTCCCGGGATGTTGTAGCGTGTCCTGGGATGTTGTAGCATGCCCCGGGGTGTTGTAGCGTGTCCTGGGATGTTGTAGCGTCTCCTGGGGTGTTGTAGCATGCCCCGGGGTGTTGTAGCGTGTCCTGGGGTGCTGTAGCATGTCCTGGGGTGTTGTAGTGTGTCCTGGGATGTGACAGCGTGCCCTGGGGGTGACAGCGTGCCATGGGGGGTAACAGCGTGCCCTGGGGGGTGACAGCGTGCCCTGGGGGAGCTGACAGCCTGGGGCAGAACTAGGACTATATACGCCAGACGCTCACACAGTCAACTTTCACGATGATTTGAGCTGATATTTCCCCTAATCCTAAGCTATGGTCTCCATGTTGGAAATAACCAACAGATTATTTTCCCTTAACTCCTAATGTTAATATTTACTAATAACACTAATACGTAGAATTAACAGCGTTAGCGTTTCCATAGTAAGGCAGAATTTAGTCAGAATCTTCCCAGCCGTCATGGCGCCAAGCGTCGATAGCAGACATGACGTCTCCCACACATGGTGGAGATATATAGAACTCAGTTAATTACTCTTTCTTTCTAAGATTATTGTTCATTATGAAATAAATAACCATTTCGCGTGCTTATGCGTGCTGAGCTCGAAGTAAAATATTACTGTGGCGTAAAATAATTACAAGTTGACCCTTCTCGTTCAATTTGTGGAATGTTAATTAGAACAATTTGCCTTACGAGAAAAGGTATTATTATCCAATATAATTATTGGTGGTGATAGTTCAAATATTACTCCTTCAGTTCCCCAAATAATTGATAGTAAACCGAATTGGTTTAAGTCCGGGATCGCTATGAGCGTCTCTGCGCATGCGTGATCGGGCGACGGTGCAGGAAGGAGGCGTCTCTCAAGCATAGCGCCCCGCCAGGGGTACACGTGCCTCTACACGCGGCAGCTATTGCCTCCAGATCACGTGGTCATACAGTGCTAGAAACTGTTCAATTACGCGTCTACAAAGATAGTCACGCCCCGCAATTACTCGTCTGCAGCAGTGAACGTCAGGGACTGGCAGACGTGATACTGGCAAGCCTTAATATTCCAACACGCCTACGTTATACATTGTAGTTTGATGCATCACTCTATAGTATATTTATGTGGGTAGCCTGTCGTTAGGATGTACGTAGATCACAAATACAACGTTAGTTTCATTTAACTATTTTCCAATTTCAGTGAATATTGGAATAATTTTCTAGCCTAGTCAAATGTTACTCAAATTTCCCCTGATTACAGCCGTGTAGGTGAGGAGGAACCAGGCCTTCCTTCCTCCACCTGCGGTGTTCACCACGGGTGTTTCTTCCTTATCGGGACCTTGTGATCACGACTACGAGTAGTGAGACGGGTTTAGTGGGGTCGTCTCACAGCCAAGACACAAATCACGTTTCGTAGAATATTTGACTATTATCATTATTAATTTTAGTATGTGTTTCCATGCATATAATGTTTAAGAGGAGTAATATAAGTCAATAATTTACTGCTCAGTACTCAATAAGTTTGCATGTATTATTTCTAAGAATTTATTAATATTTCATAGAATTTATCATTTATTATTTCATAATCTTTTAGAATCTACATTCGATTCAAGATTCTATAACCTTTACTAACCTCATTAATGAACTCGTGACGAACAACACTGGTTCCTAGATATATATATATATGAATTTCTAGTAATAACTCCAGTGTTGATGTTTGAGGCTTTTAGCTCTCAATTAATTATTATTACAGTCCATTCATTCGCTTTAAATGATTGTTAAATAAT
>NC_091150.1:39562733-39600233 GCF_040958095.1 Procambarus clarkii | reverse complement strand
GAAGTGTGAGGTCCGGGGACAGGCAGACTGTGGCGGTGGTGGTGTGGAGTGACGCAGCTCTGGGAGGGGAATGTTGAAGGAGAATCTGTAGTTGATGGTTAATGGGTTGTAATTGTCGAGTGAAAGTGTGGAGTTATAATTGGCTGATGGTCACTATGGCGATTGATGGAGGAAGTGAATTGGTGCTACTGTGATGAGATGGTGTTGGAGTTGTGAGATGTTTGGTCTGGGAGAGGTTATGGAAGTACTCTTGTACTTCCTGTCTGTACTGGCAACTGCCTCTACTGTATATACATCCAAAGGTCCGGTTATTGGGGCACAATGCTGACAATCGTTTGTCCTTGTTGTCCGTCGCTGCTGTGTGGTTGGTGCTCAGTCGTGTGGTGGAGGTGTGAGTGTTGTCCGTCGCTGCTGTGTGGTTGGTGGTCAGTCGTGTGGTGGAGGTGTGAGTGTTGTCCGTCGCTGCTATGTGGTTGGTGCTCAGTCGTGTGGTGGAGGTGTGAGTGTTGTCCGTCGCTGCTGTGTGGTTGGTGCTCAGTCGTGTGGTGGAGGTGTGAGTGTTGTCCGTCGCTGCTGTGTGGTTGGTGCTCAGTCGTGTGGTGGAGGTGTGAGTGTTTACTGCCTCTCACCCTCCTCTCTCCTCACCCCGTCCACTGCATACTCTTGTCTCTTCATTCTCTCTCTCCCTGCCATGAGTTTTCGTTGTTTATATATAAATATATATATATATATATATATATATATATATATATATATATATATATATATATATATATATGTCGTACCTAATAGCCAGAACGCACTTCTCTGCCTACTATTCAAGGCCCGATTTGCCTAATAAGCCAAGTTTTCATGAATTAATTGTTTTTCGACTACCTAACCTACCTAACCTAACCTAACCTAACATTTTCGGCTACCTAACCTAACCTAACCTATAAAGATAGGTTAGGTTAGGTTAGGTAGGGTTGGTTAGGTTCGGTCATATATCTACGTTAATTTTAACTCCAATAAAAAAAATTGACCTCATACATAATGAAATGGGTAGCTTTATCATTTCATAAGAAAAAAATTTGAGAAAATATATTAATTCATGAAAACTTGGCTTATTAGGCAAATCGGGCCTTGCATAGTAGGCTGAGAAGTGCGTTCTGGCTACTAGGTACGACATATATATATATATAAATATATATATATATATAAAATATATATATATTTATATTGTTACGATAATCTCCTTCAAGAGAGATTTGGCCTGCTCTTTCCTATCGTCATGTTACTTCAGTACATATACAACATTTAGATACTACAAGCAAGTGTAGTACATATTTGGTCAGATACGTTTTGCCAGGCGCAAAACGAATCACACTCGCTTTCCACCTCCCCCCCTCCCTCGTCGCTGATCACCAAACTAGCATTTCCAGCCTGCCCGCTTCTGATTGGTGAATCGACGTCTGCACCACTGCACCTCAGCGCCATCTACCTAGCCGATGTCTGGGCCTGCACCAGTCATTGGAGTTAGAATATTCTGTGCTCTCAAGCTGAAACAACCATCTAATATACGCTCTGTCTATTAGTGGATGTTCTCAGCCAGCGCTTTATTCTCAGCACCTGTTAATTTCATTTTGTCTTTATCCATTTTACAGTAATGTCACCATTATATTATTTTATGTTATTTTTTTAATCTTGTGAGTTTGCACTGTACATAGCCAAGGAATTGTCTTATTCATAATTTGTTTTAAATTTAATTAAAGTTTCATTGTTCATACTATTTGTTTTGCTTGTTTTGCCTTACTTTGCCACAGGACACAACAGCTATGCAGTCATCCTTTTTTTTTTTAAATGTGATAGGCATTGACACCAGCCATTGGGAGGACCACCGAACACCTACACTTCTTTTTTCCCTCTTTTCCTTTTTTCTTTTTCTTTTTTTTTAATTGGGGGCCTGTCCGGGAACCTCACTAAGGTACTAGTACTAGAACATCAATTTGTGGTAAGTGTACTTGGCTTTGATACAGTTGCTTTCAATATTTTCATTACTTTTAATAGTTATATGGTGCTGTGTATACTGTGCTTTCCGAGGGTAGCATATTGTGAGTGTTGGATAACTGTGGATTACGTGGTGACTGGAGGCCTCAGTCATGCTCTTAATTGGTCATCCCTCAGAGTTATTACTCGTGTATTCCACCTTTTTTGTCCCTAGGATATTTCTCAAATTACGACAGATCATCATTTTGGTATCCTGGTACTTTGATTTGTCCTCGGGTCAAAGCACCCTATCTTCTGCAATCCAACCACAGGAGGATACAGAGGGCCATAGTTCCTCTAGCATGGACTACGCTGTTGAGTTGGGACCTCAACAGGTGTTCTCGTCACCAGTTGACACTCGCACCCCTACACGTCGGTCAGAGATGATGATATTTACTCAGGTAGGGAATTGGCTTTCTTTTTTCAGAGCACAAGGAATGCTAATTCTGTAAGTATCATATAATTAAAGTAGGAAAACCCTTTCTTCTGTCCTATAGACTCGGCAAGGTATCCCTACATACTTGGACTACCCTTTCACTTTTGAAACAATTAAAAGTTTCATTTGTTTTCGAAACTATGGGTTTCATTTATTTAGTAGGATTTTCTTGCCTTTATTCTCTTACACTGAGTACCGGGTACAAGATTTCCTGCGATTTTGATTGACTAATCATTTACCATACTAATATTAACGTTAATTGTTAACGAATAAATGTCCACAGGATAGTTACCAGTTGCCACGTCATCCTATTACTGACACTTACAATATCACAAGTATATTCATTGTACACTTATTTGCTATTTCAAAATGTTTCGTCTCTCAGCATTTCGCAACGATCCAGCAAGTGAAGTAGGGAACTTAAGTCGTGCCATGAGGGCCGAATTACAAACTCTTGCACACGAGTATCAACTAGGTGCTCCCCCTGGAGCCAACAAAAATGACTTGCACAATCTTATCTTGGATTACCTCTTAGATGAAGGAATCATAGACTCTGATGTTCACGAAAACTATTCTATTGCAGATAAACATGCTCTGGCAGCTATGAAGTTGAAGCTCGAACTAGCAAACATAGAGCGCGAACAACAAAAAGAAGCTCTCCAGATAAGAGAACGTGAGGCTGCCCTAAAGAAGGAAGAACAGGAACGCGAGATGGCCCTAAAGAAAGAAGAGGCTGCCCTAAACCGTGAGCGGGAGAGGGAACAGCTTGAAGCAAGAAAACTTCACCTGGAGATGTAACGTGAGCACGATAAACAGCAAGCTGAGAGTGTTCTAGCATATCGTCGACAAGAACTCGCCTTGGAAACTACACACCACACTCGGCGCCAACAAGCTACCGCTAGTCTTCCCGTAAGTTTCAATGTCTCCCATGCAAGTAAGTTAATGCCACCATTCGTTGAGACAGAGATCGATGTGTTTTTCACCACTTTTGAGACCCTAGCTAAAAACTTAGCTGGCCTGAAGATCAACGGTCTACCCTTCTCAGAGTGCATCTCACAGGTAGTGCTGCGGTTACTCTCAGTACCTTAGCGTCTGAGAATGACTACCAGTTATTACTCGTGTATTCCACCTTTTTTGTCCCTAGGATATTTCTCAAATTAAGACAGATCATCATTTTGGTACCCTGGTACTTTGGTTTGTCTTCGGGCCAAAGCAACGTATCTTCTGCAATCCAACCACAGGAGGATACAGAGGGCCATAGTTCCTCAAGCATGGACTATGCTGTAGAGTTGGGACCTTCCCTCACAATATATATATATATATATATATATATATATATATATATATATATATATATATATATATATATATATATATATATATATATATATATATGTCGTACCTAATAGCCAGAACGCACTTCTCAGCCTACTATGCAAGGCCCGATTTGCCTAATAAGCCAAGTTTTCATGAATTAATTGTTTTTCGACTACCTAACCTACCTAACCTAACCTAACCTAACTTTTTCGGCTACTTAACCCAACCTAACCTATAGAGATAGGTTAGGTTAGGTTAGGTAGGGTTGGTTAGGTTCGGTCATATATCTACGTTAATTTTAACTCAATGAACAAAAATTGACCTCATACATTATGAAATGGGTAGCTCTATCATTTCATAAGAAAAAATTTAGAGAAAATATATTAATTCAGGAAAACTTGGCTTGTTAGGCAAATCGGGCCATGCATAGTAGGCTGAGAAGTGAGTTCTGGCTACTAGGTACGACATATATATATATATATATATATATATATATATATATATATATATATATATATATATATATATATATATTGAAACATATAAACTCTTGGCTTAGTTGCAAAATAACTCAATGTACTATGACAATGTATTACCATCCATTAGGACGACAAAAAGCCTGCCGGCCTTGTACGGTGGTGTCCCGCGGGTAATAACTGTGGAGGCAGCGAGGAGGGCCGTGTCAATCTTGCCTCTCACACACAACTTTGACTCCCAGGGCAGCCAGCCTGGCTGCCCTAAACAACTCCCCAGGCTGGCCAACTTTGGGTGTTGTGAAAGCCGCGTAAACACTTGTCACTTCCCCCATCCACTCGACGTATCAAACTTAAATAAGTAAAATGTTAAACAACTTACGTCAAAAAATGTAATTTAAATCAACACTATGTTGAGGCTGACGTGATGAGGGTTCCCGAAACTTGCTGGTAATTACTGGATGGGTTACGGCTGGGACAGTCTGCTCCAACACCTTCCCGTCCAAGATCATCTCTTCCAGTTCCTATCCTTTTATCTGTCTAGTTATTTCCATTTCTCTAGTCCCACCAATGCTCCAGTCCCATTCCTGCTACATCCCCTGCCCCTGCTCCATTCCCTTCCCTGCTCCATTCCCTCCCCTGCTCCATTCCCTCCCCCTGCTCCATTCCCTCCCCTGCTCCATTCCCTCCCCTGCTCCATTCCCTCCCCTGCTCCATTCCCTCCCCTGCTCCATTCCCTGCCCCTGCTCCATTCCCTCCCCTGCTCCATTCCCTCCCCTGCTCCATTCCCTCCCCTGCTCCATTCCCTCCCCTGCTCCATTCCCTCCCCTGCTCCATTCCCTCCCCTGTTCCATTCCCTCCCCTGCTCCATTCCCTCCCCTGCTCCATTCCCTCCCCTGCTCCATTCCCTCCCCTGCTCCATTCCCTGCCCCTGCTCCATTCCCTCCCCTGCTCCATTCCCTCCCCTGCTCCATTCCCTGCTCCTGCTCCATTCCCTCCCCTGCTCCATTCCCTCCCCTGCTCCATTCCCTCCCCTGCTCCATTCCCTCCCCTGCTCCATTCCCTGCTCCTGCTCCATTCCCTCCCCTGCTCCATTCCCTGCTCCTGCTCCATTCCCTCCCCTGCTCCATTCCCTCCCCTGCTCCATTCCCTCCCCTGCTCCATTCCCTCCCCTGCTCCATTCCCTGCTCCTGCTCCATTCCCTCCCCTGCTCCATTCCCTCCCCTGCTCCATTCCCTCCCCTGCTCCATTCCCTCCCCTGCTCCATTCCCTCCCCTGCTCCATCCCCTGCCCCTGCTCCATTTCCTCCCCTGCTCCATTCCCTCCCCTGCTCCATTCCCTCCCCTGCTCCATTCCCTCCCCTGCTCCATTCCCTCCCCTGCTCCATCCCCTGCCCCTGCTCCATTCCCTCCCCTGCTCCATTCCCTCCCCTGCTCCATTCCCTCCCCTGCTCCATTCCCTCCCCTGCTCCATTCCCTGCCCCTGCTCCATTCCCTCCCCTGCTCCTGCTCCATTCCCTCCCCTGCTTCATTCCCTCCCCTGCTCCATTCCCTCCCCTGCTCCATTCCCTCCCCTGCTCCATTCCCTCCCCTGCTCCATTCCCTCCCCTGCTCCATTCCCTGCCCCTGCTCCATTCCCTCCCCTGCTCCATTCCCTGCCCCTGCTCCATTCCCTCCCCTGCTCCATTCCCTCCCCTGCTCCATTCCCTCCCCTGCTCCTGCTCCATTCCCTCCCCTGCTCCATTCCCTCCCCTGCTCCATTCCCTCCCCTGCTCCATTCCCTCCCCTGCTCCATCCCCTGCCCTTGCTCCATTCCCTCCCCTGCTCCATTCCCTCCCCTGCTCCATCCCCTACCCCTGCTCCATTCCCTCCCCTGCTCCATTCCCTCCCCTGCTCCATTCCCTGCTCCTGCTCCATTCCCTCCCCTGCTCCATTCCCTGCCCCTGCTCCATTCCCTGCCCCTGCTCCATTCCCTCCCCTGCTCCATTCCCTCCCCTGCTCTATTCCCTCCCCTGCTCCATTCCCTGCCCCTGCTCTATTCCCTCCCCTGCTCCATTCCCTCCCCTGCTCCATTCTCTCCCCTGCTCCATCCCCTGCCCCTGCTCCATTCCCTCCCCTGCTCCATTCCCTCCCCTGCTCCATTCCCTGCTCCTGCTCCATTCCCTTGCTCCATTCCCTCCCCTGCTCAATTCCCTCCCCTGCTCCATTCCCTCCCCTGCTCCATTCCCTGCCCCTGCTCCATTCCCTCCCCTGCTCCATTCCCTCCCCTGCTCTATTCCCTCCCCTGCTCCATTCCCTCCCCTGCTCTATTCCCTCCCCTGCTCTATTCCCTCCCCTGCTCCATTCCCTCCCCTGCTCCATTCCCTCCCCTGCTCCATTCCCTCCCCTGCTCTATTCCCTCCCCTGCTCTATTCCCTCCCCTGCTCCATTCCCTGCCCCTGCTCTATTCCCTCCCCTGCTCCATTCCCTGCCCCTGCTCCATTCCCTCCCCTGCTCCATTCCCTGCCCCTGCTCTATTCCCTCCCCTGCTCCATTCCCTGCCCCTGCTCTATTCCCTCCCCTGCTCCATTCCCTGCCCCTGCTCTATTCCCTCCCCTGCTCTATTCCCTCCCCTGCTCCATTCCCTCCCCTGCTCCATTCCCTCCCCTGCTCCATTCCCTCCCCTGCTCCATTCCCTGCCCCTGCTCTATTCCCTCCCCTGCTCCATTTCCTGCCCCTGCTCTATTCCCTCCCCTGCTCCATCCCCTCCCCTGCTCCATTCCCTCCCCTGCTCCATTCCCTGCCCCTGCTCTATTCCCTCCCCTGCTCCATTCCCTGCCCCTGCTCCATTCCCTCCCCTGCTCCATTCCCTCCCCTGCTCCATTCCCTGCTCCTGCTCCATTCCCTGCCCTGCTCCATTCCCTCCCCTGCTCCATTCCCTCCCCTGCTCCATTCCCTGCCCCTGCTCCATTCCCTCCCCTGCTCCATTCCCTCCCCTGCTCCATTCCCTCCCCTGCTCCATTCCCTCCCCTGCTCCATTCCCTGCCCCTGCTCTATTCCCTCCCCTGCTCCATTCCCTCCCCTGCTCCATCCCCTGCCCCTGCTCTATTCCCTCCCCTGCTCCATTCCCTCCCCCTGCTCCATTCCCTCCCCTGCTCCATTCCCTCCCCTGCTCCATTCCCTCCCCTGCTCCATTCCCTGCCCCTGCTCCATTCCCTCCCCTGCTCCATTCCCTCCCCTGCTCCATTCCCTCCCCTGCTCCATTCCCTGCCCCTGCTCTATTCCCTCCCCTGCTCCATTCCCTCCCCTGCTCCATTCCCTCCCCTGCTCCATTCCCTGCTCCTGCTCCATTCCCTGCCCTGCTCCATTCCCTCCCCTGCTCCATTCCCTGCTCCTGCTCCATTCCCTGCCCCTGCTCCATTCCCTCCCCTGCTCCATTCCCTCCCCTGCTCCATTCCCTGCCCCTGCTTCATTCCCTCCCCTGCTCCATTCCCTCCCCTGCTCCATTCCCTCCCCTGCTCCATCCCCTGCCCCTGCTCTATTCCCTCCCCTGCTCCATTCCCTCCCCTGCTCCATTCCCTCCCCTGCTCCATTCCCTCCCCTGCTCCATTCCCTGCCCCTGCTCCATTCCCTCCCCTGCTCCATTCCCTCCCCTGCTCCATTCCCTCCCCTGCTCCATTCCCTGCCCCTGCTCCATTCCCTCCCCTGCTCCATTCCCTCCCCTGCTCCATTCCCTCTCCTGCTCCATCCCCTGCCCCTGCTCTATTCCCTCCCCTGCTCCATTCCCTCCCCTGCTCCATTGCCTCCCCTGCTCCATTCCCTGCCCCTGCTCCATTCCCTGCCCCTGCTCCATTCCCTCCCCTGCTCCATTCCCTGCCCCTGCTCCATTCCCTCCCCTGCTCCATTCCCTCCCCTGCTCCATTCCCTCCCCTGCTCCATTCCCTGCCCCTGCTCCATTCCCTCCCCTGCTCCATTCCCTCCCCTGCTCCATTCCCTCTCCTGCTCCATCCCCTGCCCCTGCTCTATTCCCTCCCCTGCTCCATTCCCTCCCCTGCTCCATTCCCTTCCCTGCTCCATTCCCTGCCCCTGCTCCATTCCCTGCCCCTGCTCCATTCCCTCCCCTGCTCCATTCCCTCCCCTGCTCCATTCCCTCCCCTGCTCCATTCTCTCCCCTGCTCCATTCCCTCCCCTGCTCCATTCCCTGCCCCTGCTCCATTCCCTCCCCTGCTCCATTCCCTCCCCTGCTCCATTCCCTGCCCCTGCTCCATTCCCTCCCCTGCTCCATTCCCTTCCCTGCTCCATTCCCTTCCCTGCTCCATTCCCTGCCCCTGCTCTATTCCCTCCCCTGCTCCATTCCCTGCCCCTGCTCTATTCCCTCCCCTGCTTTATTCCCTCCCCTGCTCCATTCCCTCCCCTGCTCCATTCCCTCCCCTGCTCCATTCCCTCCCCTGCTCCATTCCCTCCCCTGCTCCATTCTCCTTCCCCTGCTCCATTCCCTCCCCTGCTCCATTCCCTCCCCTGCTCCATTCCCTCCCCTGCTCCATTCTCCCTCCCCTGCTCCATTCCCTCCCCTGCTCCATTCCCTCCCCTGCTCCATTCTCCCTCCCCTGCTCCATTCCCTCCCCTGCTCCATTCCCTCCCCTGCTTTATTCCCTCCCCTGCTCCATTCCCTCCCCTGCTCCATTCCCTCCCCTGCTCCATTCTCCCTCCCCTGCTCCATTCCCTCCCCTGCTCCATTCCCTCCCCTGCTCCATTCCCTCCCCTGCTCCATTCCCTCCCCTGCTCCATTCCCTCCCCTGCTCCATTCTCCCTCCCCTGCTCCATTCCCTCCCCTGCTCCATTCCCTCCCCTGCTCCATTCTCCCTCCCCTGCTCCATTCCCTCCCCTGCTCCATTCCCTCCCCTGCTCCATTCTCCCTCCCCTGCTCCATTCCCTCCCCTGCTCCATTCCCTCCCCTGCTCCATTCCCTCCCCTGCTCCATTCCCTCCCCTGCTCCATTCCCTGCCCTGCTCCATTCCCTGCCCTGATCCATTCCCTCCCCTGCTCCATTCCCTCCCCTGCTCCATTCCCTCCCCTGCTCCATTCCCTCCCCTGCTCTATTCCCTCCCCTGCTCCATTCCCTGCCCTGCTCCATTCCCTCCCCTGCTCCATTCCCTCCCCTGCTCCATTCCCTCCCCTGCTCCATTCCCTCCCCTGCTCCATTCCCTGCCCTGCTCCATTCCCTGCCCTGCTCCATTCCCTCCCCTGCTCCATTCCCTCCCCTGCTCCATTCCCTCCCCTGCTCCATTCCCTCCCCTGCTCCATTCCCTCCCCTGCTCCATTCCCTCCCCTGCTCCATTCCCTGCCCTGCTCCATTCCCTGCCCTGCTCCATTCCCTCCCCTGCTCCATTCCCTCCCCTGCTCCATTCCCTCCCCTGCTCCATTCTCCCTCCCCTGCTCCATTCCCTCCCCTGCTCCATTCTCCCTCCCCTGCTCCATTCCCTCCCCTGCTCCATTCTCCCTGCCCTGCTCCATTCTCCCTCCCCTGCTCCATTCCCTCCCCTGCTCCATTCTCCCTCCCCTGCTCCATTCTCCCTCCCCTGCTCCATTCCCTCCCCTGCTCCATTCTCCCTCCCCTGCTCCATTCCCTCCCCTGCTCCATTCTCCCTGCCCTGCTCCATTCTCCCTCCCCTGCTCCATTCTCCCTCCCCTGCTCCATTCCCTCCCCTGCTCCATTCTCCCTCCCCTGCTCCATTCCCTCCCCTGCTCCATTCTCCCTGCCCTGCTCCATTCTCCCTCCCCTGCTCCATTCTCCCTCCCCTGCTCCATTCCCTCCCCTGCTCCATTCTCCCTCCCCTGCTCCATTCCCTCCCCTGCTCCATTCTCCCTGCCCTGCTCCATTCCCTCCCCTGCTCCATTCTCCCTGCCCTGCTCCATTCTCCCTCCCCTGCTCCATTCCCTCCCCTGCTCCATTCTCCCTCCCCTGCTCCATTCCCTCCCCTGCTCCATTCTCCCTCCCCTGCTCCATTCCCTCCCCTGCTCCATTCTCCCTGCCCTGCTCCATTCTCCCTCCCCTGCTCCATTCCCTCCCCTGCTCCATTCTCCCTGCCCTGCTCCATTCTCCCTCCCCTGCTCCATTCCCTCCCCTGCTCCATTCCCTCCCCTGCTCCATTCTCCCTGCCCTGCTCCATTCTCCCTCCCCTGCTCCATTCCCTCCCCTGCTCCATTCTCCCTGCCCTGCTCCATTCTCCCTCCCCTGCTCCATTCCCTCCCCTGCTCCATTCTCCCTCCCCTGCTCCATTCCCTCCCCTGCTCCATTCCCTCCCCTGCTCCATTCCCTCCCCTGCTCCATTCCCTCCCCTGCTCCATTCCCTGCCCTCCTCCATTCCCTCCCCTGCTCCATTCCATGCCCCTGCTCCATTCCCTCCCCTGCTCCATTCTCCCTCCCCTGCTCCATTCCCTCCCCTGCTCCATTCCCTCCCCTGCTCCATTCCCTGCCCTCCTCCATTCCCTCCCCTGCTCCATTCCATGCCCCTGCTCCATTCCCTCCCCTGCTCCATTCCCTCCCCTGCTCCATTCCCTCCCCTGCTCCATTCCCTCCCCTGCTCCATTCCCTCCCCTGCTCCATTCCCTCCCCTGCTCCATTCCCTCCCCTGCTCCATTCCCTCCCCTGCTCCATTCCCTCCCCTGCTCCATTCCCTGCCCTCCTCCATTCCCTCCCCTGCTCCATTCCATGCCCCTGCTCCATTCCCTCCCCTGCTCCATTCCCTCCCCTGCTCCATTCCCTCCCCTGCTCCATTCCCTCCCCTGCTCCATTCCCTCCCCTGCTCCATTCCCTCCCCTGCTCCATTCCCTCCCCTGCTCCATTCCCTCCCCTGCTCCATTCCCTGCCCCTGCTCAAGTCTTTCCAAGTTGAGGGGAAGGACTGTCCCAATTGGTTTGTATTATTTTATATTTTTCTCTGTGATTGTGATGTTTCGTGAGTGTGAAGTAAGGATTCACAAGGTTGTGTATCCTGGACCTCTGTGGCTCCTCTCGTCCTAGAGACTTGGACCGTCAGTCATCAACCACTGACGTATTTACCAACCTTTACATCTTTTATCAATCTTTAGAGGCTTTCTTTACATTTATTAATCTGTTTTACACATAATCAACCATGGGGGGTGGGGGGGGGGGGTTATCAGTGCGAAAGCATAATTGTTTATAATAACATTTGTTTTGGAACTTTAGATTTTCGATATTTGCTCAGTAAATGTAAACAATGATTGAGAAGAGATGTAGTCATAAATATATAGCATGTAATTGCTTGTTGAAACCTGGCCTTGGTTACGAAGTGACTGGTGAGCACCCATCACGAGATCCGTATACATGCCGATATTTTTTGAACCAGTTGGATTATTCAACCCGTTCTCGCACTTATAGTCAATATTGGCTTATTTAATAAGTGCATATGTGACATACTAATTGATTGTGAATATTTTAGTTTACCTTGAAAAGCTTCATAGAAAACACCGACCTCACCTAACCTTCTTAGTATGTTAAGATAAGCATCTTGTTGCTTCTTATTTACAATTATTACTTAACCTATGTTGATAGGTTAAGTAATAATTGTAAATTACTTAACCTATGTTGATAGGTTAAGACAAATAAGTGCATATGTCACATATGCACTTATTAAATAAGCCAATATTGACTATAAGCAAGTGCGAGAACGGGTTGGGATTTTTATGCTGAGCAATTGGATTTGGGTAGACCGTCGTTTGACCTCCACTCTACTACCATCAGTTTGCGATAAGAAATCTACACATTACTGCCCAAACTAGGCCTACAAGAATATAAACAAATCTACCGGAATATAGCCAGGCCTATTGAGTTATAACCAGGCCTACTAGAATATACCTAATTAAGTACCAAAAATAATTATCGTTTTCCTCCACGACAATTAACTATGTTCTTTAACAATTAACTGATCATCGAGAACATGTTTTCATTGTTCAAATGTTCAACACAAAAAAACATATGGTTTCCCTATTGAACCATTAGTGCACACACAATGCCTCTACCAGGAGCTCTATAAGCTCTACCACACAATGCCTCTACCAGGAGCTCTATAAGCTCTACTACACAATGCCTCTACCAGGAGCTCTATAAGCTCTACTACACAATGCCTCTACCAGGAGCTCTACAAGCTCTACTACACGACAAACGTTCTCTCTACCAGGAGCTCTACATGCTCTACCAAACGATGCCTCTACCAGGAGCTCTACATGCTCTACCAGGAGCTCTACATGCTCTAGCACACGATGCCTCTACCAGCTCCTCTACAAGCTCTACTACACGACACCCACAACCATAGAGTATGTATCATGTGTCGTCCTCGAGGTCATTACTGCGTCTCATCTTTACGGAGGGTGAGGCAGGGCGAGCAGGATAACAGGGCAGGATAACAGGGCAAGATAACAGGGCAGGATAGCAGGACAGGATTGTAGGATAGGATAGCAGGAAAGGATAACAGGGGAGGATAAGGCAGGATAGCAGGGCATGATAACAGGGCAGAATAGCAGGACAGGATTGTAGGATAGGATAGCAGGGAAGGATAACAGGGGAGGATAAGGCAGGATAGAAGGGCAGGATAGAATGGCAGGATAACAGGGCAGGATAGCAGGACAGGATTGTAGGATAGGATAGCAGGACAGGATTGTAGGATAGGATAGCAGGGAAGGATAACAGGGGAGGATAAGGCAGGATAGAAGGGCAGGATAACAGGGCAGGACAGGATGGCAGGATAGGATAGCAGGGTAGGATAGTAGGACAGGATAGAGGGCCAGGATAACAGGGTAACATAGCAAGGCAGGGTAACAGGTCAGGATAGCATGTCAGGACACTAGATCAGGATAGTAGGGCAGGATAGCGGGGCAAGGTAGCAGGGCATGATAACAGGACATGATAACATGGCAGGATAGCACGACAGGATGGCAGGATAGGATAGCAGGGCAGGATAACAAGGCAGAATAGCAGGTCAGGATAACAGGTCAGGATAGCATGTCAGGATAGTAGGGCAGGATAACAGGGCAGGAAAGTAGGGCAGGATAACAGGACATGATAACAGGGGAGGATAACAGGGCAGGAAAGTAGGGCAGGATAACAGGACATGATAACAGGGGAGGATAACAGGGCATGATAACAGGGCAGGATAGAATAACAGGGCAGGATAGCTGGGCAGAATAACAGGGCAGGATAGCTGGGCAGGATAACAGGGCAGGATAGCTGGGCAGGATAACAGGGCAGGATAACAGTGTAACAGGCTGAGAGAAGGATAATTGGTCAAGGTAACGGCGCCGAGAGCCAATCTAAGGTCAACAACCCTGGCTGTTACCAGCCTCTAAGTGGTTCAGAGAGCACTTAGAGTAACGAGGTGGACCACCTTACTTATACTGACGCAACGGACAATTAGAATTTGGAACTATTAACTTCACAAGAGTCCGGGGAAAAAATGTAAACTGACATCCAAACTTAATAGGATAAGGCAGGATAGCAGGGCATGATAACAGGGCAGGATAGCAGGACAGGATTGTAGGATAGGATAGCAGGGAAGGATAACAGGGGAGGATAAGGCAGGATAGAAGGGCGCGGGTTCGATTCCCGCACGAGGCAGAAACAAATGGGCAAAGTTTCTTTCACCCTGAATGCCCCTGTTACCTAGCAGTAAATAGGTACCTGGGAGTTAGTCAGCTGTCACGGGCTGCTTCCTGGGGGTGGAGGCCTGGTCGAGGACCGGGCCGCGGGGACACTAAAAAGCCCCGAAATCATCTCAAGATAACCTCAAGATAATATTCCGAGATAAAAAAGATACTCGTAGATACTCATAGCCCAGTTGATAGAGCGTCGGCGTCACACGCATGGGGTCCAGGGTTCGAGACCCGTATACAGCCCCAGGTGGATGAAATTAATATTGCTAGGCTCCATATATTACCCTTCCCCCCCCCCCCCCCCCCGCGGGTACAGTGTGGGGTTGGGACCTGCAGGACGACCTCTCTCGCCTTACCAACACTGACTGAGACCTGCAGGACGACCTCTCCCTTCACCAACACTGACTGAGACCTGCAGGACGATCTCTCCCCTCATCAACACTCACTGTGACCTGCAGGACGACCTCTCCCTTCACCAACACTGACTGAGACCTGCAGGGCGACCTCTCTCTTCACCAACACTGACTGAGACCTGCAGGACAATCTCTCCCCTCACCAACACTGACTGAGACCTGCAGGACGACCTCTCCCTTCACCAACACTGACTGAGACCTGCAGGACGACCTCTCCCTTCACCAACACTGACTGAGACCTGCAGGACGACCTCTCTCTTCACCAACACTGACTGAGACCTGCAGGACGATCTCTCCCCTCATCAACACTGACTGAGACCTGCAGGACGACCTCTCTCTTCACCAACACTGACTGAGACCTGCAGGACGATCTCTTCCCTCATCAACACTGACTGTGACCTGCAGGACGACCTCTCTCTTCACCAACACTGACTGAGACCTGCAGGACGACCTTTCTCTTCACCAACACTGACTGAGACCTGCAGGACGACCTCTCTCTTCACCAACACTGACTGAGACCTGCAGGACGATCTCTCCCCTCATCAACACTGACTGTGACCTGCAGGACGACCTCTCTCTTCACCAACACTGACTGAGACCTGCAGGACGACCTTTCTCTTCACCAACACTGACTGAGACCTGCAGGACGACCTCTCTCTTCACCAACACTGACTGAGACCTGCAGGACGATCTCTCCCCTCATCAACACTGACTGTGACCTGCAGGACGACCTCTCTCTTCACCAACACTGAGACCTGCAGGACGACCTCTCCCTTCACCAACACTGACTGAGACCTGCAGGACGACCTCTCCCTTCACCAACACTGACTGAGACCTGCAGGACGATCTCTCCCCTCATCAACACTGACTGTGACCTGCAGGACGACCTCTCTCTTCACCAACACTGACTGAGACCTGCAGGACGACCTTTCTCTTCACCAACACTGACTGAGACCTGCAGGACGACCTCTCTCTTCACCAACACTGACTGAGACCTGCAGGACGATCTCTCCCTTTCACCAACACTGACTGAGACCTGCAGGACGATCTCTCCCCTCATCAACACTGACTGAGACCTGCAGGACGACCTTTCTCTTCACCAACACTGACTGAGACCTGCAGGACGACCTTTCTCTTCACCAACACTGACTGAGACCTGTAGGACGACCTTTCTCTTCACCAACACTGACTGAGACCTGCAGGACGACCTCTCTCTTCACCAACACTGACTGAGACCTGCAGGACGACCTCTCTCTTCATCAACACTGACTGAGACCTGCAGGTCGACCTCTCTCTTCACCAACACTGACTGAGACGTGCAGGACGACCTCTCACCTCACCAACACTGACTGAGACCTGCAGGACGACCTTTCTCTTCACCAACACTGACTGAGACCTGCAGGACGACCTTTCTCTTAACCAACACTGACTGAGACCTGCAGGACGACCTCTCTCTTCATCAACACTGACTGAGACCTGCAGGACGACCTCTCTCTTCACCAACACTGACTGAGACCTGCAGGACGACCTCTCCCCTTCACCAACACTGACTGAGACCTGCAGGACGACCTCTCCCCTTCACCAACACTGACTGAGACCTGCAGGACGACCTCTCCCCTCACCAACACTGACTGAGACCTGCAGGACGACCACTCCCCTCACCAACACTGACTGAGACCTGCAGGACGATCTCTCTCTTCACTAACACTGACTGAGACCTGCAGGACGACCTCTCTCTTCACCAACACTGACTGAGACCTGCGGGACGACCTCTTTCTTCACCAACACTGACTGAGACCTGCAGAACGACCTCTCCCCTTCACCAACACTGACTGAGACCTGCAGGACGACCTCTCTGTTCACCAACACTGACTGAGACCTGCAGGACGACCTCTCTGTTCACCAACACTGACTGAGATCTGCAGGACGACCTCTCTGTTCACCAACACTGACTGAGACCTGCAGGACGACCTCTCTGTTCACCAACACTGACTGAGACCTGCAGGACGACCTCTCTGTTCACCAACACTGACTGAGATCTGCAGGACGACCTCTCTGTTCACCAACACTGACTGAGACCTGCAGGACGACCTCTCTGTTCACCAACACTGACTGAGACCTGCAGGACGACCTCTCCCCTCACCAACAACGACCCCAACATCAGCCACTGTAACACTCCGTCTTATATACCAAGTGGACCAGCCTGGTCGTCATCAGCCTACACCTGGCTCAGTGAAGTAGTGGACGACACCCGGATGAATTAAGTACTCTACAACACCTGGATGAATTAAGTACTCTACAACACCCGTTGGAACGTAAATAGTCTACAAAATCCCCGGATGAATGAACCATTCTGAAAAAAACTAAAAAATCACAGTTGCAATATTTGCTTTTTCTTGCAATTCATTTCTACGAGTTGTAATATAAAGTAGAAAGAGCCCTCGTCTTGACCCGCCTTGACCCGGCTTGACCCGCCTTGACCTCCCCTCGGGTAGAGGGCCACAGGCCAGCTTAGCTGTTGTCCTCGAACAGCTAAAGCTTCTATATTGCCCTTAGTGAGGGCTTAACACATCACTGAAGTGTCACTTGATTGTTGCCGGAGCGCAACACTCAGGGCCATATCATCCATTAACATGTTTATGTCCATGGTTTAATGACCGCAATTATGACTCTTATACAAGTGATTTGCAGCATCTTACTTGGAACGTCCAAATGTCCTCAAGTTTGTTATGGTGTCCAGGTGTACTCATCTAGTTGTGTTTGCGGGGGTTGAGCTCTGGCTCTTTGGTCCCGCCTCTCAACCGTCCTAACGGTTGGATGTTGTGGTGTCTAGATGTCATGGTGTCCTGGTATTATAATGTCCATATGTTACATGTTACGGTGCCTAATATTTGCCGGACTCGATCCCAGGTCTTCTCGCTTACAAGGCGAGTGTGTTGACCACGGCACCACAGCTGTGAGCGCGTATGTCTCCTTGGACGGCATATTGACCCAAGATGGCCGCCTCAGCCCGGCCCAAGACACACTAGCCTCCCTCTACCTTATAAAAACCATCTGACCTTTGACCTTTCCCGCGGTGGCCAGGCGCAGAAGAATGAATAGATAAGGGGGCCTGGAGGGGGTGTTGGGGGGGTGGGGGTGGATGGATGAGAAGGGATAGAGGGGGGGGGCAAGATAGCCCCAGGTCTAGATGGATGTTAGATGGGGTCAGTGGGGGTCCCACTGAGTATAGGGGGAGGAGGTGGGGGTCAGGAGGTGTAGCAGCACCCATTTGTTTGTAGGTGGGGGTCCAGTCGGCAGTTAGTGGGGGCGGGGGGGGGGGGAGTCAGCAGCCAGATGTTAGGGTGATCAGTCTCATGTTAGTGAGGGAGGAGTCCCCCGTGTTAGTGGCACCCACCCCGTGTTAGTGGGACCCACCCCGTGTTAGTGGAACCCCACCCCGTGTTAGTGGGACCCACCCCGTGTTAGTGGGAGCCACCCCGTGTTAGTGTGGGGGGTCAGCAAGTCACACTGTACCTAACCTGAAGGCTCAAGGGCTAGCCGCACCTCCCCGGGCGAGTCTGTTAGGAATATGCAGAAACAATGTTTACTCAACACAGGAACATGGCCGCCCGGCTAGTCCGGACACGGGCACAAAATATCTTGCGAATAAAGCAAGATATTTTTATTATTAAAGAAATATCTTTATTTATTGACGGGGAAAATACCTAATAATATATTGGACGTGGACTTAAATTTAATTCTTCATTTAATTTAAAAAGTGATTAAATTAAAATTTCACAATATGGTCTGTATGCACTTTAAATATATAAATATATATATATATATATATATATATATATATATATATATATATATATATATATATATATATATATATATATATATATATATATATATATATGTAATTTTATGACCACTTTATTTGAAAAAAGAAACATTTGTCCAATAGCAGAATATAATTATATCTTAATATAGTTGAAAATATTATCGGTAAAAATAAACAATAGAGTACTAGTCGAAAAGTGGCTTTTGTTACTGTAAAGTGTGTGTGTGAGTGTGTGTGTGAGTGTGTGAGCTAGAGTATGAGCGAGTGTGTGAGCGAGTGTGTGAGCGAGTGTATGAGCGAGTGTATGAGGGAGTGTATGAGCGAGTGTATGAGGGAGTGTATAACCGAGTGTATGAGCGAGTGTATGAGGGAGTGTATGAGCGAGTGTATAACCGAGTGTATAAGCGAGTGTATGAGCGAGTGTATGAGCGAGTGTATGAGCAAGTGTATGAGCGAGTGTATGAGCGAGTGTATGAGCGAGTGTATGAGCGAGTGTATGAGGGAGTGTATGAGCGAGTGTATAACCGAGTGTATGAGCGAGTGTATGAGGGAGTGTATGAGCGAGTGTATAACCGAGTGTATGAGCGAGTGTATGAGCGAGTGTATGAGCAAGTGTGTGAGCGAGTGTATGAGCGAGTGTATGAGCGAGTGTATGAGCGAGTGTATGAGCGAGAGTATGAGCGAGTGTATGAGTGAGTGTGTGAGCGAGAGTGTGTGTGAGTGTGTGAGCGAGTGTATGACCGAGTGTGTGAGCAAGTGTGTGTGTGAGCGAGAGAATGAGCGAGAGTGTGAGCGAGTGTGTGAGCGAGAGTGTGAGCGAGAGTATGAGCGAGAGTATGAGCGAGTGTGAGCGAGAGTATGAGCTAGAGTATGAGCGAGTGTATGAGCGAGAGAATGAGCGAGAGTGTGAGCGAGTATGTGAGCGAGAGTGTGAGCGAGAGTATGAGCGAGAGTATGAGCGAGAGTATGAGCGAGAGTGTGAGCTAGAGTGTGAGCGAGAGTATGAGCGAGTGTGTGAGCGAGTGTGTGAGCGAGTGTATGAGCGAGTGTATGAGCGAGTGTGTGAGCGAGTGTATGACCGAGTGTGTGAGCGAGTGTATGAGCGAGTGTATGAGCGAGTGTGTGAGCGAGTGTATGAGCGAGTGTATGAGCGAGTGTATGAACGAGAGTATGAGCGAGTGTATGAGCGAGTGTATGAGCGAGTGTATGAGCGAGTGTATGAGCAAGTGTGTGAGCGAGTGTATGAGCGAGTGTATGAGCGAGAGTATGAGCGAGTGTATGAGCGAGTGTATAACCGAGTGTATGAGCGAGTGTATGCCACTGAAGGTAGGAGAGGGTGAAGGGAGAGAGAGAGGAAGGTAGAGGCATGGGAGGGATGGAAGGAGGGAGGGGAAAGGAGGCATGAGTGAGAGAAGAGGGGGGGATGAGTGAGGGAAGAGGGGGGGATGAGTGAGGGAAGAGGGGGGGGGGTGTAGGCAAATACCTCCATCAGGTCTTTGTATTCATTCATTCTACCTCTCTCTCTCTCTCTCTCTCTCTCTCTCTCTCTCTCTCTCTCTCTCTCTCTCTCTCTCTCTCTCTCTCTCTCTCTCTCTCTCTCTCTCTCTCCACACCACCACCTCCCTCACTCGCCAGAAGAAAAAAACATAAGAATAAAAGCGTATTTAGTAGAATAATGTCAGCGGCAGAACATCAGAACAGACATCAATAGTCTCGAAAATGAGTTATATTCAGCGCACGCTACACTACGTACGTGAGAGCAGTTATGGAGTATGCAGCCCCGGTGTGGAGCTGCCAACGAAATTAGTTATAAAAACAAAAGGAAGGAGGATTTTGTTGGTTGGAGATTTTCAGGTTCATGTGCTCTAGGGATTGAAGAAATAGATCTATGGAATGTTGTCCTAAGCAAGGGTGTTTGATGTATTAATATGAGTATTATATTGACAGTGTTGGCATCCCGTGGGTGTAGAGGGTGTAGAGGGTGACTGGTGTAGAGGGTGTAGAGGGTGACTGGTGTAGTGGGTGTAGAGGGTGACTGGTGTAGTGGGTGTAGAGGGTGACTGGTGTAGTGGGTGTAGAGGGTGACTGGTGTAGAGGGTGACTGGTGTAGTGGGTGTAGAGGGTGACTGGTGTAGTGGGTGTAGAAGTTGACTGGTGAAGAGGGTGTAGAGGGTGACTGGTGTAGAGGGTGTAGAGGGTGACTGGTGTAGAAGGTGACTGGTGTAGAGGGTGTAGAGGGTGACTGGTGTTGAGGGTGTAGAGGGTGACTGGTGTAGTGGAGGTAGAAGGTGACTGGTGTAGAGGGTGACTGGTGTAGTGGGTGTAGAGGGTGACTGGTGTAGTGGGTGTAGAGGGAGACTGGTGTAGAGGGTGTAGAGGGTGACTGGTGTAGTGGGTGTAGAGGGAGACTGGTGTAGAGGGTGACTGGTGTAGTGGGTGTAGAGGGTGACTGGTGTAGTGGGTGTAGAGGGAGACTGGTGTAGAGGGTGTAGAGGGTGACTGGTGTAGTGGGTGTAGAGGGAGACTGGTGTAGAGGGTGTAGAGGGAGACTGGTGTAGAGGGTGACTGGTGTAGTGGGTGTAGAGGGAGACTGGTGTAGAGGGTGACTGGTGTAGTGGGTGTAGAGGGTGACTGGTGTAGTGGGTGTAGAGGGAGACTGGTGTAGAGGGTGACTGGTGTAGTGGGTGTAGAGGGTGACTGGTGTAGTGGGTGTAGAAGGTGACTGGTGTAGAGGGTGTAGAGGGTGACTGGTGTAGTGGGTGTAGAAGGTGACTGGTGTAGAGGGTGACTGGTGTAGTGGGTGTAGAGGGTGACTGGTGTAGTGGGTGTAGAGGGTGTAGAGGGTGTAGAGGGTGACTGGTGTAGAGGGTGACTGGTGTAGTGGGTGTAGAGGGTGACTGGTGTAGAGGGTGTAGAGGGTGACTGGTGTAGTGGGTGTAGAGGGTGACTGGTGTAGTGGGTGTAGAAGGTGACTGGTGTAGAGGGTTGTAGAGGGTGACTGGTGTAGTGGGTGTAGAGGGTGACTGGTGTAGAAGGTGACTGGTGTAGTGGGTGTAGAGGGTGACTGGTGTAGTGGGTTGTAGAGGGAGACTGGTGTAGAGGGTGTAGAGGGTGACTGGTGTAGTGGGTGTAGAGGGTGACTGGTGTAGTGGGTGTAGAGGGATACTGGTGTAGTGGGTGTAGAGGGTGACTGGTGTAGTGGGTGTAGAGGGTGACTGGTGTAGTGGGTGTAGAGGGTGACTGGTGTAGAGGGTGACTGGTGTAGTGGGTGTAGAGGGTGACTGGTGTAGTGGGTGTAGAGGGTGACTGGTGTAGAAGGTGACTGGTGTAGTGGGTGTAGAGGGTGACTGGTGTAGTGGGTGTAGAGGGTGACTGGTGTAGAGGGTGTAGATGGTGACTGGTGTAGTGGGTGTAGAGGGAGACTGGTGTAGAGGGTGTAGAAGGTGACAGGTGTAGTGGGTGTAGAGGGTGACTGGTGTAGTGGGTGTAGAGGGTGACTGGTGTAGTGGGTGTAGAGGGTGACTGATGTAGAGGGTGACTGGTGTAGAGGGTGTAGAGGGTGACTGGTGTAGAGGGTGACTGGTGTAGTGGGTGTAGAGGGTGTAGAGGGTGACTGGTGTAGTGGGTGTAGAAGGTGACTGGTGTAGAGGGTGTAGAGGGTGATTGGTGTAGTGGGTGTAGAGGGTGACTGGTGTAGAGGGTGTAGAGGGTGACTGGTGTAGTGGGTGTAGAGGGTGACTGGTGTAGAGGGTGTAGATGGTGACTGGTGTAGTGGGTGTAGAGGGTGACTGGTGTAGTGGGTGTAGAGGGTGACTGGTGTAGTGGGTGTAGAGGGTGACTGGTGTATTGGGTGTAGAGGGTGTAGAGGGTGACTGGTGTAGTGGGTGTAGAGGGTGACTGGTGTAGTGGGTGTAGAGGGTGACTGATGTAGAGGGTGACTGATGTAGAGGGTGACTGGTGTAGAGGGTGTAGAGGGTGACTGGTGTAGTGGGTGTAGAGGGTGACTGGTGTAGTGGGTGTAGAGGGTGACTGGTGTAGTGGGTGTAGAGGGTGACTGGTGTAGTGGGTGTAGAGGGTGACTGGTGTAGTGGGTGTAGAGGGTGACTGGTGTAGAGGGTGTAGAGGGTGACTGGTGTAGTGGGTGTAGAGGGTGACTGGTGTAGTGGGTGTAGAGGGTGACTGGTGTAGAGGGTGTAGAGGGTGACTGGTGTAGTGGGTGTAGAAGGTGACTGGTGTAGTGGGTGTAGAGGGTGACTGATGTAGAGGGTGACTGATGTAGTGGGTGTAGAGGGTGACTGATGTAGAGGGTGACTGATGTAGTGGGTGTAGAGGGTGACTGATGTAGAGGGTGACTGGTGTAGAGGGTGTAGAGGGTGACTGGTGTAGTGGGTGTAGAGGGTGACTGGTGTAGTGGGTGTAGAGGGTGACTGGTGTAGTGGGTGTAGAGGGTGACTGGTGTAGTGGGTGTAGAGGGTGACTGGTGTTGAGGGTGTAGAGGGTGACTGGTGTAGTGGGTGTAGAGGGTGACTGGTGTAGAGGGTGACTGATGTAGATGGTGACTGGTGTAGTGGGTGTAGAGGGTGACTGATGTAGAGGGTGACTGATGTAGTGGGTGTAGAGGGTGACTGATGTAGAGGGTGACTGGTGTAGAGGGTGTAGAGGGTGACTGGTGTAGTGGGTGTAGAGGGTGACTGGTGTAGTGGGTGTAGAGGGTGACTGGTGTAGAGGGTGTAGAGGGTGACTGGTGTAGTGGGTGTAGAGGGTGACTGGTGTAGTGGGTGTAGAGGTTGACTGGTGTAGAGGGTGTAGAGGGTGACTGGTGTAGTGGGTGTAGAGGGTGACTGGTGTAGAGGGTGACTGGTGTAGAGGGTGACTGATGTAGATGGTGACTGGTGTAGAGGGTGTAGAGGGTGACTGGTGTAGAGGTTGTAGAGGGAGACTGGTGTAGTGGGTGACTGGTGTAGATGGTGTAGAGGGTGACTGGTGTAGTGGGTGTAGAGGGTGACTGGTGTAGTGGGTGTAGAGGGTGACTGGTGTAGTGGGTGTATAGGGAGACTGGTGTAGTGGGTGTAGAGGGTGACTGGTGTAGAGGGTGACTGGTGTAGAGGGTGACTGGTGTAGTGGGTGTAGAGGGAGACTGGTGTAGTGGGTGTAGAGGGTGACTGATGTAGAGGGTGACTGGTGTAGAGGGTGTAGAGGGTGACTGGTGTAGAGAGTGTAGAGGGTGACTGGTGTAGTGGGTGTAGAGGGAGACTGGTGTAGTGGGTGTAGAGGGTGACTGGTGTTGTGGGTGTAGAGGGTGACTGGTGTAGTGGGTGTAGAGGGTGACTGGTGTAGTGGGTGTAGAGGGTGACTGGTGTAGTGGGTGTAGAGGGTGACTGGTGTAGTGGGTGTAGAGGGTGACTGGTGTAGAGGGTGTAGAGGGTGACTGGTGCAGTGGGTGTAGAGGGTGACTGGTGTAGAGGGTGTAGAGGGTGACTGGTGTAGTGGGTGTAGAGGGTGACTGGTGTAGAGGGTGTAGAGGGTGACTGGTGTAGTGGGTGTAGAGGGTGACTGGTGTAGAGGGTGTAGAGGGTGACTGGTGTAGTGGGTGTAGAGGGAGACTGGTGTAGTGGGTGTAGAGGGTGACTGATGTAGAGGGAGACTGGTGTAGTGGGTGTAGAGGGTGACTGGTGTAAAACCCTGCCACTCACTCCAACAGTATTGTATGAAAAATGTATAAATATTGTATCCACCAGTACTGCTGGACACCTGGGACCCTACACTGAGGAGGACACCACGTGGGGGATGCTCCCGACCTCAGCTATAATAAACTAGCTTAATAACTACAGGGCAGTAAACTATTCATTGGACATTAAATGTAAGAAAATTTGATTTGTCTCACTAATTGACTATCCTTTCATTTAATTATATTGAAGGTAATTGGGAACAATTAACAAATATGATGTTGTATATATGGACCTTAGCAAGATCTTCAACACTGATCCACATGAGAGGTTATATAAGGAGGTGGAAGTCCATCAGAGGAGACACTAAACTGGATCAGGTCATCAAGACTGGAGTGACCAGGAGAAAATATTATATATTTATTATATAGTGTCCAGAACTGGCAGAAAAAGTATGTGGATGGGACGGGAGGATTTACTTGTGACTGACCGTGAAGGCGGCCAACCGCTGCCTTCCTTCCTAAACCTGGTGACCGTGAGTGCACACAGTAGGATGTTGGACTGTTTAAACTAATTAATAATTACACTTGTTTTGTTCCTGCGCAGGCGTTGTTATTCTCTGATTGTTCGCGCCTCCAATGCATAGAGGCACCTCAATGCAATTGGTTAGCGAAGACGTCTTGAAGGCACCGGCAGGCTGACGACTTATGCAACAATGCATCACAGCTGTAGATGAGGAGTCGGCAGTCTTCAAGCACCTTCAAGACGACTTCCCTAAGGTGCCTTAGGTCAAGATCAAAGCAAAGTTTGAGGGGAAATAAATGCCATTTTCTGCACTTTGGACGCGTAAACAAATCAGAAAACATCACTAACTGTCCAGGAACACAACGTGTGTGACTCTGAGGACACACCAAGAGGACATGACTGCAAGCTCCAGACTAATGAGACACAAGTCTCGGATATTATTAAGGTCTTCGATTGGGCAACTGAAAATAACATGATGTTTAACGGTGCCAACTTCCAGGTACTTAGGTATGGTGGAAAGGAGGAAGTTAAACGAAACACAGGGTACAGGACACAATCATAGAAGAAAAGCAACATTTAAAAGATCTGGGAATTATGATGCCTGACGACTTGACATTTAGTGAACATAACCGAGCAAATATAGCGGCGGCCAGGACAATGATAGGATGGATTACGAGAACGTTCATATCCAGAGAGCCCACAGCAATGTTAATACTATTTAAATCACTGGTTCTATCCCGTCTTGAGTATTGCTCTGTACTCACTTCCCCTCTCAGAGCGGGAGAGATCTCTGAATTAAGAGGAAATACAAAGAACATATACGGCACGCATAGAAACGATAAAACATCTAAATTATTGGGACCGTCTCAAAGCTCTCAAAATGTAATCTTTGGATTGGAGACGAGAAAGGTATCAAATAATATATACATGGAAGATACTAGAGGGCCAGGTCCCAAATTTGCACAGTAGAATAACAACATACTAGAACTAAAGATACGGAAGGAAATGTAGAATAGAACCAGGGAAGAATAGAGGTGCCATAGACACCATCAGAGAACACTGAACATCAGAGGTCCACAGCTGCTCAACACCCTCCCAGCAAGCATTACAAATATTGCCGGAACAAAGGTGGATGTATTTAAAAGACAATTAGATATGTTCTTGCAAGAAGTGCCGGACCAACCAGGCTGTAGTGGATATGTGGGCCTGCGGGCCGCTACAAGCAACAGCCTGTTGGACCCAGTTATCACAAGTCGAGCCTGGCCTCAGGCCGGGCTCGGGGAGTAGAAGACCTCCCAGAACTTAGCATCAACCAAGTATGCTCCAGGTACAAGGAAAAAAACCTTGTTATTTAGTAGGAAAATTCAACCAACAGGACGAGGAGGCAAGATGCATGCTCACTTCATTACATGAAAATAGGAAAACATGACAAAACTGAATAACACAAGTCCTATATGAACCCAAAAGAGTCAGTTCCTATATATACCTATCCCAGCTAACTCGTATGTATGTCTAACCAACTCTTGAAACAATCCTGTACTCCTCCGGCCATTAAGAGACCAGGTAATTTGCTTCATAATACAGTTAGGTGTACTGAGACGACTCGTGAACCTACAGGAGCTTCGTGAGTCCCTGTGAGTAGAGTTAGTGAGGAGAGTGAGTCCCTGTGAGTAGAGTTAGTGAGGAGAGTGAGTCCCAGTGAGCACAGTTAGTGAGGAGAGTGAGTCCCTGTGAGCACAGTTAGTGAGGAGAGTGAGTCCCTGTGAGTAGAGTTAGTGAGGAGAGTGAGTCCCTGTGAGTAGAGTTAGTGAGGAGAGTGAGTCCCTGTGAGCACAGTTAGTGAGGAGAGTGAGTCCCTGTGAGCACAGTTAGTGAGGAGAGTGAGTCCCTGTGAGTAGAGTTAGTGAGGAGAGTGAGTCCCTGTGAGTAGAGTTAGTGAGGAGAGTGAGTCCCTGTGAGTAGAGTTAGTGAGGAGAGTGAGTCCCTGTGAGTAGAGTTAGTGAGGAGAGTGAGTCCCAGTGAGCACAGTTAGTGAGGAGAGTGAGTCCCTGTGAGCACAGTTAGTGAGGAGAGTGAGTCCCTGTGAGTAGAGTTAGTGAGGAGAGTGAGTCCCTGTGAGCACAGTTAGTGAGGAGAGTGAGTCCCTGTGAGTAGAGTTAGTGAGGAGAGTGAGTCCCTGTGAGCACAGTTAGTGAGGAGAGTGAGTCCCTGTGAGTAGAGTTAGTGAGGAGAGTGAGTCCCTGTGAGCACAGTTAGTGAGGAGAGTGATTCCCTGTGAGTAGAGTTAGTGAGGAGAGTGAGTCCCTGTGAGTAGAGTTAGTGAGGGGAGTGAGTCCCTGTGAGCAGAGTTAGTGAGGGGAGTGAGTCCCTGTGAGCAGAGTTAGTGAGGAAAGTGAGTCCCTGTGAGCAGAGTTAGTGAGGGGAGTGAGGAGAGTGCACTCACTCGTGTACTCTTGTCAATAAGAAGCAACACAGAGACTGGCCCACTACCTCATATCCACTCAGGGATCACTAAGTCCATATGTAGAGAAACAAAGATAATAAACACAGGGGAAAAACGGACAACAAATAAAGATAAACTAGTACAAGGATAATAAATATAAAGATAACAGAAACAATAAATGTAGAGATAGAAGAGCAATAAATATAAAAAACACAACAGCAGTAAATGTAGAGAAACAAGAGAATAACAATAGAAAAATCAGTAAATACAGAGAAAGAAGAGCAACAAGGAGGCCAAGCAAACCCCCAACAATCCAGGTAAATCCAAAGCATTGATGCCAACATATACGGAATAACATCAGCGGCGTACATGAGGCTGCATACGTGAGACCCACCTTACAGTGTGCAGCACCGCCCTGGTAACCACAAAAACTTCAAAACTAGTCATGAAAACCTGTACAGGGATGGTGTCTGCAGCGTCGATTACACTCCCACTGAGGGGCGCCTCACCTCACCACACACGAGCACAGAGAGCAGGATAAAGGGACATGATAACGTCATATAAAATTCCTTGTGGCGAGTGAAATGTGTTAAGGAGAGAGAGAGAGCTAGGAAGCTTGATGACTATAAAAAGCAGGCGAGTTAAATTCATCAAACACCTGTAAAGTCTGCCTGATCTCCCTTCATCCTGCCAGCGCATCTAAGTGTGGTACAATCCCAGTGGTTCAGTCCCAGGGGGTACAATCCCAGTGGTTCAGTCCCAGGGGTACAATCCCAGTGGTTCAGTCCCAGGGGGTACAATCCCAGTGGTTCAGTCCCAGGGGTACAATCCCAGTGGTTCAGTCCCAGGGGGGTACAATCCTAGTGGTTTAGTCCCAGGGGGGTACAATCCCAGTGGTTCAGTGCCAGGGGTACAATCCCAGTGGTTCAGTGCCAGGGGTACAATCCCAGTGGTTCAATCCCAGTGGTTCAGTCCCAGGGGTACAATCCCAGTGGTTCAGTCCCAGGGGGTACAATCCCAGTGGTTCAGTCCCAGGGGGTACAATCCCAGTGGTTCAGTCCCAGGGGGTACAATCCCAGTGGTTCAGTCCCAGGGGGTACAATCCCAGTGGTTCAGTCCCAGGGGGTACAATTCCAGTGGGACCTTTTGCAGAGTCTGTGAAGGATCCCTTCCTCAGCCTCCAACAGGAGGCCCCCCCCCCTGGTGCTGAAGCATCAGGCGGGGGCCGCGGAGGTGATGGATGCTGGGAGTGTCCTCTTCACCCCCCTCCCCCCCCCCCCCCCCCAGGAGGCCTCGTGTCCTTGCTGGTGGCTGTGTGGCTAATGTGGCGACTCGGGAATCCCAAATAATTTGTGTGGTCTCGAAGGCTTTGTTCATGAATCAAGGGTGAATATGGATCCCTCAAGCTGAAGAATGATGAGGTGGGAACAATGACTCGTCTGTACATGAACACATTCTTACGCTAGGAGGAGGAGATGATGACTCACCTTCGTCATCAGCTGAAAGAAACGTGAAAGGAGACAAGTTAATATTGTGGAGGCCACAAGGCGGTGGGGCTGGGGGGGGGGCACTGGTGGTGGTGGTAGTGGAGGTAGTGGTGGTGGTGGTGGTGGTGGTGGTGGTACTGGTGGTGTTCCATAATGCTAGTAGTGGTGGTTGTCGTGGTAATTGGTCAACTACATAAATGTGTAGTTTAGTGTTGGAAGTGTGGATGCTGCTGACGAGGCGAGAGAAGATGAGGAGCCGGAGATAATGGTGGCAGCATGGAGGCAGCGTGCTGAAGGCTGACCCTCCCAACACCACCCCGACACCTGAGGATGACCACAACGTCGGCCTGGACTGACCCAGCGCCCGTAACCCCTACAAGATCAATGCAGAAATCCCACATTTCCTTTCGGAAATTTACGCTACGTCAATCTCTCTCGAGGAAGCATAAATCTTTTAACAGTTCTAGCTCTCGCTTCTGACATCTCAAACAATATAATTTCTCCTTTAACTAAGTTTTATAAGTACCTTTGCCTCTGAAATGTCCTCTCTGATCACCAATACAGAGGCCTCAAGAGTGGTACAAATGGGGGATCTCTCCGACCTGACTCCTGCTTGATGGGGTTCTAAGAGTTCTTCTACTCCCCAAGCACGGCCCGAGGCCAGGCTTGACTTGTGAGACTCCTGTTAAGCTCACTTCATAATGAATATCTAACTATAGACGTTGATACTTTCAATACTATTGAGATAGCATGTACTGTAGCTTACTTCTCCAAGCTGCCACCACAAATCCTTCCAGCTTCTCTACTTGCAACACTTTGACTTCGTAGTCCGGGTTCTTTTCTGCCCAAATTGAATTCGGATTTCGTGTGGCGCCTTTTGCGTCTTGGCTCAGTTCAATTAAACAAATTAAACAAATGAGAAAGTCCCACGTACTGGATAGTACTTTTAATTGAAAAATTCTTATCTTGAACTTCAATCCTTTTGTACTATCTTGAACGTTAATATATTTGTAATCGATTTAGATGATTTTCAGGAATTTCTTCTAAACGTCGGCAGGTGTCTTTTATTTCTGACGATATTTAGCTTTTCTCTGTTACAGCTGACACAGCCTTCAGAATAGAGCCAAAGGACGGAGTGTTGTAACGCCCAGAGAGTACACCCATCACTCACCATGGGAACATCCTGGTAAGGTCAACCTGTGACCTCAGATTCAGCTAGAGTTAATTGAAATAGTTTCTGACTCCTCCCTAGTCAGCTTGTTCCTGTTTATGAGTAATCCTGATGGTCTTGGCAAACAACTTAATGGTACATCTTGAGTGTTGTTTTTGCACACCATGGGAAGCTGACGCCCTGATGTGCTGATGAACTATTTAAGTGTGCAAAACAATTTTTCCAGTGTAGGCTGAATCAGCTGGGAACAGGAACACACCAGACTTTCCCACAATAGTGTAAAATGCCCCCCACCCCGGATTCGGTTGTACATATGCCCCTGTATGATTATTAGGAGAGAGAGTGCCGGACACCAGGGTCCAGAGTGGGTCTGTGAAGAACATCACACAGCCAGAGAGGGACAGAGTGAATCCACCGGAGGGAGAGACAGAGGTCTTAAGGTAAAATGTGATCTCTGAGGGTTTTGTTCCATGTCTAAATTACTTAACTATTGGCCAGTGTTAGAGTAGGATTTATAGTGGTGAATAGCATAATTTGTTCTCAATAAACTCGTGTTAAACTTTCCGTCTGGGTCAATTGTTGAATCCTCTTAGCCTCTGGATATAGTTTGCTAACAACCGTCCCGTAATAAATGACAGTTAAAGAAAAAGGACTCTCCAAGTCAAGCAATGTTTCTTGCCTCATTGCTTGATATAGTTAATGGACAACGCAGATGGTGGCAGCGTAGTTAATCCTGTGTAGCATTTCCTTGGAAGGTTACCTTTGGTTCTGTGGTAATCGTCAGTGGTACATCATATGTCAGCTCATGTTACGTTAAATATTAATACAGTGTTCAATAACAAAGTGTTACCAAGTGCAACCGGGAGGAAGTGTTACTCAGTATATATATTAGTATTCCTCAGGCTACTCTCTACTCCCACTTACTCTCCCCTCCTGCTTCTTCCTACCCCTCCTCACTATCCCCCTTTCTCCTCCTCTCCTACTTCCAAGCTTCCCGCGCGCCCCTCGTTTTCTGTTGCCCTACAGACGAGTTCCCCCCTCCCCGTCCACGTTTTCTAATGTTTCCTACCTATCCACCCATCCTTATCCCTCCGTCCTTTATTCCTTCCTCCCTTCCTCTGCTTTACTTCTCACCACCAAATATGGTCTAGGATACAATAATATGTACTGTACAACGTTAGTAGTGTTATATTATTAGTGGTACTTTATAGTGGTGTTACAAGGAGCCACTAACGGTACCCCAACCCTCTGGTGAGAGCCAACGGTGGAGCCACTAACGGTACCCCAACCCTCTGGTGAGAGCCAACGGTGGAGCCACTAACGGTACCTCAACTCCTCTGGTGAGAGCTAACGGTGGAGCCACTAATGGTACCTCAACCCTCTGGTGAGAGCCAACGGAAGAGCCACTAACGGCACCTCAACTCCTCTGGTGAGAGCCAACGGTGGAGCCACTAACGGTACCTCAACTCCTCTGGTGAGAGCCAACGGTGGAGCCACTAACGGTACCTCAACTCCTCTGGTGAGAGCCAACGGTGGAGCCACTAACGGTACCTCAACTCCTCTGGTGAGAGCCAACGGTGGAGCCACTAACGGTACCTCAACTCCCGTAAAAGGACAAAGAAGAGGGGTACAGAAGGAGGGAACAAGCAGGAGAGGGGTACTAACGAGGCCTCAACCCCTCGGAGGAACACCAACCGGAGAGCCAATAACGGTTCATGAACCCTTGGAAGAGCCATGACTCAAACCCGATACTTCTTCGTTACGTCTCTCACTTCCCAAAACTCGGAAGCAAAAGTATAGAAAGCATTAAAGCTGTGGCAGAGTATTATATACAACCAAGGCACGTCGAGGGACCTGGACGGTCTCACAGCGTTTGATAGACCCTCACCATGGACCTCTCGACGATAACCCTCACCATCTTCACCATCATCTCGGACGACGTGTTGTGCCAGCTATATGAGAGTCTGAGGCGTGACACACACACACAGACACCAGGAGGAGGGGATACATGTATCCACTGGTGCTCGTGTATTGGGGAACGTTTCAACAGGCATACCCAACAAGGTAGGAACGTCCAGAAACACTATACACTAAGGAACTGTTATTCTAAATGTGATAATTGTGTTCTACTTTGCAAGAAGTGATAACGTTTGGAGGCACCATACTAGCCTTCTACTTGCTAAGGAATATATGAATTTCCAAATAAGTGAAACTATCTACGTGTCACTCGCCCCATCAAATAGGTTCAGACACTATTTCTACCTGATTAATGAATACATAAACCGTAAACTATTTAGTCCCTAATGGCGTTGGACACTTTTAAATTAACTAACAGGAGTTTGAAATCGAGTAATATTGTCAAATAATGAGCTGGAACAGTGACATGGATTGGTTCCTTTTGTTTTGAAAGCTGCCTTAGTGTCCACCGGGGCTGTCGGAAATCCGACACATGTTAACATACAATAGTTAGCCATTAAGAATTGAAAGAAAATGAGTTTTTTCGTGACGTCATCACAACAACACGTAAATATTAACACATCTCGTTTCTTTTAATCTTCCTTCTAGTGTTTAAACATAATAAAATAGTATTCCCTAGGACTGAATATAAATAAATACACCAGAAAATATAGCTTAACTCCCTTGATATTGTTAAATAAACTTAGTATTGGAACTTAAGACAGAGTATTGGAACCTGGCTTGAGGCGGGAGCAGTGATTGTCACGCTCTCCGAGAGAGACAGAGCTGATTGGCTGCCCGAAACGCTTTGCGTAATAGTGGCTTTAGGCATTGTATGTACTAGATCCATCAACGTTTTGTATATCACCGTGTATGTATGTACTTTACCTGAATAAATATTTGTATTTGTATTTATAAACAAATGGAGGGCTGCTCACGACATACACAACTCGTCAAAGACTCTCAAAATATGAGTCAACCAAGCGAGAAACTGCCATTGTGACCCCTACAGCAAAGAATAGAGCTGAGTATCCGTCTTACTAATTATCTATAACATGTTCTTGGCCATTTACTGTTTAGATAGTCTGGTGGTTATGCAATGAGCTTAAAGCTCAATGCCAGTGAGTCTAGCTCTTTACCACACACACACACACACACACACACACACACACACACACACACAGATATTTCATGTCACACCAGTATTATATATGTTAATTGGAGCCATTATTAAGGCCTAACTCTTTACAGGTCAGCTTGTGACTTACAGTGTGTTGGTCACCATAACCTGTGAAGCTTTCATGCGTGATCTGGCTACCTTACAGTGCCAGCCGCCATGGCACAGCTAATGTGCCACACCCAGACAACTATAACATTGCCTATCAGGCTATATCAACCACACAGCTGAGGCACTCTAAGTTGTATACTAGTATAATTATAAGATAACTGTAATACTAACTAATGATGTCAAATTACTACCACATGTGCTATAATATATATAAAGTTAGAGGTAAATATTTATATCTTATCCCACCCTTGACCACCCATCTTAAGGTTATCTTGAGATGATTTCGGGGCTTTTTAGTGTCCCCGCGGCCCGGTCCTCAACCAGGCCTCCACCCCCAGGAAGCAGCCCGTGACAGCTGACTAACACCCAGGTACCTATTTCACTGCTATGTAACAGGGGCATAGGGTGAAAGAAACTCTGCCTATTGTTTCTCCCGGCGCCCGGGATCGAACCAGCGTGCTGTCCGCTCGGCCGACCGGCTCCCATTGTGGTATAAGCTATATATGTCCCTTCACACTATGAGGAGATAAATTCTGGCAGGCTGACTCAAATATACAGTCACCTTAGAATCATAATAATATATATATTGAAGTGACAAAATATAGAATTAAATGTTCACAAAGAAGAAAAACAAATAATAGCCTGCTAGGATTTTCCCACAGGGGTCAACTTGCTAGCACGTGTATATATATATATATATATATATATATATATATATATATATATATATATATATATATATATATATATATATATATATATATATATATCACCTCTTTTTGTACGGTCACTGATGGTCGAGTGGCCTCTTGTACACCAGTTGCATAATGCACCTGGCAGAATGGGTTCGAGTCACTTCTGGGGGTGTGGAGTTTTCAGTTATATATATATATTATATAGCGTTATGTATTGTGAGAGAGGACGGCTGTCACATGTAAGGTGGAGGGGGGGGGGGGAGGAGGGTGCAGGAGAGCAACGCTCAGACACTCGCTGGTCAACACACTAAACTTTACCAGACGGACGGAAGTGTGGCACTTCACGGCTGTATTATACTGCACAAACACCTGAGGTGCACCCTCGTCCCTCTTACACCACCAGCCTGTGTGGTGGTGCTCCTGGTGTGGTGGTGCTCCTGGTGTGGTGGTGCTCCTGGTGTGGTGGTGCTCCTGGTGTGGTGGTGCTCCTGGTGTGGTGGTGCTCCTGGTGTGGTGGTGCTCCTGGTGTGGTGGTGCTCCTGGTGTGGTGGTGCTCCTAGTGTGGTGGTGCTCCTGGTGTGGTGGTGCTCCTGGTGTGGTGGTGCTCCTGGTGTGGTGCTGCTCCTGGTGTGGTGCTGCTCCTGGTGTGGTACTGCTCCTGGTGTGGTGCTGCTCCTGGTGTGGTGCTGCTCCTGGTGTGGTGCTGCTCCTGGTGTGGTGGTGCTCCTGGTGTGGTGGTGCTCCTGGTGTGGTGGTGCTCCTGGTGTGGTGGTGCTCCTGGTGTGGTGGTGCTCCTGGTGTGGTGGTGCTCCTGGTGTGACGCTACTCCTGGTGTGACGCTGCTCCTGGTGTGACGCTGCTCCTGGTGTGACGCTACTCCTGGTGTGACGCTACTCCTGGTGTGACGCTGCTCCTGGTGTGACGCTGCTCCTGGTGTGACGCTACTCCTGGTGTGACGCTACTCCTGGTGTGACGCTGCTCCTGGTGTGACGCTGCTCCTGGTGTGATGCTACTCCTGGTGTGACGCTGCTCCTGGTGTGACGCTGCTCCTGGTGTGATGCTACTCCTGGTGTGACGCTGCTCCTGGTGTGACGCTGCTCCTGGTGTGACGCTGCTCCTGGTGTGACGCTGCTCCTGGTGTGACGCTGCTCCTGGTGTGACGCTGCTCCTGGTGTGACGCTGCTCCTGGTGTGACGCTGCTCCTGGTGTGACGCTGCTCCTGGTGTGACGCTACTCCTGGTGTGACGCTGCTCCTGGTGTGACGCTGCTCCTGGTGTGACGCTGCTCCTGGTGTGACGCTGCTCCTGGTGTGACGCTGCTCCTGGTGTGACGCTGCTCCTGGTGTGACGCTGCTCCTGGTGTGACGCTGCTCCTGGTGTGACGCTGCTCCTGGTGTGACGCTGCTCCTGGTGTGACGCTGCTCCTGGTGTGACGCTGCTCCTGGTGTGACGCTACTCCTGGTGTGACGCTGCTCCTGGTGTGACGCTGCTCCTGGTGTGACGCTACTCCTGGTGTGACGCTGCTCCTGGTGTGACGCTGCTCCTGGTGTGACGCTACTCCTGGTGTGACGCTGCTCCTGGTGTGACGCTGCTCCTGGTGTGACGCTACTCCTGGTGTGACGCTGCTCCTGGTGTGACGCTGCTCCTGGTGTGACGCTGCTCCTGGTGTGACGCTGCTCCTGGTGTGACGCTACTCCTGGTGTGACGCTGCTCCTGGTGTGACGCTGCTCCTGGTGTGACGCTGCTCCTGGTGTGACGCTGCTCCTGGTGTGACGCTGCTCCTGGTGTGACGCTGCTCCTGGTGTGACGCTGCTCCTGGTGTGACGCTGCTCCTGGTGTGACGCTGCTCCTGGTGTGACGCTACTCCTGGTGTGACGCTGCTCCTGGTGTGACGCTGCTCCTGGTGTGACGCTACTCCTGGTGTGACGCTGCTCCTGGTGTGACGCTGCTCCTGGTGTGACGCTGCTCCTGGTGTGACGCTACTCCTGGTGTGACGCTGCTCCTGGTGTGACGCTGCTCCTGGTGTGACGCTGCTCCTGGTGTGACGCTACTCCTGGTGTGACGCTACTCCTGGTGTGTATACACATAGCTTTACAACCGCCCTCTGGTTACCAACTTCCACCAGAAATATTATATTTACGCTGACAAATGTGTGTCATTCTTACCCTTGTAATGTGTGCACAGTTTGGATTAAGCACCGAGTGAATTCGCTGAATTTCTGGGAATTTCAAGTGTTTTCTGTTGAAGTTTGTGAAGAGCCTTGAGGGTCATGACCGGTCCACGCCTCGTGGGTCTGTCTCCTGGTCTAGGTCATGGTGTCTTGTGTCTTCCTTCTCCATCTATTGTCTTCTTGACGGCGTCTCCAGTTTCACCAACATTTTCTTCTTGTATCAGTGTCTGTCTTGAGTGGAGGGTGAGACATGATACAGTTCACACACGTGTCAAAGGAAAGAGAATAACAACGTTTCGGTCCGTCTTGGACCGTTATCGAGTGGTGACAGTTCAAAAGTTACAATCTGGTAAGAGTTCAGGGGCCCGATTCACGAAAGCACTTACGTAAGCACTTACGAACGTGTACACCTTTATTCAATCTTTGACGGCTTTGGTTACATTTATTAAACAGTTTACAAGCATGAAAACTTCCCACTCAACTGTTGTTATTGTTATAAACAGCTTCCTGGTGCTTCGGAGCTCATTAACTGTTTAATAATTGGAAACAAAGCCGCCAAAGATTGAGGAAAGATGGACAGGTTCGTAAGTGCTTGCATAAGTGTTTTCGTGAATCTGGCCCCAGGACAGACCGAAACGTCGTTACTTTAATTTCGCTTCTAAGGTGTGCGTTTGTTGATATGTTTCAGCCACGTTATTGTGGCTGGCACTCTGCATGAAGTGTGACGCTTGTCGCGTGGTCACGTGACCGAGCTCTTCCACTCGAGGGCATGAGCATGGCGGCTCCTGGTCTCAACTGCCCGTCCTTATAAACCAGGCCGTTATTACGATTTGAAATGAGTTAAATATTAAGTAGTTTTGCCTAAAAAGCAAACCGAATCTTGACAACCTGCCTCTGATATCGACGCAGAAGTTCATTAATTTTGACGTAGTCTACTAATTTAGATAATTTTTCCTGAACTCATCTTAAGCATCATGAATCCCCCTCATCTTCTTTCTCATCCAGCGACCTCAACTGCTTTACTTGTTCTTATTTCACTCAATGTTGTTGTTCTCAAGATATCGGGGTAATACTGTGTTTGTTATTTCAGCGGAGAGAAGAACTAGAACACCGACAAATAAGGACTGCCACAGATGTTCTGTGTTGTCTATGTGAACATCTGGGAGATGTTCTTAGAGGTCTAAGAACATCTCACGAGAAGCTGTCGGCTGAAGGCGACAATTAGATCGTTACGGCCACAGGAGATGGTCGTGAATTAAACCTTGCGAGAGAACACGTCAGTCAAGGCAGACTTACGCCTTCCTTGTGTGTGGTCATCTGACACTGTGACTTTGTGTGAGGCAGGTGTGTGAGGTGTGGTGTGTGAGGCAGGTGTGTGAGGGAGGTGTGTGAGGCAGGTGTGTGAGGGAGGTGTGTGAGGCAGGTGTGTGAGGGAGGTGTGTGAGGTGTGGTCTGTGAGGCAGGTGTGTGAGGCAGGTGCGTGAGGGAGGTGTGTGAGGCAGGTGTGTGAGGGAGGTGTGTGAGGGAGGTGTGTGAGGCAGGTGTGTGAGGGGTGGTGTGTGAGGCAGGTGTGTGAGGGAGGTGTGTGAGGCAGGTGTGTGAGGGAGGTGTGTGAGGCAGGTGTGTGAGGGAGGTGTGTGAGGTGTGGTGTGTGAGGCAGGTGTGTGAGGCAGGTGTGTGAGGCAGGTGTGTGAGGGAGGTGTGTGAGGCAGGTGTGTGAGGGAGGTGTGTGAGGCAGGTGTGTGAGGGAGGTGTGTGAGGCAGGTGTGTGAGGGAGGTGTGTGAGGTGTGGTGTGTGAGGCAGGTGTGTGAGGGAGGTGTGTGAGGCAGGTGTGTGAGGGAGGTGTGTGAGGCAGGTGTGTGAGGGAGGTGTGTGAGGTGTGGTGTGTGAGGCAGGTGTGTGAGGCAGGTGTGTGAGGCAGGTGTGTGAGGGAGGTGTGTGAGGCAGGTGTGTGAGGGAG
>NC_091150.1:39545233-39557733 GCF_040958095.1 Procambarus clarkii | reverse complement strand
TGAAATGCATGGACTGAGACTTAGAGGTGTAAGTTTAACATGGATTCGACGAGTAGATGGTTGGGGAGTGAGGGAGAGGGTAGAGGAAGCAGTGGTAACGATGAGGGAGAGTGAGAGAAGGAATGAGAATGAGAGTGAGAATAAGAGAGAGAGAGAGAGAGAGACCAGATACCTGGAGTCAGTAGTGCCAACGGCGCGTCACACAGCGTCATAGTCGGGACAGATGTGGAACGGATGTGGTCTGTGGACAGGTGTGGAACAGATGTGGTGGGGTCTGGCGTGGGGGGGGGGCGGGGGTGGAGGGGAAGGGGGTCTGGTGTGGGTGTAGAAGTGTCGCGGGGAGAGAGGGGGGAGGGGATGTGTGTGTGGTGTGGGTGTGGTGGGGGAGTGTGTTCGGGGTATGGTGTGGTGGGGGTGTGGTGGGGGTGTGGTGGGTGGTGTGACGGGGGGTGTTGTGGTAGTGTAGTGGAGGTGTGGGTCTCGTATAGGTGTGGTACAGGTGTTAGGGAACACCTGTGGTGTGGGTGCATTAGTGAGAGGGAAAGTGAGAGAGGGGGTGTATGGTGTGAGTGTATTAGTGAGGGGGGTGTATAAGAGGGGTGTATGGTGTGAGTGTATTAGTGAGGGGGGTGTATAAGAGGGGTGTATGGTGTGAGTGTATTAGTGTGTTAGGGTGTATTAGAGAGGGGGTGTGCGGTGTTAGTGTATTAGTGAGGGTGTATGAGAGAGGGATGTATGGTGTAAGTGTATTAGTGAGGATGTAAGAGAGGAGTGTATGGTGTGAGTGTATTAGTGTATTAGGGTGTATGAGAGGGGTGTATGGTGTGAGTGTATTAGTGTATTAGGGTGTATGAGAGGGGGGGGGCACACGTCTGACCATACCTGGCTTGCCTCTGGGGATATACACCACTGTCTCGTTTGCTCCTAGTTGGGGTAAAAGACAATGAAAATCACATCAGTACAATCACCCACAATCACAAGTCGCTTTTCTCCTGAAAATAACACAAATTCTTCACGAATACATCTTTGCAATAGTCCTTCAGTTTGCATTTAAAAATAATTTTGCTTTAAAGCACACAAAATTATCTTGTATGAACAAAGCAATTTTTTATATACATTGAGCACTTCCTTTTTCATACATATTTTATAGAAGGAAAATCATTGACATAAAAGTTGATATTGAAACCAGAAAGACCATTTCCCGTAGACTTATACATCATAAAGTTAAATAGTACTTAATGTTTAACTCTTCCACAGGATGCAATGTTTTCTTACACTCGAGAGACTGAAGATAATTTCTAGAAAGGTTAAATTTTGGAAATTATCGTAAATTTAAAACTCTAGATGATTACAGTCAGTAATCAGTAATGTACTGGAAGTTGAGTGACAAGGTGTCACACAGACTCTTACCCTATTGGTTGTTAGTCACACACCACCACACACTGTTAGTCACACACCATCACACACTGTTAGTCACACACCACCACACACTGTTAGTCACACACCACCACACACTGTTAGTCACACACCACCACACACTGTTAGTCACACACCATCACACACTGTTAGTCACACACCATCACACAACGTAAGATCAAACGCTCCCTTCAAACAAATTATAATATTAACTTATTAAATGACATATGCAAATGTACAACACCCCAACCATCTTTATCTATGAGGGAATATGGTGTTTGCCTGTTCAAGGTTGTAGTCCAGACACATTTAGGTCTAGCCTCACCCAACTTCGCAGGGTGAATGGTCTGGGGTACGGGACAGACATAGGCTGGTCGAGCTGGCCAGAATTTAAGAAAGGAACAGCGTGCCAGGGTCACGTTCCTACCTCCACGACGATTTTTGGCACTGGCCGCCATCTACACCTACCTTAAAATTTTGAAAACAAAAAATCTCGAAACTAATTTTTGTCTTATATTAATATATAACATTATTCACTGATCTTGGGAGAATATAAATTTTCTGCTATTCAATACTTTTGCCATACTAACATAAAACAAATGTTCCTCCCACACCTTCAAAGGCTTTCTCAGCCCCCGGACTCTGTCTCAAAGCGAGCAAGTAAGCGGACCATGCCAGTGGTACACTATTATGGTATTTGGTAAGAGAAAGGAACAGATAGCGAAAAGCAAAGAAACAGACACACGGACAGACAAAATGAGAGAAAGACAGAGAAACAGAGACAGACTCACAAACCCAGAGAGATAGAACTGCAGAGAGACCGGATCGACCACGGCTAAGAGAGAGAGAGAGAGAGAGAGAGAGAGAGAGAGAGAGAGAGAGAGAGAGAGAGAGAGAGAGAGAGAGAGAGAGAGAGAGAGAGAGAGAGAGGAGAGAGAGGGGGGGGGAGGGGGGGGGGGGAGGGGGGGGGGGGAGGGGGGGGGGGAGGGGGGGAAGATCAACAGGTTAAGACACTAACAACATAGCACTGAGACACACATCTTCACACCCCTCCCCCCAGACACAACCCCATCATACAACACTAACAACACCCTCGGACCACAACAACACCATCTACACAACACTTGAGCCGCTCTACACCCCACACTTTACACATTGAAGATATGGCAACGGTCCCTTTCTTGCTCAGTTGCCATGGCCCCTTTTTCCTCTCAGCCCCTTCACATCTCGGGAGTCTCACTTCACAGCCTTCTCTTTACCCTCCGACATCCGGTCACTACCACCATCTCACCTGACAACCACCATCTCACCTGACAACCACCATCTCACCTGACATCCACCATCTCACCTGACAACCACCATCTCACCTCACAACCACCATCTCACCTGACAACCACCATCTCACCTGACAACCACCATCTCACCTGACAACCACCATCTCACCTGACAACCACCATCTCACCTCACTACCAGCATCGCTTCCAGATCTCCCAGCCAGACGCTGGCTTATACACTCCACCTTAAACTTGTATAACTAACCTGGCCATTTGGAAGCACAACACCGCCTACCATCCCACTCCCTGGGACTATCTCTTGGGGACTATCTCTTGGGGACTATCTCTTGGGGACTATCTCTTGGGGACTATCTCTTGGGGGCTATCTCTGGGGACTATCTCTTGGGGACTATCTCTTGGGGGCTATCTCTGGGGACTATCTCTTGGGGACTATCTCTTGGGGACTATCTCTTGGGGACTATCTCTTGGGGACTATCTCTTGGGGACTATCTCTTGGGGACTATCTCTTGGGGACTATCTCTTGGGGACTATCTCTGGGGACTATCTCTTGGGGACTATCTCTTGGGGACTATCTCTTGGGGACTATCTCTTGGGGACTATCTCTTGGGGACTATCTCTTGGGACTATCTCTTGGGGACTATCTCTTGGGACTATCTCTTGGGGACTATCTCTTGGGGACTATCTCTTGGGGACTATCTCTGGGGACTATCTCTTGGGGACTATCTCTTGGGGACTATCTCTTGGGGACTATCTCTTGGGGACTATCTCTTGGGGACTATCTCTTGGGGACTATCTCTTGGGGGCTATCTCTGGGGACTATCTCTTGGGGACTATCTCTTGGGGACTATCTCTGGGGGACTATCTCTTGGGGACTATCTCTGGGGACTATCTCTTGGGGACTATCTCTGGGGACTATCTCTTGGGGACTATCTGTTGGGGACTATCTCTGGGGACTATCTCTGGGGACTATCTCTTGGGGACTATCTCTTGGGGACTATCTCTTGGGGACTATCTCTGGGGACTATCTCTTGGGGACTATCTCTTGGGGACTATCTCTGGGGACTATCTCTTGGGGACTATCTCTTGGGGACTATCTCTGGGGACTATCTCTTGGGGACTATCTCTGGGGACTATCTCTTGGGGACTATCTCTGGGGACCATCTCTTGGGGACTATCTCTTGGGGACTATCTCTGGGGACTATCTCTTGGGGACTATCTCTTGGGGACTATCTCTGGGGACTATCTCTTGGGGACTATCTCTTGGGGACTATCTCTGGGGACTATCTCTTGGGGACTATCTCTTGGGGACTATCTCTGGGGACTATCTCTTGGGGACTATCTCTTGGGGACTATCTCTGGGGACTATCTCTTGGGGACTATCTCTTGGGGACTATCTCTGGGGACTATCTCTTGGGGACTATCTCTTGGGGACTATCTCTGGGGACTATCTCTTGGGGACTATCTCTGGGGACTATCTCTTGGGGACTATCTCTGGGGACTATCTCTTGGGGACTATCTCTGGGGACTATCTCTTGGGGACTATCTCTGGGGACTATCTCTTGGGGACTATCTCTGGGGACTATCTCTTGGGGACTATCTCTTGGGGACTATCTCTTGGGGACTATCTCTGGGGACTATCTCTTGGGGACTATCTCTGGGGACTATCTCTTGGGGACTATCTCTTGGGGACTATCTCTTGGGGACTATCTCTGGGGACTATCTCTTGGGGACTATCTCTTGGGGACTATCTCTGGGGACTATCTCTTGGGGACTATCTCTTGGGGACTATCTCTTGGGGACTATCTCTGGGGACTATCTCTTGGGGACTATCTCTTGGGACTATCTCTCAAGCTAACATAGATTCATTGGTCACTCAGGCTTAAGTGACCAAGGCTTCATGATGTATCATGTTAATTATGAAATTGCTTTAGTACAGAAGGACCAGATAATTCTGTTAATTGAAGAGACTATACAGAAGTCACTATAAAGTGGGTGAAGACACGATGACTAATTCAGACGTCAGAAGATCACCACGACCTGGAGCATGACACAGAGAGTCAGCACACTAACGTGACTGCATCAAGGTGAAAATCCGCAGGAACCGTGGTGAGGGTTCGAACCTGGGCGGAGGGGTGTTCCCACGTACACGCTTCTAGCCACTAGACCAAAACTGGATAAGTCCATCAGGTCGTGTGTGTGAGTGCTCCCACAGGACTTGACAATGGTCCAGGATGGACCCAAGCGTCGTTTCTTCAGCTTGTGATGTGTGGTGTGGTCATCAGACTACGGGAACAAGGCAATTAGTGCCACCACCAACCGCTAGTTGTCTAAAGCGAGACTTTTGTAGTATTTCGTATTTATTATGTAATACGTGCTGTAGTCTAAACGTAGAAGCAGGGAAGTCGATTATATATTCATTCACTGTATGCCTGGATTGTACCTAGATGGGGTTCCGAGAGTTCTACTCCCCAAGCCCGGCCCGGGGCCAGGCTTGACTTGAGAGAGCTTGGTCCACCAGGTTGTTGCTTGGGGGGGCGGGCCGCTTGCCCCACGTAACCACTACAGCCCGGTTGGTCAGGCACTTCTTGCAGAAAACTGTCCAATTTTTCTTGATTCCAAAGTTTGATCCGGCAAAATTTCTTATACGAGCTGAGAGGATATGAACACCCAGGATATGAACCTGGGACCAAGCTCTCCTCTTGGATATGAACCTGGTTCATATCCAAGAGGATATGAACCTCTAAATTTCAGAGTGTTCTCTGATTGTGCCTCTGTCACCTCTATTCTTCACTCCTCTATTTTCCATTAACTTCCATATCGTTCACTCCAGAATGTTGTTATTTTACTGAGCAAATTTGTGATCGTCTGCCATGTATATAAATTTTGTCTGCCATATATATATTTTCCATGTATATATAATTTGGCAACCTTCTCGTCTCCTTTCGAGAGGTTTGAGACGATCTCAATAGTTTAGGTGCCTTAACGCGTCTATGTGTGCTGTATATGTTCTCTGAATTGTCTCTATTTCAGCAATGTCTCCTGCTGTGAAGGGTGATGTATCGAGCAGTACTCACGACGGAACAGCACAAGTGATCTGAATATTATTAGCATTGTGATGGAATCCCTGGATTTGAAAGCTCTCGTAATCCATCCTATAATTGTTTAAGCTGACAATATTTGCTTGGTTATGCTCCCTAAACTCTAGGTCGTCAGACATCATTACTCCCAGATACTTTACATGCTATTTCCTACTATGGACAGTTTGATTGTGCTTTGAACCCTGTATTTTGTTTGTCTTAATTCTTACTATAAATGAATACCTGAAATTTATCACTGGTAAACATCATGTTATTTTCTGCTGCCGAAAATAATCGAAAACTATTAATATCCTTGTAGTTTTTCAATGTCTTTTACAGAGGTAACTTTCATGAGGATTTGTGTGTCTCTGCAAAAGATGACATGAAGCTGTGGTTTTATTTTTGTCTATATCTGATATGAGAACAAAGAAAACCAGTGGAGTAAAGACTGACCATCAAGGTATACAGCTTTTCACTGTACATGGACTCTATTTGATTTGATTGACTGTTACTTTTTGCGTTCTGTTTGACAGAAAATTTAATATCCATCGCATTATTTTGCCTGTTATTCCCATTGACCTCAGTTTGAGTGCTGTCACTCCTTGGTCACAGTTATCAAATGCCTTTGCAAAGTCCATGCATATCACATCAGCTGTCAGTTATTCTTCTAATGCATCAATGATTTCGTCGCGTTGGTCAAGTAACTTCGAAAGGCATGATCTTCCCTCTCTAAATCCATGTTGGCCTGGGTTGTGAAGGTCATTGGTCTCTATGAAACCTGGAGACCTTAGTCCTGATCACTCTCCCAAAAACTTTTATTATATGGAACGTTAGTCTAAATGGTATATAATTCTTGGCCAATGCTTTGCTCCCTCTCTTTACAAGGGAAGCAATAATTGCGGATTTAAGAACTTCAGTAATATATTCAGTGTCCAAGCACTTTCTCCACGCTTCACTGAGTGCTCGTGCTACTGGCACTTTGCACTTCTTTATAAATATTAAGTTCCAGAAGTCTGGATCCGGGGCTGAGTGCATGGGCATGATGTCGATTTCCCTTTCAAAAAATCTGTGGAGCTTGTGTTGATATCGGTTATATTTTCAGGGGTTTGGATATCACACATAAAGCAGCAATATAATATTTTTGGAACAGAGCTGTCAGTGACTACATTATAGGTTCTATGATTCCTTGCAAAGTCCTATCATCTCGACGGAGGAGCAAAAAGGTGAATGATAATACATTCTATAACTCCCATCCCACTCACTGGTTCAGGGGGGAAACAAATGGTAGAAATGTTGTTACAAGTTGTATTCCTATCCTGCCCTTGAAGGCACGGTAAACATTTGCTGGTGGAGAGGATTTGGACGCCACATTATGTGGAAGCTTTGCTGCCACTGCCTCACCATCCACCCACCTACATCCACCCACCTACATCCACCCACCTACATCCACCCACCTACATCCACCCACCTACATCCACCCACCTACATCCACCTCTACTATCGATAGTACGAGAGGGACACGTGGCTGTCGGAAGGGCAAGGTGCCATACTGGGCGATTTCATCGACAAATATCTCCCTCTCCCAAGATACTGTCCGACAAATAACTATATCTGAAAATAGTTTAAGTAGTATCTCTCTTTTCACTGAATGGCAATTTCAGGGTTTCAGCGACGACTGAAGAAGCCAGCGGTGACTCTCACTCTACCGACACGTTCAGCTCATGTTGCTGGGACATCAACTGAGGAACAATAATAAAATCCTTTAACGGTGACTTGGAGGTAAATAGATGTGTGTGATATTTGATGTCGAAGTCGACGGTTCACTCCAGTCCAGGGGGCCAGATTCACGAAGTAGTTACGCAAGTACTTATGAACGTATGCATCTTTCCTCAATATTTGACGGCTTTGTTTACATTTATTAAACAGTTTACAAGCATGAAAACTTGCCAATCAACTGTTGTTATTGCTATAAACAGCCTCCTGGTGCTTCCGGGCTCATTAACTGTTTAATAATTGTAAACAACGCCGCCAAAGATAGAGAAAAGATGTACAGGTTCGTAAGTGCTTGCGTAACTGCTTCGTGAATCTGGCCCCTGGGATAGAACGTATTCACAGCTCGACGATAGCTGCATAAACTGCTTCTTAAGCCAGTACTTGACTACACTCTTGTCATATTACGCACATTGTAAGCAAACTGTTCATTTCCTCCCCGTGCTAACTACCGCCAGGGATAAGTGGGAAGATACACTCTCACAACGAACTTCATATCGACTCATCCTTAAAAACACAACATTGTTTATCTTCGAGCGAGTGTGTGAGGTGCTCTGCCTGAACTTAAAAAACAGGTTATTTACGACCAAAGGAAGACTACACACACAGGCACGACCTACATCAGTAAATCTTAAACCAACGATAATTTGTTGTGCAAGTCAAAGCGGCCTGAGGTGAGGGAGGGACCCAACTGTACTTGGCTTCATCAAGTTCTCCAGAGACCTTTTAGGGCTCTCGAGAGACCTTTTAGGGCTCTCGAGAGATCTTTTGGGGCTCTCGAGAGATCTTTTGGGGCTCTCGAGAGATCTTTTAGGGCTCTCGAGAGATCTTTTAGGGCTCTCGAGAGATCTTTTAGGGTTCTCGAGAGATCTTTCAGGGCTCTCGAGAGATCTTTCAGGGCTCTCGAGAGATCTTTCAGGGCTCTCGAGAGATCTTTTAGGGTTCTCGTGAGATCTTTCAGGGTTCTCGAGAGATCTTTCAGGGCTCTCGAGAGATCTTTTAGGGTTCTCGTGAGATCTTTCAGGGTTCTCGAGAGATCTTTTGGGGTTCTCGAGAGATCTTTCAGGGCTCTCGAGAGATCTTTCAGGGCTCTCGAGAGATCTTTTAGGGCTCTCGAGAGATCTTTTAGGGTTCCGTGAGATCTTTTGGGGCTCTCGAGAGATCTTTTAGGGCTCTCGAGAGACCTTTCAGGGTCCATCATAGCCTGCATTTACAGATTACAAAAGTGATAGCGGTTTACGAGCTAACAAGTATTTCACTCACATTAGAGAAATAGATATCCGAGATTACAAGTAGTTCACATATCAAACTAATAACATGAACTACTCGCATTATGACAGCAAGCGAAGGGACGATGTAGCACCTACGCCTCTATTGAAAAATACAAGCCATTCCCCTTTATATTTAATCTGGCCTAACTTATTTTCTTCCTTGTAAATAATACCATATTAGAGATGTTCATTGTATCGGGCTTGAAGAGACACGTGGCAATTACCATAAAAAAGTAGTTATTTCTGGTACATTCGCATATTTTGCACTTTAGTCTCTAATAGATTAAAAAAAACAAATCTTGACCAATAATTAGAATCCTGTGCATCTTGACCAATCAGGGCACACATCAGCTATGAGCCAATCAGTATGCTTGGCGACGACTCGGGCACATAGCTCCGTGCCAAAGCAATTACGCAAACACAGCGGGAGCATTAAGAGCGGGGAAGCCGCCAGGTGTCGTAACTCGCCCCAGACAGTAGACAGGATTGCCAACAGTGTCAGTCTAGCGAGAGATTGATGCGGATCGGAAGAGAAATGGGAGATCTGTCCTACTCGACACCAGGTAGCAGATCTGAGGCTGAGTGACAGCCAGCATAGCCTAGACGGTCTTGGCCATGCAAGCTGTCATTAGGCCAGCACGCCGGTCAGGACATATGAGGCCAATCAGAATGGCAACGTCGCATGCACATATACCGGACCTAATGATGTACAGAGGTCATGACTATAAGATAATCATCAGGAAGCATCAACACTTCATCAAGCTGACAGAGAGAGAGAGAGAGAGAGAGAGAGAGGCACCACTCTAGAGACCTGCCCAGCAAATCTCGTATATTCAGCATGATGCGACAACTAATATTTCTTTTTTGCTCAAATTCAAATTAGCATATTACCTTATACTGGAGGGCGAAGGCCAGCTTGAGTATGTAAAACTGGATGGCGTAGCACGCTTAATAACTTAAGTTGTTCAAGGACACGTCAACTGTGTCGAGGGAGGGTTGTAAACTAGTCAGAGTGAATATTATATTAATCACTGATAGTAAATATCAAGTAAATATATAGCGACGACCCTTGGAGGGGGGCTGCTAGTGACGACCCCTGGAGTGACACAGGGGGGCCGACCCCTGGAGTGACACAGGGGGGGCTGCATGTGACGACCCCTGGAGTGACACAGGGGGGGCCGACCCCTGGAGTGACACAGGGGGGGCTGCATGTGACGACCCCTGGAGTGACACAGGGGGGGGGGGGCTGCTAGTGACGACCCCTGGAGTGACACAGGGGGGGGGCTGCTAGTGACGACCCCTGGAGTGACACAGGGGGGGCCGACCCCTGGAGTGACACAGGGGGGCTGCATGTGACGACCCCTGGAGTGACACAGGGGGGGGGGGCTGCATGTGACGACCTCTGGAGTGACACAGGGGGGGCCGCATGTGACGACCCCTGGAGTGACACAGGGGGGGGGGGCTGCATGTGACGACCCCTGGAGTGACCCAGGGGGGGCTGCATGTGACGACCCCTGGAGTGACCCGGGGGGGGGGGCGCTGCATGTGATGACCCTGGAGTGACACAGGGGGGGGGGGCTGCATGTGACGACCCCTGGAGTGACCCAGGGGGGGGGGCAGCATGTGACGACCCCTGGAGTGACCCAGGGGGGGCTGCATGTGACGACCCCTGGAGTGACACAGGGGGGGAGGCTGCATGTGACGACCCCTGGAGTGACCCAGGGGGGGGCTGCATGTGACGACCCCTGGAGTGACCCAGGGGGGGGGGTGGCTGCATGTGACGACCCCTGGAGTGACCCGGGGGGGGGCTGCATGTGACGACCCCTGGAGTGACCCAGGGGGGGGGCTGCATGTGACGACCCCTGGAGTGACCCAGGGGGGGGGGCTGCATGTGACGACCCCTGGAGTGACCCAGGGGGGGGCTGCATGTGACGACCCCTGGAGTGACACAGGGGGGGGGCTGCATGTGACGACCCCTGGAGTGACCCAGGGGGGGCTGCATGTGATGACCCCTGGAGTGACCCAAGGGGGGGGGCTGCATGTGACGACCCCTGGAGTGACCCAGGGGGGGGGCTGCATGTGACGACCCTTGCGTGAGGGAGAGAGAGACGGGAAGGTAAGCTGGGGTTTGAACACTCATCAGCTTTAAGGCCGGGCCCCTCATAGTTGTAATGGACCCTCACCTGAGAGTTGCCACGGTGTCCACCCTCACCTGAGAGTTGCCACGGTGTCCACCCTCACCTGAGAGTTGCCAGGGTGTCCACCCTCACCTGAGAGTTGCCACGGTGTCCACCCTCACCTGAGAGTTGCTACGGTGTCCACCCTCACCTGAGAGTTGCCACGGTGTCCACCCTCACCTGAGAGTTGCCACGGTGTCCACCCTCACCTGAGAGTTGCCACGGTGTCCACCCTCACCTGACAGTTGCCACGGTGTCCACCCTCACCTGAGAGTTGCCACGGTGTCCACCCTCACCTGAGAGTTGCCACGGTGTCCACCCTCACCTGAGAGTTGCCAGGGTGTCCACCCTCACCTGAGAGTTGCCACGGTGTCCACCCTCACCTGAGAGTTGCTACGGTGTCCACCCTCACCTGAGAGTTGCCACGGTGTCCACCCTCACCTGAGAGTTGCCACGGTGTCCACCCTCACCTGAGAGTTGCCACGGTGTCCACCCTCACCTGACAGTTGCCACGGTGTCCACCCTCACCTGAGAGTTGCCACGGTGTCCACCCTCACCTGAGAGTTGCCACGGTGTCTACCCTCACCTTAGAGTTGCCACGGTGTCTACCCTCACCTGAGAGTTGCCACGGTATCTACCCCTCACCTGAGAGTTGCCACGGTGTCCACCCTCACCTGAGAGTTGCCACGGTGTCTACCCTCACCTGAGAGTTGCCACGGTGTCCACCCTCACCTGAGAGTTGCCACGGTGTCCACCCTCACCTGAGAGTTGCCACGGTGTCTACCCTCACCTGAGAGTTGCCACAGTGTCAACCCTAACCTGAGAGTTGCCACGGTATCTACCCCTCACCTGAGAGTTGCCACGGTGTCCACCCTCACCTGAGAGTTGCCACGGTGTCCACCCTCACCTGACAGTTGCCACGGTGTCCACCCTCACCTGAGAGTTGCCACGGTGTCTACCCTCACCTGAGAGTTGCCACAGTGTCAACCCTAACCTGATTGTTGCCACGGTATCTACCCCTCACCTGAGAGTTGCCACGGTGTCCACCCTCACCTGAGAGTTGCCACGGTGTTTACCCTCACCTGAGAGTTGCCACAGTGTCAACCCTAACCTGAGAGTTGCCACGGTATCTACCCCTCACCTGAGAGTTGCCACGGTGTCCACCCTCACCTGAGAGTTGCCACGGTGTCTACCCTCACCTGAGAGTTGCCACGGTGTCCACCCTCACCTGAGAGTTGCCACGGTGTCCACCCTCACCTGAGAGTTGCCACGGTGTCCACCCTCACCTGAGAGTTGCCACGGTGTCTACCCTCACCTGAGAGTTGCCACAGTGTCAACCCTAACCTGAGAGTTGCCACGGTATCTACCCCTCACCTGAGAGTTGCCACGGTGTCCACCCTCACCTGAGAGTTGCCACGGTGTCTACCCTCACCTGAGAGTTGCCACAGTGTCAACCCTAACCTGAGAGTTGCCACGGTATCTACCCCTCACCTG
>NC_091150.1:39537733-39540233 GCF_040958095.1 Procambarus clarkii | reverse complement strand
CTGAGAATTTTTGTGTAACATTATGTGTTATCCTGAGAATTTTTTGTGTAACATTTGTGTTATCTGAGAATTTTGTGTAACATATGTGTTATCCTGAGAATTTTTTGTGTAACATTTGTGTTATCCTGAGAATTTTTTGTGTAACATTTGTGTTATCCTGAAATTTTTTTCTGTAACATATGTGTTATCCTGAGAATTTTTGTGTAACATTTGTGTTATCCTGAGCATTTTTGTGTGACATTTGTGTTATCCTGAGAATTTTTTGTGTAACATTTGTGTTATCCTGATAATTTTTGTATAACATTTGTGTTATCCTGAGAATTTTTGTGTAACATTTGTGTTATCCTGAGCAATTTTTGTGTGACATTTGTGTTATCCCGAGAATTTTGTGGTAACTTTTGTGTTATCCTGAGAATTTTTGTGTGACGTTTGTGTTATCCTGTGAATTTTTGTGTGACATTTGTGTTATCCTGAGAATTTTTGTGTGATATTTGTGTTATCCTGTGATTTTTTGTGTGACATTTGTGTTATCTTGAGAAATTTTGTGTAACATTTGTGTTATCCTGAGAATTTTTCTGTAACATTTGTGTTATCCTGAGAATTTTTTGTGTAACATTTGTGTTATCCTGATAATTTTTGTATAACATTTGTGTTATCCTGAGAATTTTTGTGTAACATTTGTGTTATCCTGAGCATTTTTGTGTGACATTTGTGTTATCCTGAGAATTTTTGTGTAACTTTTGTGTTATCCTGAGAATTTTTGTGTGACATTTGTGTTATCCTGTGAATTTTTGTGTGACATTTGTGTTATCCTGAGAATTTTTGTGTGATATTTGTGTTATCCTGTGATTTTTTGTGTGACATTTGTGTTATCTTGAGAAATTTTGTGTAACATTTGTGTTATCCTGAGAATTTTTCTGTAACATTTGTGTTATCCTGAGAATTTTTTCTGTAACATTTGTGTTATCCTGAGAATTTTTTCTGTAACATTTGTGTTATCCTGAGAACAAATGTGTGAACAACCGAACAACATCACGTCTTGCAGACACTTTCAAAAGTAAACAACTAAATTACTTTGATTTAGATGAATGAATATTAGTCGTCCGTCACTAAATAATTGAAGAAATTGTGAATTACTACTAGGTGAACAGAGCATAAGGTGAAAGGAAGCATGCCTAACAATATTCTTCCCGGCTGGGAATCGAATCCACGATATCCCCCGATTGTGAGTCAAGAACGAAGCCAACAGCACTACGGGAACCCACACACAGTAACTTCACCACTCTGCCTGGAACATCCTGGAACACCCTGGAACAACCTGGAACAACCTGGAACACCTTGGAACACCCTGGAACAACCTGGAACAACCTGGAACACCTTGGAACACCCTGGAACAACCTGGAACAACCTGGAACAACCCTGGAACACCTTGGAACACCCTGGAACCACCTGGAACAACCTGGAACACCCTGGAACACCCTGGAGCACCTTGGAACAATCTGGAACACCCTGGAACACCCTGGAACAACCAATGGCTCCAGCAGTGCCAGGACCAGCAGTGTAAGGACCAGCAGTGCCAGCACCACCAGTGTCAGGACCACCAGTGCCAGGACCAGCAGTGTAAGGACCAGCTGTGTAAGGAGCAGTAATGCCAGGAGCAGGAGTGTAAGGAGCAGTAGTGCAGGAGCACCAGTGCCAGGACCAGTAGTGCCAGGAGCACCAGTGCCAGGACCAGTAGTGCCAGGACCACCAGTGCCAGGACCAGCAGTGCCAGGACCACCATGCCAGGACCACCAAAGGCAAGACTAGCAGTGCCAAAGCATCAAGAGGTGCCGTCAACAGCAGTGTGACGGCGCCTCATCAACTGTCTTCACTCGACCTAACTGGAGAATGATACGACGTTCAGATATGTGTGAGCTAAGAGAGCAGGTGTTGTCGGGAGCGACTCTTGTGTTTAAGAGAGCAGGTGTTGTCGGGAGCGACTCTTGTGTTTACCTCCCGTGTCACCTCTGCTGTAGCGACTCGTCAAGAGCGGCCTGCCAGCTCTCAACACCTCACTAAAACTCTCTCAACTCACCACTTAAGAAAAGCCAAGAGTTTCTGCCGTAAAAAGGAGATGTGGGCCATTTAGAAATAGGAAGGGCGTATAAAGGTAGCAATTAAGGGATAGGCTGGAAGGGATAGGGACGAGGATGTGTGGTGTAGGTGTATGGGAATCACAGTGATAGGTAATAGTGATGTCTAGCCTGATTTATTATGCAATATATACATCAACTACAATATACTATTGCATAATTGATCAATTGCCTTAATTTCGAAATAGACTGTATTAGGTGTTACAATAACTTGATATTGTCTCTACCATACGAAAAATTTACTTATTTTATCTCAAAGTTAAAATAAAATTTTATTTTTATCTTTACCATTTTTTTTTGGCACCGTCTAATCTGTCTGTTGCTAATAATCTGCCTTGTTTACATGTTAATGGGATAACAAGGCC
>NC_091150.1:39488822-39537233 GCF_040958095.1 Procambarus clarkii | reverse complement strand
AGAGGGTGACTGGTGTAGTGGGTGTAGAAGGTGACTGGTGTAGAGGGTGTGTAGAGGGTGATTGGTGTAGTGGGTGTAGAGGGTGACTGGTGTAGAGGGTGTAGAGGGTGACTGGTGTAGTGGGTGTAGAGGGTGACTGGTGTAGAGGGTGTAGATGGTGACTGGTGTAGTGGGTGTAGAGGGTGACTGGTGTAGTGGGTGTAGAGGGTGACTGGTGTAGTGGGTGTAGAGGGTGACTGGTGTATTGGGTGTAGAGGGTGTAGAGGGTGACTGGTGTAGTGGGTGTAGAGGGTGACTGGTGTAGTGGGTGTAGAGGGTGACTGATGTAGAGGGTGACTGATGTAGAGGGTGACTGGTGTAGAGGGTGTAGAGGGTGACTGGTGTAGTGGGTGTAGAGGGTGACTGGTGTAGTGGGTGTAGAGGGTGACTGGTGTAGTGGGTGTAGAGGGTGACTGGTGTAGTGGGTGTAGAGGGTGACTGGTGTAGTGGGTGTAGAGGGTGACTGGTGTAGAGGGTGTAGAGGGTGACTGGTGTAGTGGGTGTAGAGGGTGACTGGTGTAGTGGGTGTAGAGGGTGACTGGTGTAGAGGGTGTAGAGGGTGACTGGTGTAGTGGGTGTAGAAGGTGACTGGTGTAGTGGGTGTAGAGGGTGACTGATGTAGAGGGTGACTGATGTAGTGGGTGTAGAGGGTGACTGATGTAGAGGGTGACTGATGTAGTGGGTGTAGAGGGTGACTGATGTAGAGGGTGACTGGTGTAGAGGGTGTAGAGGGTGACTGGTGTAGTGGGTGTAGAGGGTGACTGGTGTAGTGGGTGTAGAGGGTGACTGGTGTAGTGGGTGTAGAGGGTGACTGGTGTAGTGGGTGTAGAGGGTGACTGGTGTTGAGGGTGTAGAGGGTGACTGGTGTAGTGGGTGTAGAGGGTGACTGGTGTAGAGGGTGACTGATGTAGATGGTGACTGGTGTAGTGGGTGTAGAGGGTGACTGATGTAGAGGGTGACTGATGTAGTGGGTGTAGAGGGTGACTGATGTAGAGGGTGACTGGTGTAGAGGGTGTAGAGGGTGACTGGTGTAGTGGGTGTAGAGGGTGACTGGTGTAGTGGGTGTAGAGGGTGACTGGTGTAGAGGGTGTAGAGGGTGACTGGTGTAGTGGGTGTAGAGGGTGACTGGTGTAGTGGGTGTAGAGGTTGACTGGTGTAGAGGGTGTAGAGGGTGACTGGTGTAGTGGGTGTAGAGGGTGACTGGTGTAGAGGGTGACTGGTGTAGAGGGTGACTGATGTAGATGGTGACTGGTGTAGAGGGTGTAGAGGGTGACTGGTGTAGAGGTTGTAGAGGGAGACTGGTGTAGTGGGTGACTGGTGTAGATGGTGTAGAGGGTGACTGGTGTAGTGGGTGTAGAGGGTGACTGGTGTAGTGGGTGTAGAGGGTGACTGGTGTAGTGGGTGTATAGGGAGACTGGTGTAGTGGGTGTAGAGGGTGACTGGTGTAGAGGGTGACTGGTGTAGAGGGTGACTGGTGTAGTGGGTGTAGAGGGAGACTGGTGTAGTGGGTGTAGAGGGTGACTGATGTAGAGGGTGACTGGTGTAGAGGGTGTAGAGGGTGACTGGTGTAGAGAGTGTAGAGGGTGACTGGTGTAGTGGGTGTAGAGGGAGACTGGTGTAGTGGGTGTAGAGGGTGACTGGTGTTGTGGGTGTAGAGGGTGACTGGTGTAGTGGGTGTAGAGGGTGACTGGTGTAGTGGGTGTAGAGGGTGACTGGTGTAGTGGGTGTAGAGGGTGACTGGTGTAGTGGGTGTAGAGGGTGACTGGTGTAGAGGGTGTAGAGGGTGACTGGTGCAGTGGGTGTAGAGGGTGACTGGTGTAGAGGGTGTAGAGGGTGACTGGTGTAGTGGGTGTAGAGGGTGACTGGTGTAGAGGGTGTAGAGGGTGACTGGTGTAGTGGGTGTAGAGGGTGACTGGTGTAGAGGGTGTAGAGGGTGACTGGTGTAGTGGGTGTAGAGGGAGACTGGTGTAGTGGGTGTAGAGGGTGACTGATGTAGAGGGAGACTGGTGTAGTGGGTGTAGAGGGTGACTGGTGTAAAACCCTGCCACTCACTCCAACAGTATTGTATGAAAAATGTATAAATATTGTATCCACCAGTACTGCTGGACACCTGGGACCCTACACTGAGGAGGACACCACGTGGGGGATGCTCCCGACCTCAGCTATAATAAACTAGCTTAATAACTACAGGGCAGTAAACTATTCATTGGACATTAAATGTAAGAAAATTTGATTTGTCTCACTAATTGACTATCCTTTCATTTAATTATATTGAAGGTAATTGGGAACAATTAACAAATATGATGTTGTATATATGGACCTTAGCAAGATCTTCAACACTGATCCACATGAGAGGTTATATAAGGAGGTGGAAGTCCATCAGAGGAGACACTAAACTGGATCAGGTCATCAAGACTGGAGTGACCAGGAGAAAATATTATATATTTATTATATAGTGTCCAGAACTGGCAGAAAAAGTATGTGGATGGGACGGGAGGATTTACTTGTGACTGACCGTGAAGGCGGCCAACCGCTGCCTTCCTTCCTAAACCTGGTGACCGTGAGTGCACACAGTAGGATGTTGGACTGTTTAAACTAATTAATAATTACACTTGTTTTGTTCCTGCGCAGGCGTTGTTATTCTCTGATTGTTCGCGCCTCCAATGCATAGAGGCACCTCAATGCAATTGGTTAGCGAAGACGTCTTGAAGGCACCGGCAGGCTGACGACTTATGCAACAATGCATCACAGCTGTAGATGAGGAGTCGGCAGTCTTCAAGCACCTTCAAGACGACTTCCCTAAGGTGCCTTAGGTCAAGATCAAAGCAAAGTTTGAGGGGAAATAAATGCCATTTTCTGCACTTTGGACGCGTAAACAAATCAGAAAACATCACTAACTGTCCAGGAACACAACGTGTGTGACTCTGAGGACACACCAAGAGGACATGACTGCAAGCTCCAGACTAATGAGACACAAGTCTCGGATATTATTAAGGTCTTCGATTGGGCAACTGAAAATAACATGATGTTTAACGGTGCCAACTTCCAGGTACTTAGGTATGGTGGAAAGGAGGAAGTTAAACGAAACACAGGGTACAGGACACAATCATAGAAGAAAAGCAACATTTAAAAGATCTGGGAATTATGATGCCTGACGACTTGACATTTAGTGAACATAACCGAGCAAATATAGCGGCGGCCAGGACAATGATAGGATGGATTACGAGAACGTTCATATCCAGAGAGCCCACAGCAATGTTAATACTATTTAAATCACTGGTTCTATCCCGTCTTGAGTATTGCTCTGTACTCACTTCCCCTCTCAGAGCGGGAGAGATCTCTGAATTAAGAGGAAATACAAAGAACATATACGGCACGCATAGAAACGATAAAACATCTAAATTATTGGGACCGTCTCAAAGCTCTCAAAATGTAATCTTTGGATTGGAGACGAGAAAGGTATCAAATAATATATACATGGAAGATACTAGAGGGCCAGGTCCCAAATTTGCACAGTAGAATAACAACATACTAGAACTAAAGATACGGAAGGAAATGTAGAATAGAACCAGGGAAGAATAGAGGTGCCATAGACACCATCAGAGAACACTGAACATCAGAGGTCCACAGCTGCTCAACACCCTCCCAGCAAGCATTACAAATATTGCCGGAACAAAGGTGGATGTATTTAAAAGACAATTAGATATGTTCTTGCAAGAAGTGCCGGACCAACCAGGCTGTAGTGGATATGTGGGCCTGCGGGCCGCTACAAGCAACAGCCTGTTGGACCCAGTTATCACAAGTCGAGCCTGGCCTCAGGCCGGGCTCGGGGAGTAGAAGACCTCCCAGAACTTAGCATCAACCAAGTATGCTCCAGGTACAAGGAAAAAAACCTTGTTATTTAGTAGGAAAATTCAACCAACAGGACGAGGAGGCAAGATGCATGCTCACTTCATTACATGAAAATAGGAAAACATGACAAAACTGAATAACACAAGTCCTATATGAACCCAAAAGAGTCAGTTCCTATATATACCTATCCCAGCTAACTCGTATGTATGTCTAACCAACTCTTGAAACAATCCTGTACTCCTCCGGCCATTAAGAACCAGGTAATTTGCTTCATAATACAGTTAGGTGTACTGAGACGACTCGTGAACCTACAGGAGCTTCGTGAGTCCCTGTGAGTAGAGTTAGTGAGGAGAGTGAGTCCCTGTGAGTAGAGTTAGTGAGGAGAGTGAGTCCCAGTGAGCACAGTTAGTGAGGAGAGTGAGTCCCTGTGAGCACAGTTAGTGAGGAGAGTGAGTCCCTGTGAGTAGAGTTAGTGAGGAGAGTGAGTCCCTGTGAGTAGAGTTAGTGAGGAGAGTGAGTCCCTGTGAGCACAGTTAGTGAGGAGAGTGAGTCCCTGTGAGCACAGTTAGTGAGGAGAGTGAGTCCCTGTGAGTAGAGTTAGTGAGGAGAGTGAGTCCCTGTGAGTAGAGTTAGTGAGGAGAGTGAGTCCCTGTGAGTAGAGTTAGTGAGGAGAGTGAGTCCCTGTGAGTAGAGTTAGTGAGGAGAGTGAGTCCCAGTGAGCACAGTTAGTGAGGAGAGTGAGTCCCTGTGAGCACAGTTAGTGAGGAGAGTGAGTCCCTGTGAGTAGAGTTAGTGAGGAGAGTGAGTCCCTGTGAGCACAGTTAGTGAGGAGAGTGAGTCCCTGTGAGTAGAGTTAGTGAGGAGAGTGAGTCCCTGTGAGCACAGTTAGTGAGGAGAGTGAGTCCCTGTGAGTAGAGTTAGTGAGGAGAGTGAGTCCCTGTGAGCACAGTTAGTGAGGAGAGTGATTCCCTGTGAGTAGAGTTAGTGAGGAGAGTGAGTCCCTGTGAGTAGAGTTAGTGAGGGGAGTGAGTCCCTGTGAGCAGAGTTAGTGAGGGGAGTGAGTCCCTGTGAGCAGAGTTAGTGAGGAAAGTGAGTCCCTGTGAGCAGAGTTAGTGAGGGGAGTGAGGAGAGTGCACTCACTCGTGTACTCTTGTCAATAAGAAGCAACACAGAGACTGGCCCACTACCTCATATCCACTCAGGGATCACTAAGTCCATATGTAGAGAAACAAAGATAATAAACACAGGGGAAAAACGGACAACAAATAAAGATAAACTAGTACAAGGATAATAAATATAAAGATAACAGAAACAATAAATGTAGAGATAGAAGAGCAATAAATATAAAAAACACAACAGCAGTAAATGTAGAGAAACAAGAGAATAACAATAGAAAAATCAGTAAATACAGAGAAAGAAGAGCAACAAGGAGGCCAAGCAAACCCCCAACAATCCAGGTAAATCCAAAGCATTGATGCCAACATATACGGAATAACATCAGCGGCGTACATGAGGCTGCATACGTGAGACCCACCTTACAGTGTGCAGCACCGCCCTGGTAACCACAAAAACTTCAAAACTAGTCATGAAAACCTGTACAGGGATGGTGTCTGCAGCGTCGATTACACTCCCACTGAGGGGCGCCTCACCTCACCACACACGAGCACAGAGAGCAGGATAAAGGGACATGATAACGTCATATAAAATTCCTTGTGGCGAGTGAAATGTGTTAAGGAGAGAGAGAGAGCTAGGAAGCTTGATGACTATAAAAAGCAGGCGAGTTAAATTCATCAAACACCTGTAAAGTCTGCCTGATCTCCCTTCATCCTGCCAGCGCATCTAAGTGTGGTACAATCCCAGTGGTTCAGTCCCAGGGGGTACAATCCCAGTGGTTCAGTCCCAGGGGTACAATCCCAGTGGTTCAGTCCCAGGGGGTACAATCCCAGTGGTTCAGTCCCAGGGGTACAATCCCAGTGGTTCAGTCCCAGGGGGGTACAATCCTAGTGGTTTAGTCCCAGGGGGGTACAATCCCAGTGGTTCAGTGCCAGGGGTACAATCCCAGTGGTTCAGTGCCAGGGGTACAATCCCAGTGGTTCAATCCCAGTGGTTCAGTCCCAGGGGTACAATCCCAGTGGTTCAGTCCCAGGGGGTACAATCCCAGTGGTTCAGTCCCAGGGGGTACAATCCCAGTGGTTCAGTCCCAGGGGGTACAATCCCAGTGGTTCAGTCCCAGGGGGTACAATCCCAGTGGTTCAGTCCCAGGGGGTACAATTCCAGTGGGACCTTTTGCAGAGTCTGTGAAGGATCCCTTCCTCAGCCTCCAACAGGAGGCCCCCCCCCCTGGTGCTGAAGCATCAGGCGGGGGCCGCGGAGGTGATGGATGCTGGGAGTGTCCTCTTCACCCCCCTCCCCCCCCCCCCCAGGAGGCCTCGTGTCCTTGCTGGTGGCTGTGTGGCTAATGTGGCGACTCGGGAATCCCAAATAATTTGTGTGGTCTCGAAGGCTTTGTTCATGAATCAAGGGTGAATATGGATCCCTCAAGCTGAAGAATGATGAGGTGGGAACAATGACTCGTCTGTACATGAACACATTCTTACGCTAGGAGGAGGAGATGATGACTCACCTTCGTCATCAGCTGAAAGAAACGTGAAAGGAGACAAGTTAATATTGTGGAGGCCACAAGGCGGTGGGGCTGGGGGGGGGGCACTGGTGGTGGTGGTAGTGGAGGTAGTGGTGGTGGTGGTGGTGGTGGTGGTACTGGTGGTGTTCCATAATGCTAGTAGTGGTGGTTGTCGTGGTAATTGGTCAACTACATAAATGTGTAGTTTAGTGTTGGAAGTGTGGATGCTGCTGACGAGGCGAGAGAAGATGAGGAGCCGGAGATAATGGTGGCAGCATGGAGGCAGCGTGCTGAAGGCTGACCCTCCCAACACCACCCCGACACCTGAGGATGACCACAACGTCGGCCTGGACTGACCCAGCGCCCGTAACCCCTACAAGATCAATGCAGAAATCCCACATTTCCTTTCGGAAATTTACGCTACGTCAATCTCTCTCGAGGAAGCATAAATCTTTTAACAGTTCTAGCTCTCGCTTCTGACATCTCAAACAATATAATTTCTCCTTTAACTAAGTTTTATAAGTACCTTTGCCTCTGAAATGTCCTCTCTGATCACCAATACAGAGGCCTCAAGAGTGGTACAAATGGGGGATCTCTCCGACCTGACTCCTGCTTGATGGGGTTCTAAGAGTTCTTCTACTCCCCAAGCACGGCCCGAGGCCAGGCTTGACTTGTGAGACTCCTGTTAAGCTCACTTCATAATGAATATCTAACTATAGACGTTGATACTTTCAATACTATTGAGATAGCATGTACTGTAGCTTACTTCTCCAAGCTGCCACCACAAATCCTTCCAGCTTCTCTACTTGCAACACTTTGACTTCGTAGTCCGGGTTCTTTTCTGCCCAAATTGAATTCGGATTTCGTGTGGCGCCTTTTGCGTCTTGGCTCAGTTCAATTAAACAAATTAAACAAATGAGAAAGTCCCACGTACTGGATAGTACTTTTAATTGAAAAATTCTTATCTTGAACTTCAATCCTTTTGTACTATCTTGAACGTTAATATATTTGTAATCGATTTAGATGATTTTCAGGAATTTCTTCTAAACGTCGGCAGGTGTCTTTTATTTCTGACGATATTTAGCTTTTCTCTGTTACAGCTGACACAGCCTTCAGAATAGAGCCAAAGGACGGAGTGTTGTAACGCCCAGAGAGTACACCCATCACTCACCATGGGAACATCCTGGTAAGGTCAACCTGTGACCTCAGATTCAGCTAGAGTTAATTGAAATAGTTTCTGACTCCTCCCTAGTCAGCTTGTTCCTGTTTATGAGTAATCCTGATGGTCTTGGCAAACAACTTAATGGTACATCTTGAGTGTTGTTTTTGCACACCATGGGAAGCTGACGCCCTGATGTGCTGATGAACTATTTAAGTGTGCAAAACAATTTTTCCAGTGTAGGCTGAATCAGCTGGGAACAGGAACACACCAGACTTTCCCACAATAGTGTAAAATGCCCCCCACCCCGGATTCGGTTGTACATATGCCCCTGTATGATTATTAGGAGAGAGAGTGCCGGACACCAGGGTCCAGAGTGGGTCTGTGAAGAACATCACACAGCCAGAGAGGGACAGAGTGAATCCACCGGAGGGAGAGACAGAGGTCTTAAGGTAAAATGTGATCTCTGAGGGTTTTGTTCCATGTCTAAATTACTTAACTATTGGCCAGTGTTAGAGTAGGATTTATAGTGGTGAATAGCATAATTTGTTCTCAATAAACTCGTGTTAAACTTTCCGTCTGGGTCAATTGTTGAATCCTCTTAGCCTCTGGATATAGTTTGCTAACAACCGTCCCGTAATAAATGACAGTTAAAGAAAAAGGACTCTCCAAGTCAAGCAATGTTTCTTGCCTCATTGCTTGATATAGTTAATGGACAACGCAGATGGTGGCAGCGTAGTTAATCCTGTGTAGCATTTCCTTGGAAGGTTACCTTTGGTTCTGTGGTAATCGTCAGTGGTACATCATATGTCAGCTCATGTTACGTTAAATATTAATACAGTGTTCAATAACAAAAGTGTTACCAAGTGCAACCGGGAGGAAGTGTTACTCAGTATATATATTAGTATTCCTCAGGCTACTCTCTACTCCCACTTACCTCCCCTCCTGCTTCTTCCTACCCTCCTCACTATCCCCCTTTCTCCTCCTCTCCTACTTCCAAGCTTCCCGCGCGCCCCTCGTTTTCTGTTGCCCTACAGACGAGTTCCCCCTCCCCGTCCACGTTTTCTAATGTTTCCTACCTATCCACCCATCCTTATCCCTCCGTCCTTTATTCCTTCCTCCCTTCCTCTGCTTTACTTCTCACCACAAATATGGTCTAGGATACAATAATATGTACTGTACAACGTTAGTAGTGTTATATTATTAGTGGTACTGTATAGTGGTGTTACAAGGAGCCACTAACGGTACCCCAACCCTCTGGTGAGAGCCAACGGTGGAGCCACTAACGGTACCCCAACCCTCTGGTGAGAGCCAACGGTGGAGCCACTAACGGTACCTCAACTCCTCTGGTGAGAGCTAACGGTGGAGCCACTAATGGTACCTCAACCCTCTGGTGAGAGCCAACGGAAGAGCCACTAACGGCACCTCAACTCCTCTGGTGAGAGCCAACGGTGGAGCCACTAACGGTACCTCAACTCCTCTGGTGAGAGCCAACGGTGGAGCCACTAACGGTACCTCAACTCCTCTGGTGAGAGCCAACGGTGGAGCCACTAACGGTACCTCAACTCCTCTGGTGAGAGCCAACGGTTGGAGCCACTAACGGTACCTCAACTCCGTAAAAGGACAAAGAAGAGGGGTACAGAAGGAGGGAACAAGCAGGAGAGGGGTACTACGAGGCCTCAACCCCTCGGAGGAACACCAACCGGAGAGCCAATAACGGTTCATGAACCCTTGGAAGAGCCATGACTCAAACCCGATACTTCTTCGTTACGTCTCTCACTTCCCAAAACTCGGAAGCAAAAGTATAGAAAGCATTAAAGCTGTGGCAGAGTATTATATACAACCAAGGCACGTCGAGGGACCTGGACGGTCTCACAGCGTTTGATAGACCCTCACCATGGACCTCTCGACGATAACCCTCACCATCTTCACCATCATCTCGGACGACGTGTTGTGCCAGCTATATGAGAGTCTGAGGCGTGACACACACACACAGACACCAGGAGGAGGGGATACATGTATCCACTGGTGCTCGTGTATTGGGGAACGTTTCAACAGGCATACCCAACAAGGTAGAACGTCCAGAAACACTATACACTAAGGAACTGTTATTCTAAATGTGATAATTGTGTTCTACTTTGCAAGAAGTGATAACGTTTGGAGGCACCATACTAGCCTTCTACTTGCTAAGGAATATATGAATTTCCAAATAAGTGAAACTATCTACGTGTCACTCGCCCCATCAAATAGGTTCAGACACTATTTCTACCTGATTAATGAATACATAAACCGTAAACTATTTAGTCCCTAATGGCGTTGGACACTTTTAAATTAACTAACAGGAGTTTGAAATCGAGTAATATTGTCAAATAATGAGCTGGAACAGTGACATGGATTGGTTCCTTTTGTTTTGAAAGCTGCCTTAGTGTCCACCGGGGCTGTCGGAAATCCGACACATGTTAACATACAATAGTTAGCCATTAAGAATTGAAAGAAAATGAGTTTTTTCGTGACGTCATCACAACAACACGTAAATATTAAACACATCTCGTTTCTTTTAATCTTCCTTCTAGTGTTTTAAACATAATAAAATAGTATTCCCTAGGACTGAATAAATAAATACACCAGAAAATATAGCTTAACTCCCTTGATATTGTTAAATAAACTTAGTATTGGAACTTAAGACAGAGTATTGGAACCTGGCCTTGAGGCGGGAGCAGTGATTGTCACGCTCTCCGAGAGAGACAGAGCTGATTGGCTGCCCGAAACGCTTTGCGTAATAGTGGCTTTAGGCATTGTATGTACTAGATCCATCAACGTTTTGTATATCACCGTGTATGTATGTACTTTACCTGAATAAATATTTGTATTTGTATTTATAAACAAATGGAGGGCTGCTCACGACATAACACAACTCGTCAAAGACTCTCAAAATATGAGTCAACCAAGCGAGAAACTGCCATTGTGACCCCTACAGCAAAGAATAGAGCTGAGTATCCGTCTTACTAATTATCTATAACATGTTCTGGCCATTTACTGTTTAGATAGTCTGGTGGTTATGCAATGAGCTTAAAGCTCAATGCCAGTGAGTCTAGCTCTTTACACACACACACACACACACACACACACACACACACACACACACAGATATTTCATGTCACACCAGTATTATATATGTTAATTGGAGCATTATTAAGGCCTAACTCTTTACAGGTCAGCTTGTGACTTACAGTGTGTTGGTCACCATAACCTGTGAAGCTTTCATGCGTGATCTGGCTACCTTACAGTGCCAGCCGCCATGGCACAGCTAATGTGCCACACCCAGACAACTATAACATTGCCTATCAGGCTATATCAACCACACAGCTGAGGCACTCTAAGTTGTATACTAGTATAATTATAAGATAACTGTAATACTAACTAATGATGTCAAATTACTACCACATGTGCTATAATATATATAAAGTTAGAGGTAAATATTTATATCTTATCCCACCCTTGACCACCCATCTTAAGGTTATCTTGAGATGATTTCGGGCTTTTTAGTGTCCCCGCGGCCCGGTCCTCAACCAGGCCTCCACCCCCAGGAAGCAGCCCGTGACAGCTGACTAACACCCAGGTACCTATTTCACTGCTAGGTAACAGGGGCATAGGGTGAAAGAAACTCTGCCCATTGTTTCTCCCGGCGTCCGGGATCGAACCAGCGTGCTGTCCGCTCGGCCGACCGGCTCCCATTGTGGTATAAGCTATATATGTCCCTTCACACTATGAGGAGATAAATTCTGCAGGCTGACTCACATATACAGTCACCTTAGAATCATAATCATGTATATTGAAGTGACAAAATATAGAATTAATGTTCACAAAGAAGAAAACAAATAATAGCCTGCTAGGATTTTCCCACAGATGATATATATATATATATATATATATATATCTATATATATATATATATATATATATATATATATATATCACCTCTTTTTGTACGGTCACTGATGGTCGAGTGGCCTCTTGTACACCAGTTGCATAATGCACCTGGCAGAATGGGTTCGAGTCACTTCTGGGGGTGTGGAGTTTTCAGTTATATATATATATTATATAGCGTTATGTATTGTGAGAGAGGACGGCTGTCAACTGTAAGGTGGAGGGGGGGGGGAGGAGGGTGCAGGAGAGCAACGCTCAGACACTCGCTGGTCAACACACTAAACTTTACCAGACGGACGGAAGTGTGGCACTTCACGGCTGTATTATACTGCACAAACACCTGAGGTGCACCCTCGTCCCTCTTACACCACCAGCCTGTGTGGTGGTGCTCCTGGTGTGGTGGTGCTCCTGGTGTGGTGGTGCTCCTGGTGTGGTGGTGCTCCTGGTGTGGTGCTGCTCCTGGTGTGGTGGTGCTCCTGGTGTGGTGCTGCTCCTGGTGTGGTGGTGCTCCTGGTGTGGTGGTGCTCCTGGTGTGGTGCTGCTCCTGGTGTGGTGGTGCTCCTGGTGTGGTGGTGCTCCTGGTGTGGTGGTGCTCCTGGTGTGGTGGTGCTCCTGGTGTGGTGCTGCTCCTGGTGTGGTGGTGCTCCTGGTGTGGTGGTGCTCCTGGTGTGGTGGTGCTCCTGGTGTGGTGGTGCTCCTGGTGTGGTGGTGCTCCTGGTGTGGTGCTGCTCCTGGTGTGGTGGTGCTCCTGGTGTGGTGCTGCTCCTGGTTGTGGTGGTGCTCCTGGTGTGGTGGTGCTCCTGGTGTGGTGGTGCTCCTGGTGTGGTGGTGCTCCTGGTGTGGTGGTGCTCCTGGTGTGGTGGTGTTCCTGGTGTGGTGGTGCTCCTGGTGTGGTGGTGCTCCTGGTGTGACGCTGCTCCTGGTGTGACGCTACTCCTGGTGTGACGCTACTCCTGGCGTGTATATACATAGCTTTACAAACCGCCCTCTGGTACCAACTTCCACCAGAAATATTATATTTACGCTGACAAATGTGTGTCATTCTTACCCTTGTAATGTGTGCACAGTTTGGATTAAGCACCGAGTGAATTCACTGAATTTCTGGGAATTTCAAGTGTTTTCTGTTGAAGTTTGTGAAGAGCCTTGAGGGTCATGACCGGTCCACGCCTCGTGGGTCTGTCTCCTGGTCTAGGTCATGGTGTCTTGTGTCTTCCTTCTCCATCTATTGTCTTCTTGACGGCGTCTCCAGTTTCACCAACATTTTCTTCTTGTATCAGTGTCTGTCTTGAGTGGAGGGTGAGACATGATACAGTTCACACACGTGTCAAAGGAAAGAGAATAACAACGTTTCGGTCCGTCTTGAACCGTTATCGAGTGGTGACAGTTCAGAAGTTACAATCTGGTAAGAGTTCATGGGCCCGATTCACGAAAGCACTTACGTAAGCACTTACGAACGTGTACACCTTTATTCAATCTTTGACGGCTTTGGTTACATTTATTAAACAGTTTACAAGCATGAAAACTTCCCACTCAACTGTTGTTATTGTTATAAACAGCTTCCTGGTGCTTCGGAGCTCATTAACTGTTTAATAATTGGAAACAAAGCCGCCAAAGATTGAGAAAGATGGACAGGTTCGTAAGTGCTTGCATAAGTGTTTTCGTGAATCTGGCCCCAGGACAGACCGAAACGTCGTTACTTTAATTTCGCTTCTAAGGTGTGCGTTTGTTGATATGTTTCAGCCACGTTATTGTGGCTGGCACTCTGCATGAAGTGTGACGCTTGTCGCGTGGTCACGTGACCGAGCTCTTCCACTCGAGGGCATGAGCATGGCGGCTCCTGGTCTCAACTGCCCGTCCTTATAAACCAGGCCGTTATTACGATTTGAAATGAGTTAAATATTAAGTAGTTTGCCTAAAAAGCAAATCGAATCTTGACAACCTGCCTCTGATATCGACGCAGAAGTTCATTAATTTTGACGTAGTCTACTAATTTAGATAATTTTTCCTGAACTCATCTTAAGCATCATGAATCCCCCTCATCTTCTTTCTCATCCAGCGACCTCAACTGCTTTACTTGTTCTTATTTCACTCAATGTTGTTGTTCTCAAGACATCGGGGTAATACTGTGTTTGTTATTTCAGCGGAGAGAAGAACTAGAACACCGACAAATAAGGACTGCCACAGATGTTCTGTGTTGTCTATGTGAACATCTGGGAGATGTTCTGAGACGTCTAAGAACATCTCACGAGAAGCTGTCGGCTGAAGGCGACAATTAGATTGTTACGGCCACAGGAGATGGTCGTGAGTTAAACCTTGCGAGAGAACACGTCAGTCAAGGCAGACTTACGCCTTCCTTGTGTGTGGTCATCTGACACTGTGACTTTGTGTGAGGCAGGTGTGTGAGGTGTGGTGTGTGAGGCAGGTGTGTGAGGCAGGTGTGTGAGGGAGGTGTGTGAGGCAGGTGTGTGAGGGAGGTGTGTGAGGCAGGTGTGTGTGGGAGGTGTGTGAGGTGTGGTGTGTGAGGCAGGTGTGTGAGGCAGGTGTGTGAGGCAGGTGTGTGAGGGAGGTGTGTGAGGCAGGTGTGTGAGGCAGGTGTGTGAGGGAGGTGTGTGAGGGAGGTGTGTGAGGGAGGTGTGTGAGGCAGGTGTGTGAGGGAGGTGTGTGAGGTGTGGTGTGTGAGGGAGGTGTGTGAGGTGTGGTGTGTGAGGCAGGTGTGTGAGGGAGGTGTGTGAGGGAGGTGTGTGAGGCAGGTGTGTGAGGGAGGTGTGTGAGGTGTGGTGTGTGAGGCAGGTGTGTGAGGCAGGTGTGTGAGGGAGGTGTGTGAGGGAGGTGTGTGAGGCAGGTGTGTGAGGCAGGTGTGTGAGGGAGGTGTGTGAGGGAGGTGTGTGAGGTGTGGTGTGTGAGGCAGGTGTGTGAGGGAGATGTGTGAGGAAGGTGTGTGAGGCAGGTGTGTGAGCCAGGTGTGTGAGGCAGGTGTATGAGGCAGGTGTGTGAGGCAGGTGTGTACTAACTCCAGACGGGCACAAGGCGCTGAGAGGACGGGGGGGGGTACAAGGAGACTATCAGGAGAAAACTCTAAGCCATTACGACTATATACCACTAGTAAGGTGTTACGAACCAGAAAGTACCCGACTCTCATACGAGTATAATTCTGCTTTCCTCCTTCTTCCATTTACATATGGGTGCATGTGAATGCATATTGTATTTGATAACATTACATACTGTATATTGTAGTTCACTTCATGTATTATTGTATGAAACGTATTCTTGTATGGGAGGTGATCACATTCTTGCCTGTTGGGTGAACACGTCTGGGGGCCAGATTCACGAAGCAGTCACGCAAGCAGATACGAACCTGTACATCTTTTCTGAGTGTTTACAATTATTAAACAGGTAATGAGCTCCGAAGCACCAAGAGGCTACTTATAACAATAACAACAGTTGATTGGCAAGTTTTCATGCTTGTAAACTGTTTAATAAATGTAACCAAAGCCGTCAAAGATTGAGAAAAGATGTACACGTTCGTAAGTGCTTGCGTAACTGCTTCCTGAATCTGGACCCTGGACTAGTGGAAGTGAGGGAGCGGGCAGTGTTGCCAGTTTGTGCGTTATTGACAACTCTATTATGTTCCCTAATTAACCTTGTAGTGTGGTAATATTATCCAAGAGTAATTAGAATATTATATAATTGTGTGTAAAGGTGTTTGCGAGTGATTATCTCAGTGTGCAAGTGAGTTGATTATGAGTCTGTATCAGACGTCCTGGTTACTGTGAGTTGTGTATGTGTGTGGTGGGAGGAGGGGAGCACGGAGAGAGACTCAGGGAGTGTGTTGAGATGGGGCGGACCTCTTCAAGATTTTATATGTAGGTTTATATTCCAGAGCACTTAGATGTTGAAGTTTGTTCTCAGTAATAAGATTCCTAACTGTAAACATCTCCACACACACACACACACACACACATATATATATATATATATATATATATATATATATATATATATATATATATATATATATATATATATATATATGTCGTACCTAGTAGCCAGAACGCACTTCTCAGCCTACTATGCAAGGCCTGATTTGCCTCATAAGCCAACTTTTCATGAATTAATTGTTTTTTCGACGACCTAACCTACCTAACCTAACCTAACCTAACTTTTTCTTCTACCTAACCTAACCTAACCTATAAAGATAGGTTAGGTTAGGTTAGGTAGGGTTGGTTAGGTTCGGTCATATATCTACTTTAATTTTAACTCCAATAAAAAAAAATTGACCTCATACATAATGAAATGGGTAGCTTTATCATTTCATAAGAAAAACATTAGAGAAAACATATTAATTCAGGAAAACTTGGCTTATTAGGCAAATCGGGCCTTGAATAGTAGTCCAAAAAGTGCGTTCTGGCTACTAGGTACGACATATATATATATGTATATATATATATATGGAGAATATATATAATGTTTAAAGTGTTGATCATAAGCCCAGTGGAAATAGTATGTTATATATAATAATTCCTGAGTTCTGAACTTCAGGAATTCAGAAATATATATATATATATATATATATATATATATATATATATATATAATATATATATATATATATATATATATATATATATATTTCGTTTATAACCCAGAAGCACAAGATGTAGCCACCAACTAGAGCTTTATGTGCGCTAGTGAAAACCAACCCTGGGGGAGCTGAAGACTAATGAACACACCTGAGGTGTTGAGCGGTACACACCACAGGCATCAGCGAGCCTCTGGTCTCCATGAACACACCTGAGGTGTTGAGCGGTACACACCACAGGCATCAGCGAGCCTCTGGTCTCCATGAACCACGTGTGGCTTGTGGTACACCATCCTGGTATACCACACACCTCCACACCGAGCTGCCTGGCTACACACAGTTACCACACCACACACTAGCTTATTCACGTGTGTGACTTGCAAGGTTGTAGACTCTTGCAGTGCCAGTTGATGATGCGTGGCTCTGTCAGGGTAAGGGTTAGGGGCAAGACCAGGGGACTGGTAGTAGGGTTAATGTTAGGGACAAGACCAGGGGACTGGTAGTAGGGTTAATGTTAGGGGCAAGACCAGGGGACTGGTAGTAGGGTTAATGTTAGGGGCAAGACCAGGGGACTGGTAGTAGGGTTAATGTTAGGGACAAGACCAGGGGACTGGTAGTAGGGTTAATGTTAGGGGCAAGACCAGGGGACTGGTAGTAGGGTTAATGTTAGGGGCAAGACCAGGGGACTGGTAGTAGGGTTAATGTTAGGGACAAGACCAGGGGACTGGTAGTAGGGTTAATGTTAGGGGCAAGACCAGGGGACTGGTAGTAGGGTTAATGTTAGGGGCAAGACCAGGGGACTGGTAGTAGGGTTAATGTTAGGGGCAAGACCAGGGGACTGGTAGTAGGGTTAATGTTAGGGGCAAGACCAGGGGACTGGTAGTAGGGTTAATGTTAGGGACAAGACCAGGGGACTGGTAGTAGGGTTAATGTTAGGGGCAAGACCAGGGGACTGGTAGTAGGGTTAATGTTAGGGGCAAGACCAGGGGACTGGTAGTAGGGTTAATGTTAGGGGCAAGACCAGGGGACTGGTAGTAGGGTTAATGTTAGGGACAAGACCAGGGGACTGGTAGTAGGGTTAATGTTAGGGGCAAGACCAGGGGACTGGTAGTAGGGTTAATGTTAGGGACAAGACCAGGGGACTGGTAGTAGGGTTAATGTTAGGGGCAAGACCAGGGGACTGGTAGTAGGGTTAATGTTAGGGGCAAGACCAGGGGACTGGTAGTAGGGTTAATGTTAGGGACAAGACCAGGGGACTGGTAGTAGGGTTAATGTTAGGGACAAGACCAGGGGACTGGTAGTAGGGTTAATGTTAGGGGCAAGACCAGGGGACTGGTAGTAGGGTTAATGTTAGGGACAAGACCAGGGGACTGGTAGTAGGGTTAATGTTAGGGGCAAGACCAGGGGACTGGTAGTAGGGTTAATGTTAGGGGCAAGACCAGGGGACTGGTAGTAGGCTGACAGCTCTTCAAAAAAGTCGGAAAACATTATATTAGCCTCACTGTAACATCACCACAGGTTATAAGGTCATTTACATACAAACCAATTATATATATATATATATATATATATATATATATATATATATATATATATATATATATATATATATATATATATATATATATATATATATATAAATGCACACACACACACACACACACATCTAATGAAATGCATGGACTGAGACTTAGAGGTGTAAGTTTAACATGGATTCGACGAGTAGATGGTTGGGGAGTGAGGGAGAGGGTAGAGGAAGCAGTGGTAACGATGAGGGAGAGTGAGAGAAGGAATGAGAATGAGAGTGAGAATAAGAGAGAGAGAGAGAGAGAGACCAGATACCTGGAGTCAGTAGTGCCAACGGCGCGTCACACAGCGTCATAGTCGGGACAGATGTGGAACGGATGTGGTCTGTGGACAGGTGTGGAACAGATGTGGTGGGGTCTGGCGTGGGGGGCGGGGGTGGAGGGGAAGGGGGTCTGGTGTGGGTGTAGAAGTGTCGCGGGGAGAGAGGGGGGAGGGGATGTGTGTGTGGTGTGGGTGTGGTGGGGGAGTGTGTTCGGGGTATGGTGTGGTGGGGGTGTGGTGGGGGTGTTGTGGTAGTGTAGTGGAGGTGTGGGTCTCGTATAGGTGTGGTACAGGTGTTAGGGAACACCTGTGGTGTGGGTGCATTAGTGAGAGGGAAAGTGAGAGAGTGGGTGTATGGTGTGAGTGTATTAGTGAGGGGGGTGTATAAGAGGGGTGTATGGTGTGAGTGTATTAGTGTGTTAGGGTGTATTAGAGAGGGGGTGTGCGGTGTTAGTGTATTAGTGAGGGTGTATGAGAGAGAGGGATGTATGGTGTAAGTGTATTAGTGAGGATGTAAGAGAGGAGTGTATGGTGTGAGTGTATTAGTGTATTAGGGTGTATGAGAGGGGTGTATGGTGTGAGTGTATTAGTGTATTAGGGTGTAAGAGAGGGGGGGGCACACGTCTGACCATACCTGGCTTGCCTCTGGGGATATACACCACTGTCTCGTTTGCTCCTAGTTGGGGTAAAAGACAATGAAAATCACATCAGTACAATCACCCACAATCACAAGTCGCTTTTCTCCTGAAAATAACACAAATTCTTCACGAATACATCTTTGCAATAGTCCTTCAGTTTGCATTTAAAAATAATTTTGCTTTAAAGCACACAAAATTATCTTGTATGAACAAAGCAATTTTTTATATACATAGAGCACTTTAATTAATAGAAGGATAATAGAATAATTAATAGAAGGAAAATTATTGACATAAAAGTTGATATTGAAACCAGAAGACCATTTCCCGTAGACTTATACATCATAAAGTTAAATATTACTTAATGTTTAACTCTTCCACAGGATGCAATGTTTTCTTACACTCGAGAGACTGAAGATAATTTCTAGAAAGGTTAAATTTTGGAAATTATCGTAAATTTAAAACTCTAGATGATTACAGTCAGTAATCAGTAATGTACTGGAAGTTGAGTGACAAGGTGTCACACAGACTCTTACCCTATTGGTTGTTAGTCACACACCACCACACACTGTTAGTCATACACCACCACACACTGTTAGTCACACACCACCACACACTGTTAGTCACACACCATCACACAACGTAAGATCAAACGCTCCCTTCAAACAAATTATAATATTAACTTATTAAATGACATATGCAAATGTACAACACCCCAACCATCTTTATCTATGAGGGAATATGGTGTTTGCCTGTTCAAGGTTGTAGTTAAGACACATTTAGGTCTAGCCTCACCCAACTTCGCAGGGTGAATGGTCTGGGGTACGGGACAGACATAGGCTGGTCGAGCTGGCCAGAATTTAAGAAAGGAACAGCGTGCCAGGGTCACGTTCCTACCTCCACGACGATTTTTGGCACTGGCCGCCATCTACACCTACCTTAAAATTTTGAAAACAAAAATCTCGAAACTAATTTTTGTCTTATATTAATATATAACATTATTCACTGATCTTGGGAGAATATAAATTTTCTGCTATTCATACTTTTGCCATACTAACATAAAACAAATGTTCCTCCCACACCTTCAAAGGCTTTCTCAGCCCCCAGACTCTGTCTCAAAGCGAGCAAGTAAGCGGACCATGCCAGTGGTACACTATTATGGTATTTTGGTAAGAGAAAGGAACAGATAGCGAAAAGCAAAGAAACAGACACACGGACAGACAAAATGAGAGAAAGACAGAGAAACAGAGACAGACTCACAAACCCAGAGAGAGATAGAACTGCAGAGAGACCGGATCGACCACGGCTAAGAGAGAGAGAGAGAGAGAGAGAGAGAGAGAGAGAGAGAGAGAGAGAGGGGGGGGAGAGGGGGGGGGAAGATCAACAGGTTAAGACACTAACAACATAGCACTGAGACACACATCTTCACCCCCTCCCCCCAGACACAACCCCATCATACAACACTAACAACACCCTCGGACCACAACAACACCATCTACACAACACTTGAGCCGCTCTACACCCCACACTTTACACATTGAAGATATGGCAACGGTCCCTTTCTTGCTCAGTTGCCATGGCCCTTTTTCCTCTCAGCCCCTTCACATCTCGGGAGTCTCACTTCACAGCCTTCTCTTTTACCCTCCGACATCCGGTCACTACCACCATCTCACCTGACATCCACCATCTCACCTGACAACCACCATCTCACCTGACATCCACCATCTCACCTGACAACCACCATCTCACCTCACAACCACCATCTCACCTGACAACCACCATCTCACCTGACAACCACCATCTCACCTGACAACCACCATCTCACCTGACAACCACCATCTCACCTGACATCCACCATCTCACCTGACAACCACCATCTCACCTGACATCCACCATCTCACCTGACAACCACCATCTCACCTGACAACCACCATCTCACCTGACAACCACCATCTCACCTGACAACCAGCATCGCTTCCAGATCTCCCAGCCAGACGCTGGCTTATACACTCCACCTTAAAGTTGTGTAACTAACCTGGCCATTTGGAAGCACAACACCGCCTACCATCCCACTCCCTGGGACTATCTCTTGGGGACTATCTCTTGGGGACTATCTCTTGGGGACTATCTCTTGGGGACTATCTCTGGGGACTACCTCTTGGGGACTATCTCTGGGGACTATCTCTTGGGGACTATCTCTTGGGGACTATCTCTGGGGACTATCTCTTGGGGACTATCTCTTGGGGACTATCTCTTGGGGACTATCTCTTGGGGACTATCTCTGGGGACTATCTCTTGGGGACTATCTCTTGGGGACTATCTCTGGGGACTATCTCTTGATGACTATCTCTTGGGGACTATCTCTGGGGACTATCTCTTGGGGACTATCTCTTGGGGACTATCTCTGGGGACTATCTCTTGGGGACTATCTCTTGGGGACTATCTCTGGGGACTATCTCTTGGGGACTATCTCTTGGGGACTATCTCTTGGGGACTATCTCTTGGGGACTATCTCTGGGGACTATCTCTTGGGGACTATCTCTTGGGGACTATCTCTTGGGGACTATCTCTGGGGACTATCTCTTGGGGACTATCTCTTGGGGACTATCTCTTGGGGACTATCTCTTGGGGACTATCTCTGGGGACTATCTCTTGGGGACTATCTCTTGGGGACTATCTCTTGGGGACTATCTCTGGGGACTATCTCTTGGGGACTATCTCTTGGGGACTATCTCTGGGGACTATCTCTTGGGGACTATCTCTTGGGGACTATCTCTTGGGGACTATCTCTTGGGGACTATCTCTTGGGGACTATCTCTGGGGACTATCTCTTGGGGACTATCTCTGGGGACTATCTCTTGGGGACTATCTCTTGGGGACTATCTCTTGGGGACTATCTCTGGGGACTATCTCTTGGGGACTATCTCTTGGGGACTATCTCTTGGGGACTATCTCTGGGGACTATCTCTTGGGACTATCTCTCAAGCTAACATAGATTCATTGGTCACTCAGGCTTAAGTGACCAAGGCTTCATGATGTATCATGTTAATTATGAAATTGCTTTAGTACAGAAGGACCAGATAATTCTGTTAATTGAAGAGACTATACAGAAGACACTATAAAGTGGGTGAAGACACGATGACTAATTCAGACGTCAGAAGATCACCACGACCTGGAGCATGACACAGAGAGTCAGCACACTAACGTGACTGCATCAAGGTGAAAATCCGCAGGAACCGTGGTGAGGGTTCGAACCTGGGCGGAGGGGTGTTCCCACGTACACGCTTCTAGCCACTAGACCAAACTGGATAAGTCCATCAGGTCGTGTGTGTGAGTGCTCCCACAGGACTTGACAATGGTCCAGGATGGACCCAAGCGTCGTTTCTTCAGCTTGTGATGTGTGGTGTGGTCAACAGACTACGGGAACAAGGCAATTAGTGCCACCACCAACCGCTAGTAGTCTAAAGCGAGACTTTTGTAGTATTTTCGTATTTATTATGTAATACGTGCTGTAGTCTAAACGTAGAAGCAGGAAAGTCGATTATATATTCATTCACTGTATGCCTGGATTGTACCTAGATGGGGTTCCGAGAGTTCTACTCCCCAAGCCCGGCCCGGGGCCAGGCTTGACTTGAGAGAGCTTGGTCCACCAGGTTGTTGCTTGGGGGGGCGGGCCGCTTGCCCCACGTAACCACTACAGCCCGGTTGGTCAGGCACTTCTTGCAGAAAACTGTCCAATTTTTCTTGATTCCAAAGTTTGATCCGGCAAAATTTCTTATACTAGCTGAGAGGATATGAACACCCAGGATATGAACCTGGGACCAAGCTCTCCTCTTGGATATGAACCTGGTTCATATCCAAGAGGATATGAACCTCTAAATTTCAGAGTGTTCTCTGATTGTGCCTCTGTCACCTCTATTCTTCACTCCTCTATTTTCCATTAACTTCCATATCGTTCACTCCAGAATGTTGTTATTTTACTGAGCAAATTTGTGATCGTCTGCCATGTATATAAATTTTGTCTGCCATATATATATTTTCCATGTATATATAATTTGGCAACCTTCTCGTCTCTTTTCGAGAGGTTTGAGACGATCTCAATAGTTTAGGTGCCTTAACGCGTCTATGTGTGCTGTATATGTTCTCTGAATTGTCTCTATTTCAGCAATGTCTCCTGCTGTGAAGGGTGACGTATCGAGCAGTACTCACGACGGAACAGCACAAGTGATCTGAATATTATTAGCATTGTGATGGAATCCCTGGATTTGAAAGCTCTCGTAATCCATCCTATAATTGTTTAAGCTGACAATATTTGCTTGGTTATGCTCCCTAAACTCTAGGTCGTCAGACATCATTACTCCCAGATACTTTACATGCTATTTCCTACTATGGACAGATTGATTGTGCTTTGAACCCTGTATTTTGTTTGTCTTAATTCTTACTATAAATGAATACCTGAAATTTATCACTGGTAAACATCATGTTATTTTCTGCTGCCGAAAATAATCGAAAACTATTAATATCCTTGTAGTTTTTCAATGTCTTTTACAGAGGTAACTTTCATGAGGATTTGTGTGTCTCTGCAAAAGATGACATGAAGCTGTGGTTTTATTTTTGTCTATATCTTATATGAGAACAAAGAAAACCAGTGGAGTAAAGACTGACCATCAACGTATACAGCTTTTCACTGTACATGGACTCTATTTGATTTGATTGACTGTTACTTTTTGCGTTCTGTTTGACAGAAAATTTAATATCCATCGCATTATTTTGCCTGTTATTCCCATTGACCTCAGTTTGAGTGCTGTCACTCCTTGGTCACAGTTATCAAATGCCTTTGCAAAGTCCATGCATATCACATCAGCTGTCAGCTATTCTTCTAATGCATCAATGATTTCGTCGCGTTGGTCAAGTAACTTCGAAAGGCATGATCTTCCCTCTCTAAATCCATGTTGGCCTGGGTTGTGAAGGTCATTGGTCTCTATGAAACCTGGAGACCTTAGTCCTGATCACTCTCCCAAAAACTTTTATTATATGGAACGTTAGTCTAAATGGTATATAATTCTTGGCCAATGCTTTGCTCCCTCTCTTTACAAGGGAAGCAATAATTGCGGATTTAAGAACTTCAGTAATATATTCAGTGTCCAAGCACTTTCTCCACGCTTCACTGAGTGCTCGTGCTACTGGCACTTTGCACTTCTTTATAAATATTAAGTTCCAGAAGTCTGGATCCGGGGCTGAGTGCATGGGCATGATGTCGATTTCCCTTTCAAAAAATCTGTGGAGCTTGTGTTGATATCGGTTATATTTTCAGGGGTTTGGATATCATACATAAAGCAGCAATATAATATTTTTGGAACAGAGCTGTCAGTGACTACATTATAGGTTCTATGATTCCTTGCAAAGTCCTATCATCTCGACGGAGAAGCAAAAAGGTGAATGATAATACATTCTATAACTCCCATCCCACTCACTGGTTCAGGGGGGAAACAAATGGTAGAAATGTTGTTACAAGTAGTATTCCTATCCTGCCCTTGAAGGCACGGTAAACATTTGCTGGTGGAGAGGATTTGGACGCCACATTATGTGGAAGCTTTGCTGCCACTGCCTCACCATCCACCCACCTACATCCACCCACCTACATCCACCCACCTACATCCACCCACCTACATCCACCCACCGACATCCACCCACCTACATCCACCTCTACTATCGATAGTACGAGAGGGACACGTGGCTGTCGGAAGGGCAAGGTGCCGTACTGGGCTATTTCATCGACAAATATCTCCCTCTCCCAAGATACTGTCCGACAAATAACTATATCTGAAAATAGTTTAAGTAGTATCTCTCTTTTCACTGAATGGCAATTTCAGGGTTTCAGCGACGACTGAAGAAGCCAGCGGTGACTCTCACCCTACCGACACGTTCAGCTCATGTTGCTGGGACATCAACTGAGGAACAATAATAAAATCCTTTAACGGTGACTTGGAGGTAAATAGATGTGTGTGATATTTGATGTCGAAGTCGACGGTTCACTCCAGTCCAGGGGGCCAGATTCACGAAGTAGTTACGCAAGTACTTATGAACGTGTGCATCTTTCCTCAATATTTGACGGCTTTGTTTACATTTATTAAACAGTTTACAAGCATGAAAACTTGCCAGTCAACTGTTGTTATTGCTATAAACAGCCTCCTGGTGCTTCCGGGCTCATTAACTGTTTAATAATTGTAAACAACGCCGCCAAAGATAGAGAAAAGATGTACAGGTTCGTAAGTGCTTGCGTAACTGCTTCGTGAATCTGGCCCCTGGGATAGAACGTATTCACAGCTCGACGATAGCTGCATAAACTGCTTCTTAAGCCAGTACTTGACTACACTCTTGTCATATTACGCACATTGTAAGCAAACTGTTCATTTCCTCCCCGTGCTAACTACCGCCAGGGATAAGTGGGAAGATACACTCTCACAACGAACTTCATATCGACTCATCCTTAAAATCACAACATTGTTTATCTTCGAGCGAGTGTGTGAGGTGCTCTGCCTGAACTTAAAAAACAGGTTATTTACGACCAAAGGAAGACTACACACACAGGCACGACCTACATCAGTAAATCTTAAACCAACGATAATTTGTTGTGCAAGTCAAAGCGGCCTGAGGTGAGGGAGGGACCCAACTGTACTTGGCTTCATCAAGTTCTCCAGAGACCTTTTAGGGCTCTCGAGAGACCTTTTAGGGCTCTCGAGAGATCTTTTGGGGCTCTCGAGAGATCTTTTGGGGCTCTCGAGAGATCTTTCGGGGCTCTCGAGAAATCTTTCGGGGCTCTCGAGAGATCTTTTAGGGTTCTCGAGAGATCTTTTAGGGCTCTCGAGAGATCTTTTAGGGCTCTCGAGAGATCTTTTAGGGATCTCGAGAGATCTTTTTGGGCTCTCGAGAGATCTTTTAGGGCTCTCGAGATATCTTTTAGGGCTCTCGAGAGATCTTTTAGGGATCTCGAGAGATCTTTTTGGGCTCTCGAGAGATCTTTTAGGGCTCTCGAGAGATCTTTTAGGGCTCTCGAGAGACCTTTCAGGGTCCATCATAGCCTGCATTTACAGATTACAAAAGTGATAGCGGTTTACGAGCTAACAAGTATTTCACTCACATTAGAGAAATAGATATCCGAGATTACAAGTAGTTCACATACCAAACTAATAACATGAACTACTCGCATTATGACAGCAAGCGAAGGGACGATGTGGCACCTACGCCTCTATTGAAAAATACAAGCCATTCCCCTTTATATTTAATCTGGCCTAACTTATTTTCTTCCTTGTAAATAATACCATATTAGAGATGTTCATTGTATCGGGCTTGAAGAGACACGTGGCAATTACCATAAAAAAGTAGTTATTTCTGGTACATTCGCATATTTTGCACTTTAGTCTCCAATAGATTAAAAAAAAACAAATTTTGACCAATAATTAGAATCCTGTGCATCTTGACCAATCAGGGCACACATCAGCTATGAGCCAATCAGTATGCTTGGCGACGACTCGGGCACATAGCTCCGTGCCAAAGCAATTAAGCAAACACAGCGGGAGCATTAAGAGCGGGGAAGCCGCCAGGTGTCGTAACTCGCCCCAGACAGTAGACAGGATTGCCAACAGTGTCAGTCTAGCGAGAGATTGATGCGGATCGGAAGAGAAATGGGAGATCTGTCCTACTCGACACCAGGTAGCAGATCTGAGGCTGAGTGACAGCCAGCATGGCCTAGACGGTCTTGGCCATGCAAGCTGTCATTAGGCCAGCACGCCGGTCAGGACATATGAGGCCAATCAGAATGGCAACGTCGCATGCACATATACCGGACCTAATGATGTACAGAGGTCATGACTATAAGATAATCATCAGGAAGCATCAACACTTCATCAAGCTGACAGAGAGAGTGAGAGAGAGAGAGAGAGAGGCACCACTCTAGAGACCTGCCCAGCAAATCTCGTATATTCAGCATGATGCGACAACTAATATTTCTTTTTTGCTCAAATTCAAATGAGCATATTACCTTATACTGGAGGGCGAAGGCCAGCTTGAGTATGTAAAACTGGATGGCGTAGCACGCTTAATAACTTAAGTTGTACAAGGACACGTCAACTGTGTCGAGGGAGGGTTGTAAACTAGTCAGAGTGAATATTATATTAATCACTGATAGTAAATATCAAGTAAATATATAGCGACGACCCTTGGAGGGGGGCTGCTAGTGACGACCCCTGGAGTGACACAGGGGGGGCTGCATGTGACGACCCCTGGAGTGACCCAGGGGGGGGGCTGCATGTGACGAACCCCTGGAGTGACACCGGGGGGGGGGGGGCTGCATGTGACGACCCCTGGAGTGACCCAGGGGGGGGGGGCTGCATGTGACGACCCCTGGAGTGACCCAGGGGGGGGTTGCATGTGACGACCCCTGGAGTGACCCAGGGGGGGGGCTGCATGTGACGACCCCTGGAGTGACCCGGGGGGGCTGCATGTGACGACCCCTGGAGTGACCCAGGGGGGGCTGCATGTGACGACCCCTAGAGTGACCCAGGGGGGGGGGGCTGCATGTGACGACCCCTGGAGTGACACAGGGGGGGGGCTGCATGTGACGACCCCTGGAGTGACCTGGGGGGGGGCTGCATGTGACGACCCCTGGAGTGACACAGGGGGGGCTGCATGTGACGACCCCTGGAGTGACCCGGGGGGGGGCTGCATGTGACGACCCCTGGAGTGACACAGGGGGGGCTGCATGTGACGACCCCTGGAGTGACCCAGGGGGGGCTGCATGTGACGACCCCTGGAGTGACACAGGGGGGGGGGGCTGCATGTGACGACCCCTGGAGTGACCCAGGGGGGGGGGCTGCATGTGACGACCCCTGGAGTGACCCAGGGGGGGGGCTGCATGTGACGACCCCTGGAGTGACCCAGGGGATGGGGCTGCATGTGACGACCCCTGGAGTGACCCGGGGGGGGGCTGCATGTGACGACCCCTGGAGTGACCCAGGGGGGGCTGCATGTGACGACCCCTAGAGTGACCCAGGGGGGGGGGGGGCTGCATGTGACGACCCCTGGAGTGACACAGGGGGGGGGCTGCATGTGACGACCCCTGGAGTGACCCAGGGGGGCTGCATGTGACGACCCCTGGAGTGACCCGGGGGGGGGGCGCTGCATGTGATGACCCCTGGAGTGACACAGGGGGGGGGGCTGCATGTGACGACCCCTGGAGTGACCCAGGGGGGGGGCTGCATGTGACGACCCCTGGAGTGACCCAGGGGGGGCTGCATGTGACGACCCCTGGAGTGACACAGGGGGGGAGGCTGCATGTGACGACCCCTGGAGTGACCCAGGGGGGGGCTGCATGTGACGACCCCTGGAGTGACCCAGGGGGGGGGGTGGCTGCATGTGACGACCCCTGGAGTGACCCGGGGGGGGGCTGCATGTGACGACCCCTGGAGTGACCCAGGGGGGGGGCTGCATGTGACGACCCCTGGAGTGACCCAGGGGGGGGGCTGCATGTGACGACCCCTGGAGTGACCCAGGGGGGGGGGCTGCATGTGACGACCCCTGGAGTGACACAGGGGGGGGCTGCATGTGACGACCCCTGGAGTGACCCAGGGGGGGGCTGCATGTGACGACCACTGGAGTGACCCAGGGGGGGGGGGCTGCATGTGACGACCCCTGGAGTGACCCAGGGGGGGGGGCTGCATGTGACGACCCTTGCGTGAGGGAGAGAGAGACGGGAAGGTAAGCTGGGGTTTGAACACTCATCAGCTTTAAGGCCGGGCCCCTCATAGTTGTAATGGACCCTCACCTGAGAGTTGCCACGGTGTCCACCCTCACCTGAGAGTTGCCACGGTGTCCACCCTCACCTGAGAGTTGCCACGGTGTCCACCCTCACCTGAGAGTTGCCAGGGTGTCCACCCTCACCTGAGAGTTGCCACGGTGTCCACCCTCACCTGAGAGTTGCTACGGTGTCCACCCTCACCTGAGAGTTGCCACGGTGTCCACCCTCACCTGAGAGTTGCCACGGTGTCCACCCTCACCTGAGAGTTGCCACGGTATCCACCCTCACCTGACAGTTGCCACGGTGTCCACCCTCACCTGAGAGTTGCCACGGTGTCCACCCTCACCTGAGAGTTGCCACGGTGTCTACCCTCACCTTAGAGTTGCCACGGTGTCTACCCTCACCTGAGAGTTGCCACGGTATCTACCCCTCACCTGAGAGTTGCCACGGTGTCCACCCTCACCTGAGAGTTGCCACGGTGTCTACCCTCACCTGAGAGTTGCCACGGTGTCCACCCTCACCTGAGAGTTGCCACGGTGTCCACCCTCACCTGAGAGTTGCCACGGTGTCTACCCTCACCTGAGAGTTGCCACAGTGTCAACCCTAACCTGAGAGTTGCCACGGTATCTACCCCTCACCTGAGAGTTGCCACGGTGTCCACCCTCACCTGACAGTTGCCACGGTGTCCACCCTCACCTGACAGTTGCCACGGTGTCCACCCTCACCTGAGAGTTGCCACGGTGTCTACCCTCACCTGAGAGTTGCCACAGTGTCAACCCTAACCTGATTGTTGCCACGGTATCTACCCCTCACCTGAGAGTTGCCACGGTGTCCACCCTCACCTGAGAGTTGCCACGGTGTTTACCCTCACCTGAGAGTTGCCACAGTGTCAACCCTAACCTGAGAGTTGCCACGGTATCTACCCCTCACCTGAGAGTTGCCACGGTGTCCACCCTCACCTGAGAGTTGCCACGGTGTCTACCCTCACCTGAGAGTTGCCACGGTGTCCACCCTCACCTGAGAGTTGCCACGGTGTCCACCCTCACCTGAGAGTTGCCACGGTGTCCACCCTCACCTGAGAGTTGCCACGGTGTCTACCCTCACCTGAGAGTTGCCACAGTGTCAACCCTAACCTGAGAGTTGCCACGGTATCTACCCCTCACCTGAGAGTTGCCACGGTGTCCACCCTCACCTGAGAGTTGCCACGGTGTCTACCCTCACCTGAGAGTTGCCACAGTGTCAACCCTAACCTGAGAGTTGCCACGGTATCTACCCCTCACCTGAGAGTTGCCACGGTGTCCACCCTCACCTGAGAGTTGCCACGGTGTCTACCCTCACCTGAGAGTTGCCACGGTGTCCACCCTCACCTGAGAGTTGCCACGGTGTCCACCCTCACCTGAGAGTTGCCACGGTGTCCACCCTCACCTGAGAGTTGCCACGGTGTCTACCCTCACCTGAGAGTTGCCACAGTGTCAACCCTAACCTGAGAGTTGCCACGGTATCTACCCCTCACCTGAGAGTTGCCACGGTGTCCACCCTCACCTGAGAGTTGCCACGGTGTCTACCCTCACCTGAGAGTTGCCACAGTGTCAACCCTAACCTGAGAGTTGCCACGGTATCTACCCCTCACCTGAGAGTTGCCACGGTGTCCACCCTCACCTGACAGTTGCCACGGTGTCCACCCTCACCTGACAGTTGCCACGGTGTCCACCCTCACCTGAGAGTTGCCACGGTGTCTACCCTCACCTGAGAGTTGCCACAGTGTCAACCCTAACCTGATTGTTGCCACGGTATCTACCCCTCACCTGAGAGTTGCCACGGTGTCCACCCTCACCTGAGAGTTGCCACGGTGTTTACCCTCACCTGAGAGTTGCCACAGTGTCAACCCTAACCTGAGAGTTGCCACGGTATCTACCCCTCACCTGAGAGTTGCCACGGTGTCCACCCTCACCTGAGAGTTGCCACGGTGTCTACCCTCACCTGAGAGTTGCCACGGTGTCCACCCTCACCTGAGAGTTGCCACGGTGTCCACCCTCACCTGAGAGTTGCCACGGTGTCCACCCTCACCTGAGAGTTGCCACGGTGTCTACCCTCACCTGAGAGTTGCCACAGTGTCAACCCTAACCTGAGAGTTGCCACGGTATCTACCCCTCACCTGAGAGTTGCCACGGTGTCCACCCTCACCTGAGAGTTGCCACGGTGTCTACCCTCACCTGAGAGTTGCCACAGTGTCAACCCTAACCTGAGAGTTGCCACGGTATCTACCCCTCACCTGAGAGTTGCCACGGTGTCCACCCTCACCTGAGAGTTGCCACGGTGTCTACCCTCACCTGAGAGTTGCCACGGTGTCCACCCTCACCTGAGAGTTGCCACGGTGTCTACCCTCACCTGAGAGTTGCCACGGTGTCCACCCTCACCTGAGAGTTGCCACGGTGTCTACCCTCACCTGAGAGTTGCCACGGTGTCCACCCTCACCTGAGAGTTGCCACGGTGTCTACCCTCACCTGAGAGTTGCCACAGTGTCAACCCTAACCTGAGAGTTGCCACGGTATCTACCCCTCACCTGAGAGTTGCCACGGTGTCCACCCTCACCTGAGAGTTGCCACAGTGTCTACCCCTCACCTGAGAGGTGCCACTGTGTCTACCCCTCACCTGAGAGTTGCCACAGTGTCTACCCCTCACCTGAGAGTTGCCGCAGTGTCTACCCCTCACCTGAGAGTTGCCACAGTGTCTACCCCTCACCTGAGAGTTGCCACAGTGTCTACCCCTCACCTGAGAGTTGCCACGGTGTCTACCCTCACCTGAGAGTTGCCACAGTTTCTACAGTGACAATTACCCTCCGTTCCTTCCCCTCTCCCATCCCTCTCCCTGCGCCTCTCCCACACCTCTCCCTGCGCCTCTCCCACACCGCTGCCAACACTAAAGCCACGCTTGGAACCCCGTGGCAACTTTCATTGCCTGACCTAAATTCTTGACTCGCGACCAGCAACTTCTCCCCCCGGGGTAAAAGTGCACACTTGCTATGCTGGGAATTTGTACCAGGACTGAGCAGTGGCTCTGACACCCACCTTGTACCAGGACTGAGCAGTGCCTCTGACACCCACCTTGTACCAGGACTGAGCAGGGGCTCTGACACCCACCTTTTACCAGGACTGAGCAGGGGCTCTGACACCCACCTTGTACCAGGACTGAGCAGGGGCTCTGACACCCACCTTGTACCAGGACTGAGCAGGGGCTCTGACACCCACCTTGTACCAGGACTGAGCAGGGGCTCTGACACCCACCTTGTACCAGGACTGAGCAGGGGCTCTGACACCCACCTTGTACCAGGACTGAGCAGGGGCTCTGACACCCACCTTGTACCAGGACTGAGCAGTGGCTCTGACACCCACCTTGTACCAGGACTGAGCAGGGGCTCTGACACCCACCTTGTACCAGGACTGAGCAGTGGCTCTGACACCCACCTTGTACCAGGACTGAGCAGTGGCCCTGACACCCACCTTGTACCAGGACTGAGTAGGGGCTCTGACACCCACCATGTACCAGGACTGAGTAGGGGCTCTGACACCCACCTTGTACCAGGACTGAGTAGGGGCTCTGACACCCACCTTGTACCAGGACTGAGCAGTGGCTCTGACACCCACCTTGTACCAGGACTGTGTAGGGGCTCTGACACCCACCTTGTACCAGGGCTGAGCAGTGGCGCTGACACCCACCTTGTACCAGGACTGAGCAGTGGCTCTAACACCCACCTTGTACCAGGACTGAGTAGGGGCTCTGACACCCACCTTGTACCAGGGCTGAGTAGGGGCTCTGACACCCACCTTGTACCAGGACTGAGCAGTGGCTCTGACACCCACCTTGTACCAGGACTGAGTAGGGGCTCTGACACCCACCTTGTACCAGGACTGAGTAGGGGCTCTGACACCCACCTTGTACCAGGACTGAGTAGGGGCTCCTCTGACACCCACCTTGTACCAGGACTGAGTAGGGGCTCTGACACCCACCTTGTACCAGGACTGAGTAGGGGCTCTGACACCCACCATGTACCAGGACTGAGTAGGGGCTCTGACACCCACCTTGTACCAGGACTGAGTAGTGGGCTCTGACACCCACCTTGTACCAGGACTGAGCAGTGGCTCTGACACCCACCTTGTACCAGGACTGAGTAGTGGGCTCTGACACCCACCTTGTACCAGGACTGAGCAGTGGCTCTGACACCCACCTTGTACCAGGACTGAGTAGTGGGCTCTGACACCAACCTTGTACCAGGACTGAGTAGTGGGCTCTGACACCCACCTTGTACCAGGACTGAGCAGTGGCTCTGACACCCACCTTGTACCAGGACTGAGTAGTGGGCTCTGACACCAACCTTGTACCAGGACTGAGTAGTGGGCTCTGACACCCACCTTGTACCAGGACTGAGTAGTGGGCTCTGACACCCACCTTGTACCAGGACTGAGTAGTGGGCTCTGACACCCACCTTGTACCAGGACTGAGCAGTGGCTCTGACACCCACCTTGTACCAGGACTGAGTAGTGGGCTCTGACACCCACCTTGTACCAGGACTGAGTAGTGGGCTCTGACACCCACCTTGTACCAGGACTGAGTAGTGGGCTCTGACACCCACCTTGTACCAGGACTGAGTAGTGGGCTCTGACACCCACCTTGTACCAGGACTGAGCAGTGGCTCTGACACCCACCTTGTACCAGGACTGAGTAGTGGGCTCTGACACCCACCTTGTACCAGGACTGAGTAGTGGGCTCTGACACCCACCTTGTACCTGAACATTTCAGCTCTGGGTTGTGGGACACACAGGTGACTGTTTAATAATAGCTCTCAGAAAGGTCACAGGTTAAGGCCACCTTTAAATTAGAGTCCTCAGCCAATTGTCATAGTGCTTTCACGTGACTTTTTAATTATTTTATAATATATATATATATATATATATATATATATATATATATATATATATATATATATATATATATATATATATATATATATATATATATGTGTATGTATATATATATATATATATATATATATATATATGTATGTATATATATATATGTATATATATATATAAATATATACATATATATACATATATATATATATATATATATATATATATATATATATACATATATATATATATATATATATATATATATATATATATATATATATATATATATATATATATGTATGTATATATATATACATACATATATATATATATACTGCCTTACCCTACAGAGTTCTTCGTCGACTTGCTTCCATTCTGAGCTGTGGCTGAGAGCACGGTCGACGTATGCGTTAACAACACTCCTCTTGTACCTGTCAGGGCAGTCGCTGTTGGCATTTAGGCACATTCCTATGTTTGTTTCCTTTGTGTAGACTGCAGTGTGGAAACCTCCGCCCTTTTCCATGACTGTTACATCTAGAAAAGGCAGCTTCCCATCCTTTTCCGTCTCGTAAGTGAAACGCAGCACGGAACTCTGCTCAAATGCCTCCTTCAGCTCCTGCAGATGTCTGACATCAGGTACCTGTGTAAAAATGTCGTCAACATACCTGCAGTATATGGCCGGTTTCAAGTTCATGTCGACTAAGACTTTTTGCTCGATGGTACCCATGTAGAAGTTTGCATCTTGACATGCCAGAAAGTATTCTGAGGAAACTACTCCAAGCTTGTACTAAAGAGGCACCCTTCTTGAGCCCGGATGGGCACATGTATAAGCAAGTAGATGGGGTCGCTATGGGTTCTCCCCTAGGTGTCCTGTTTGCAAACTTCTACATGGGTACCATCGAGCAAAAAGTCTTAGTCGACATGAACTTGAAACCGGCCATATACTGCAGGTATGTTGACGACATTTTTACACAGGTACCTGATGTCAGACATCTGCAGGAGCTGAAGGAGGCATTTGAGCAGAGTTCCGTGCTGCGTTTCACTTACGAGACGGAAAAGGATGGGAAGCTGCCTTTTCTAGATGTAACAGTCATGGAAAAGGGCGGAGGTTTCCACACTGCAGTCTACACAAAGGAAACAAACATAGGAATGTGCCTAAATGCCAACAGCGACTGCCCTGACAGGTACAAGAGGAGTGTTGTTAACGCATACGTCGACCGTGCTCTCAGCCACAGCTCAGAATGGAAGCAAGTCGACGAAGAACTCTGTAGGGTAAGGCAGGTTCTAGTCAATAACGGCTTCTCCAATGGTTTCATCGAAGACATCATAAGAAGGAAAGTGAAAAGCCATGCAACCTCCGAAGAGACAACTAACACAACACCTATACCCCCTATTAGACTATTTTACAGGAACTTCTTTTCCACAGCTCATAAAACAGAGGAAAGGGTCCTGAAAGATATTGTTAATAGAAACGTTATCCCTACAGACAAAAATCAGAGGATACAACTGACGATTTACTATAAAACCAGAAAAACGGCCAGCCTACTCATGAGAAACTCTCCAGACACGAAACAGAACGCTTTAAAAGAGACTAACGTCGTCTATGCCTTCAAATGCCCACTTGGGGACTGTAAGCTCCAAAAAACCCAGTATATAGGCAAGACAACAACATCTCTTTCTAGGCGTTTAACGATGCATAAACAACAGGGCTCCATTAAGGAACATATAATCTCTTCCCATAACCAAACCATCGCCAGAGAAATCCTAGTAAACAACACAGAAATCATCGATAGATACAGCGATAGCAGGCGGCTAGACGTTTGCGAGGCACTACACATCAAGAAGTCAACACCAGCAATCAACAGCCAATTATTGCACAACTATATTCTACCCACCTCAAGACTCCGCTCCAATATAGAAGCATCAAGAAATATGGACCAATAGGCTTTCTACAAACACTTCTATTCAATATCCATTGTTTCGTGTTCTGTCTTGTGTTGATACTTTTAATACCCTATTAATATCCTCTAATGCCACATCATCCTTCCCACCTTACTCAAATGTAATGCCACATCACCCTTCCCACCTCACTCAAATGTAGATATAAAATCAGGGAAACGCAAGTTCTAATCAGTTGTGTATTTGTGAAGTCTTTGAAAATGTAATAAGTTTTACGAAACGCGCCCGTGTCGCGTCAGACTAGAAATAAAAATGAATTTTGGAGAAGTGATTTTTGATTTACCTCCAACAGTGAAGCATAATGTACGAAAGATTGAGAAAATTCGTGTTAGAATTATTAATCTTACTTTTTCGGTCATATTTAATAAAATATGTCTACAGGAAAGACTGCTACCAAAATATACTAATATATATAAATATATACATATATATATATATATATATATATATACATATATATATATATATATATATATATATATATATATTGTGGGAACCGACCTGTGAGATTTATATTTATTTAATTTATATGAATTTATATTTACGTTAATTTATATACTTCGATAGCAATTTGTATGATAATGAGTGGACTGTATTTCTGCAATAATCTCTTAATCTCACAAATCGATCCTCTACACATTAGGGGGGGTTTATTAGTTTATATATATGCAGCCAATCAAACTACAGTAATAGCTACATACATTGATGAGGTTCCTTATCTTATAGTACAGCAGGTTAGTCCACCAGGTATAACTAGGGTGTAGACACCAAATTATCCTCTTTGAGGTAGCTTCTATCACCCAGTAACTGGTGCACATAATCTTGCATCCTCGTCTTGACCTGTCAAAAGTGCGCTAGCTGTGAAGCCAGAATCCTATATATGACAAGCTATATCAGAGAAAACACTATACAGTACATGGAACATTAAAGACCTGGCTTAATTACCTTTAGTATGAGGCGATTTCGTGTTCTAACCGGCTAACCCTATATCCTGACATTAATGGCCATAAATGAATGATAAACGGGTTTCGGATAGACACTTAACTTGTATTTGTAGACAGCGTGTTGACAATGGTACACCTTTGGGTTCCATAACACTACGTCCAAGTAAATTTAACAGGAGCCGAATTTGCTCCCGTGTGAGCCTCTGGTCTCAATATAAACAACAATGGCTGCCCTCCTTCCCCACTCTGACGCCTGGCCTACTTTGTCCAGATTTCAGAAAGTGATAGAAGGGTCACATTTACTCTACTTTAATATTGATAATTAAGTTAATTTATATAAGATGTTTTTATGATGGTAAAGTCCAAAGACTAATGTATTTAAGAATAATTCCCAGCAGAATAGCTGGTGAATTATAATAGTATGTGGTGATGATATCCCGTTTTCTTTAGACGGTAATTCCACTACAAGTTACGTTTTCTATGGGTAACTTGTTGGTAATACAGCAGCTATTATCTGTATGATATTAAATGGTGTCGGATTTTCCGACATAATTCCCCAGGGGGCTGCTCACGGGTCGAAGTCCTCTTTAGAACAGACGAACACCGATACTCCTCCTTCGAATTATTAGATTAATCACACATTTGTGCGTCTGTTCGTACAGGACGGATGTCCCGTACTAGAGTTGCAGGGGTTAGAAGTCTAATGCGATTTCATTTCCCTGTCAACTCTTGAAAGGCTAATATTCAAGCCTTATTACATATTATTTAACCCAGAAGACTGAATGTGATCAAGTACTACAGTCAAGTATGATTCAGGGACTGCAGTGAGATCAGTGACATTAGATATAACTTGAAGTTTCTTCAGATAACTGGTCACTGATATATAAACACTGAGGCCCATGGAATACATCTTGATTAAATAATAAATGTATCAAATCAGTCATCAGATTTATTGGGGTTTAATTTAGTTAATTGATTCAGAAGATTGAATAGCTCATCATTAAAGTAAAGTATGGTTCTGAGACTGCAGTGGGTTCAGTGACATTGGTCGCAGTGACTTGTAGCTGTTTTAGGCTACTGTTCACTGATTTGCCACTGTGGCCTCATGAACTCATCTTCAGCTTTAAATGATGATACTAACATCAACCTCTGTTACTATAGTCAGCTGTAATCTCCTTAGTATAATGCTACTGGAGAAATATAATCAGCTGACAAATTTAGATTTCTACTGGTATTGTTTATCTGCAGGCATAGGTCTCCTCAGGCTTGATACTGGGCCTGAGAGTAATTTACCTCCTGCAGAGTTTAACATGGTTATGCCCTGATATTTAGTAGGGCTACCAATGAATTGATGGTAGTAGTCTGTCCCCACAAGGACAGCCATTTGGCATTTGATTTGCTCAAATTTACCTGCAGCTGCTTGATAATAGCTTTCCAGGTCAGCATAATCAACTGTTGATTGTTGTGACAAATCTTCACATTTCTTGATCTGTCTTGTTAAGTGGCCTATAAGACCTGCAAGGGTTCTTTTCATTCTCCGTGCATTATCCATACTGGCTAGTTGGTGAAGCCTTGTGGGACTTGTACTTGGGCTGCTCATAATACTGAACAAACTCTAATGATAGCCTAGGGTAAAATGCACTCACTAGGCAATAATCCTACCTCTACTAGAGGTTAGCACTTAAAATTAATACACATTATATATATATACAATCATACACACTAATGATTTGAGTGATAAACCAGTGTCACTGGAAGTACCTTTAGGTTAGCTCTTCTATATCACCCTAGGATGGTAGAGACACTAATTAATCACTCAAAGGTGTAATGATCATAAGTAAATTATTATATGCACAACTCAACTCGAGTTGATAAAAATTACACCCAAAATAGGGTCTGGACCATTCATTAATGGTGTTAGGTTGATCAATATAGTACAACTGACTATGGTAATAATGGGACTAGGATGAACGATAATAGTTCAACTAGTCATATCCTACCCTGTTGTGGGTTGGCAATTAGTAAATATTATACTGTGAACACTAGTGCAATATATATTAAATAATTCTCTATTTGGAGAAATAATATACACAATTATTGATAATAGCCTCTTAATTAGCCTCTATGAAACTTCTAATATTATCTAGAAGTATTAAATATTATTAGTGACCTCGCGAAATAAAGTCCACAAAATTCGTAGATAATCTCTCGCGAAATGTAACACCACGAAATCCGTGAACAATCTCGCGAAGACACAGTCACTAATTTGGCTGGTTTCTATATTAGCGCTGTCATTTCACAGAATAACACGCCACCAAATCTGTGGGTGTGCATGAAACCGCTGACTAAGGCTGAACTCGGCTGAGGGAGGCTCCTGAGCTCCCACGAGGCATCGCCGCTGTCTATGACTGGCTGGCTTTGTTTAAATAACACTGCACTAGTATATTTAATGAATCCACTGGATAACTGGTTCATCCGGTACTAAGATGACCAAATGTGGGTTCATAGGACCGAATATTCCGGTTCCGAAGGTCCAAATAATGTGGGAACCGACCTGTGAGATTTATATTTATTTAATTTATATGAATTTATATTTACGTTAATTTATATACTTCGATAGCAATTTGTATGATAATGAGTGGACTGTATTTCTGCAATAATCTCTTAATCTCACAAATCGATCCTCTACACATTAGGGGGGGTTTATTAGTTTATATATATGCAGCCAATCAAACTACAGTAATAGCTACATACATTGATGAGGTTCCTTATCTTATAGTACAGCAGGTTAGTCCACCAGGTATAACTAGGGTGTAGACACCAAATTATCCTCTTTGAGGTAGCTTCTATCACCCAGTAACTGGTGCACATAATCTTGCATCCTCGTCTTGACCTGTCAAAAGTGCGCTAGCTGTGAAGCCAGAATCCTATATATGACAAGCTATATCAGAGAAAACACTATACAGTACATGGAACATTAAAGACCTGGCTTAATTACCTTTAGTATGAGGCGATTTCGTGTTCTAACCGGCTAACCCTATATCCTGACATTAATGGCCATAAATGAATGATAAACGGGTTTCGGATAGACACTTAACTTGTATTTGTAGACAGCGTGTTGACAATGGTACACCTTTGGGTTCCATAACACTACGTCCAAGTAAATTTAACAGGAGCCGAATTTGCTCCCGTGTGAGCCTCTGGTCTCAATATAAACAACAATGGCTGCCCTCCTTCCCCACTCTGACGCCTGGCCTACTTTGTCCAGATTTCAGAAAGTGATAGAAGGGTCACATTTACTCTACTTTAATATTGATAATTAAGTTAATTTATATAAGATGTTTTTATGATGGTAAAGTCCAAAGACTAATGTATTTAAGAATAATTCCCAGCAGAATAGCTGGTGAATTATAATAGTATGTGGTGATGATATCCCGTTTTCTTTAGACGGTAATTCCACTACAAGTTACGTTTTCTATGGGTAACTTGTTGGTAATACAGCAGCTATTATCTGTATGATATTAAATGGTGTCGGATTTTCCGACATATATATATATATATATATATATATATATATGTATATATTTATATATATATATACATATATATATATATATATATATATATATCGTAGGCCTCGTAGCCTGGTGGATAGTGTTATCCTGTGATTTTTTGTGTGACATTTGTGTTATCTTGAGAAATTTTGTGTAACATTTGTGTTATCCTGAGAATTTTTCTGTAACATTTGTGTTATCCTGAGAATTTTTTGTGTAACATTTGTGTTATCCTGAGAATTTTTGTATAACATTTGTGTTATCCTGAGAATTTTTGTGTAACATTTGTGTTATCCTGAGCATTTTTGTGTGACATTTGTGTTATCCTGAGAATTTTTGTGTAACTTTTGTGTTATCCTGAGAATTTTTGTGTGACATTTGTGTTATCCTGTGAATTTTTGTGTGACATTTGTGTTATCCTGAGAATTTTTGTGTGATATTTGTGTTATCCTGTGATTTTTTGTGTGACATTTGTGTTATCTTGAGAAATTTTGTGTAACATTTGTGTTATCCTGAGAATTTTTCTGTAACATTTGTGTTATCCTGAGAATTTTTTCTGTAACATTTGTGTTATCCTGAGAATTTTTTCTGTAACATTTGTGTTATCCTGAGAACAAATATGTGAACAACCGAACAACATCACGTCTTGCAGACACTTTCAAAAGTAAACAACTAAATTACTTTGATTTAGATGAATGAATATTAGTCGTCCGTCACTAAATAATTGAAGAAATTGTGAATTACTACTAGGTGAACAGAGGCATAAGGTGAAAGGAAGCATGCCTAACAATATTCTTCCCGGCTGGGAATCGAATCCACGATATCCCCCGATTGTGAGTCAAGAACGAAGCCAACAGCACTACGGGAACCCACACACAGTAACTTCACCACTCTGCCTGGAACATCCTGGAACACCCTGGAACAACCTGGAACAACCTGGAACACCTTGGAACACCCTGGAACAACCTGGAACAACCTGGAACACCTTGGAACACCCTGGAACAACCTGGAACAACCTGGAACAACCTGGAACACCTTGGAACACCCTGGAACCACCTGGAACAACCTGGAACACCCTGGAACACCCTGGAACACCCTGGAGCACCTTGGAACAATCTGGAACACCCTGGAACACCCTGGAACAACCAATGGCTCCAGCAGTGCCAGGACCAGCAGTGTAAGGACCAGCAGTGCCAGCACCACTAGTGTCAGGACCACCAGTGCCAGGACCAGCAGTGTAAGGACCAGCTGTGTAAGGAGCAGTAATGCCAGGAGCAGGAGTGTAAGGAGCAGTAGTGCCAGGAGCACCAGTGCCAGGACCAGTAGTGCCAGGAGCACCAGTGCCAGGACCAGTAGTGCCAGGACCACCAGTGCCAGGACCAGCAGTGCCAGGACCACCAGTGCCAGGACCACCAAAGGCAAGACTAGCAGTGCCAAAAGCATCAAGAGGTGCCGTCAACAGCAGTGTGACGGCGCCTCATCAACCTGTCTTCACTCGACCTAACTGGAGAATGATACGACGTTCAGATATGTGTGAGCTAAGAGAGCAGGTGTTGTCGGGAGCGACTCTTGTGTTTACCTCCCGTGTCACCTCTGCTGTAGCGACTCGTCAAGAGCGGCCTGCCAGCTCTCAACACCTCACTAAAACTCTCTCAACTCACCACTTAAGAAAAGCCAAGAGTTTCTGCCGTAAAAAGGATGATTGGGCCATTAGAAAATAGGAAGGGCGTATAAAGGTAGCAATTAAGGGATAGGCTGGAAGGGATAGGGACGAGGATGTGTGTGTAGGTGTATGGGAATCACAGTGGATAGGTAATAGTGATGTCTAGCCTGATTTATTATGCAATATATTCATCAACTACAATATACTATTGCATAATTGATCAATTGCCTTAATTTCGAAATAGACTGTATTAGGTGTTACAATAACTTGATATTGTCTCTACCATACGAAAAAATTTACTTATTTTATCTCAAAGTTAAAATAAAACATTTATTTTTATCTTTACCATTTTTTTTTGGCACCGTCTAATCTGTCTGTGCTAATAATCTGCCTTGTTTACATGTTAATGGGATAACAAGGCCATTCACCCTCCCTACTGACGAATGACCAAGCTCTTTACAGTCATATTGGGCCAACAAATAGTATGAAACGGACGAAATGTTTGATATCTAATCACGAGGGTGATATCTTTGATATCCTGTGGAGTTGTGGAGGCAGTGACGGGTCTCACCTCTGCAACGGGTCATTAATCCCGAGCAGTGAAACGGGTCATTCAGTATTACAGTCAACAGTGCTCAGGCAGTTACAGGGCAAAGATTACAGTTATCTTAGTGTTACAAGGAGCGGCAGCAAAAACAGTGGGACGTTACAGCAGTGCCAAGAGCAGCTGTGTCAGCGACAGAGACAGTGACAGGAAGACTGGGACAGGATCAGCAGTGCCAGCAACAGCAGTTCCAACAAGGAGCAGCAGCACAAGTGTCCACAATGCCATCAACAGCAGCACCGCAAGGAGCAACAGTGCTTCATCAGTGCCAGGAAGCAATGCTAGTAACTGTGCCAAGAACACCAGTGCCAGCAGCACCAGTGCCAGGAGCACCAGTGCCAGGAGCACCAGTGCCAGGAGCACCAGTGCCAGCAGCACCAGTGCCAGGAGCACGAGTGCCAGCAGCACCAGTGCCAGCAGCACCAGTGCCAGGAGCGCCAGTGCCAGCAGCACCAGTGCCAGCAGCACCAGTGCCAGGAGCACCAGTGCCAGCAGCACCAGTGCCAGGAGCACCAGTGCCAGGAGCACCAGTGCCAGCAGCACCAGTGCCAGGATCACCAGTGCCAGGAGCACTAGTGCCAGGAGCACCAGTGCCAGGAGCACCAGTGCCATGAGCACCAGTGCCAGCAGCACCAGTGCCAGGAGCACCAGTGCCAGGAGCACCAGTGCCAGGAGCAACATCACCAGTATCAACATGAGCGGAGCCACAGCAGCAGTGCCAGCATCAGCAGTGCCAGTAACAACAGCAATAACGCCAGCAGTCTCTGCAGTGTACCACCAACCACCATCACGCTCTCTTTAAAGCTGAAACTCTGGCTCAAGTCGTCACTGCTGAGCGTCACTGTTGAGCGTCACTGCGGCCTGTAACCCGCCTCACCAACACCAAATTGCCATGGGAGTGGCTGAATATAGGCTGCCACCTATTTTAGGAAGCACAAGGATGGAATATTCTATTTCCGTGCGGGGGTTTGTCCCTCATTCGAAACCATCCACTGGCAGTCTAATTACCGCCATCATTACCACGCCCACAGCTGAGAGCAACCCACCAAACACACCCACGAAACACGAGACACAATCAAGCGAAGCAAAACACGCAACATCAACTTCCTAACAAAGGGCAACGAGGTAACATCACGAACACAAGAGGCCGACAGAAACCAAAGCCAGGGGCTAGGGAGGCGTTGCGGACGCCGGCAGACGCAGGTCGGTTGCAAGCTGAGTTTCCAAGCACTGTGAAATGGCGGGTTTTACAGCCTAGCCACCCCGCCCCCTTCGCCATCCCCCCTTCGCCACCCCCTTTCGCCACCCCCCTCGCCATTCCCCTTCGCCACTTTCGTCATCATTATTAGAAGATCCGCGGCGAGGTCAGGCGCTAGTTCTTGGGCCTCGCTCCGGCCTGCTGTAAGTTGTCATATCCAATGAGTTCTGACCCTAAGGCATTTTTATGGCATTTAAATTAGTTTATTAAATCTGTTTCCAGTATCTATCCCTCTATCCCAGTGGATGGGGGGGGGGGGGGTGAATCCCCTCCTCATCCTGGCTGTGCAAAAATATGTTGTTTGTTCAGCTTTTCTTTTCATTTCAATGTTGCATCTTAAAGGTTACTGTATCAGCATGTTGTGTGGCCAGCTGTACCCTACTGCAGTGTGGCCAGCTGTACTCTACTGCAGTGTGGCCAGCTGTACTCTACTGCAGTGTGGCCAGCTGTACCCTACTGCAGTGTGGCCAGCTGTACCCTACTGCAGTGTGGCCAGCTGTACTCTACTGCAGTGTGGCCAGCTGTACCCTACTGCAGTGTGGCCAGCTGTACCCTACTGCAGTGTGGCCAGCTGTACCCTTCCACAGTGTGGCCAGCTGTACTCTACTGCAGTGTGGCCAGCTGTACCCTACTGCAGTGTGGCCAGCTGTACTCTACTGCAGTGTGGCCAGCTGTACCCTACTGCAGTGTGGCCAGCTGTACCCTACTGCAGTGTGGCCAGCTGTACTCTACTGCAGTGTGGCCAGCTGTACCCTACTGCAGTGTGGCCAGCTGTACCCTTCCACAGTGTGGCCAGCTGTACCCTTCCACAGTGTGGCCAGCTGTACCCTTCCACAGTGTGGCCAGCTGTACCCTTCCACAGTGTGGCCAGCTGTACTCTACTGCAGTGTGGCCAGCTGTACCCTACTGCAGTGTGGCCAGCTGTACCCTTCCACAGTGTGGCCAGCTGTACCCTTCCACAGTGTAGCCAGCTGTACCCTTCCACAGTGTAGCCAGCACTGTTGTCCTCAGCCTGCGCCAGTCTTGGCCACAAGTCTAACACTCTTCAGCTACTAGAGTGCTGCCAAAGAGTGGGATATAAAGTTCACACTGACAGGTCAGTGTTGTCCTCGTCTGTGGCTCGTCTCAGCTTCCCCGTGTCACAGCTCCCCGTCTGTGGTGACACAGTGCTGAAATATGTTTCTCAGCTGGGATGTTTCTCAGCTGGGATGTTTCTCAGCTGGGATGTTTCTCAGCCGGGATGTTTCTCAGCTGGGATGTTTCTCAGCTGGGATGTTTCTCAGCTGGGATGTTTCTCAGCTGGGATGTTTCTCAGCTGGGACGTTATCCAACGTAATACTGGTGGAATTCTCCACTAGTATAATTGACAGCAAATCCTCCTTGGCCCTATGACACCACTAACACATCCTTCGTGTCTTGAAAGACACCTTTTCACCACAAAGAATGTTATGACAAGCTCCTATTCTCTCTCTCTCTCAAAAAACATGAACTCACAAGCCCTCTAGGCCTATATACCAATGACCTCCCAGGTCTGCCCTGGATCAGCCTATTGCCAGTGATGCTTATGACAGACGGTTAAATGAACGCCCCACTCAGCATTCCTGAACGTGAGCCGCACTTCCTTGTCTCTGGACTATTGATGGTGGGGATTTTTGGTAAACACATTTTAGTGCCTAATAGGCTATAGGCTCGAGGCTGTGACCTGATTGACTCGTATTCTGGGCTCTGGGTCAGTTCCCTCTGTTTATCTCTCTACTGCACATCAATTGTAACCAGGAGAGATGTTACAGTATCTCCATCACTGTATGATGAAATATATACAATAGATTATCAATCTATTGTATGTATTTCAATTATTGATCGCTAATCAATAGATTAGCAATCATAATAGGGAAATAGATTATCTCTTCACATTATGATTACACAGTGCTAGCGGGGCTGCACACGCTACTTGCTAAACGCTTAAACATGATCTACATGTCAAACATGATCTACAACATGTCAAACATGATCTACAACATGTCAAACATTGACGTTTCGAAGGATATTTTGTACATAAAACAGGTCACAACTGCTGGACAGAAGCAACGTAGCGCGTCGCTGGTACAGAGGGAAGCAAGAGACACGAGAACGCTTCAAGACACAGCCGTACAAGATGGCCATCAAACCAGCGCTGGAATATTCATGCCAACTCAGGAACTCCTCTACAACCAATACCAACTCTGATAACAAGATAACAAACCCGGCAGCTGCGCACAGCGTCTCAAAACTTGCCCCGGCGGTCGGAGAACTCGCACTAAAACTTCAACCCCAACTTCACCACTACGTACAGACACGGACGACGAGGTGACATCCGCACACATCCACACACACATACATGACATCTTGAGAAATAACTAGAGGACTCTCGAGATCAGCCAAGCCACACCGGATGCAAGGTAACGCTAAGCATGACTGGCTGCGAGGAGAGGCCAGCAACACCGGCCTATAGCGACACAACACCAACAACGACCCCCCACCACACAAGGACACGTGGTGGTAACTGTGGTGTAGAGGCTCGAACCCAGACCCGCTAGCCTGGACTGACACACACGGAAGTCACACTCCTGCCAGTGCTGGACGCTTGGGCACCCTGGCCTCATAGCTCACTCATGTAACCAGCAGCGATTGGGCGGGAGGGAGGGAATTACCACGGGAAAAGTGCCAAGCCATCCCAGCAGGAATAGGGAACCAGGACGAAAAACGATTAGCTAATCATTTCTGTTGACCAGACCAGACACTCAAAAAGGTGTATGGACGACGACGTTTCGGTCCGTCCTGGACCGTTCACAATCGACTTGAGAATGGTCCAGGACGGACCGAAACGTCGTCGCCCCTTCACCTTCTAGTGTGTGGTCTGGACAACATACTTCAGCCACGTTATTGTGACTCTTCGCCTGCATTTGTACCAAAAATACTGCATTTACACCCTCACGTATTTCTTAGAATATATCACCATTAACAACACTCAAGAGAATACGAAATAGAACCCATGCAAACAGCTGAATACTGATGTGTTATTATGTGTTAAAGAGACTTGTTCGTATCTCTCACTCTCTGTAATGAGATACAGTGTGTTAAGGAGCCTGTGGTTCAGCTTTCTCAGCTGTGATACAGTGTGTTAAGGAGTCCACTGTTGTCTTTCACTGTGTTTCGGGTGATGTGGTAAAGAGCCAGGATGTGTTAGGGAGTCACTAGTTAAACTCCCACTGATGAAGTGACTCAGTGGGGGCAGGGAGCCCACTGGTCACCTCCCACACCACAGCCTGGTGGCTCGGGGGAAAAGCTTTCACACACTTAATGGGTTAGAATACATATATAATTATGGGAAGATTTGTCGCCATGATGCACGTGGCAACTGTGCATGCATACCATGGCAACTCTAGTAACTACCATGCAATACCACAATGTCTCGTTTCATGCTATTCAGCCTCAAGGAGGCTAACTACTCCTCTAGGGTGTTCTTGCTAGTAGTTACCTCACTTAACTAGGCATGCACTAGCAATACTGATGCAAGCCACAACTAGTATTTGTCACTAATCACACACACACACACAACTAGCACTAGGTAATATAAGTGAATAGCATTAGTGAATTCAAATGTACTACCCCTGAACCACACTCCTTGCTGGAATTATCAACCAACACATTTTCTCTGTACATAAAGCAAGTAAACCTTTGAATTCACCGGAGGCAATGTTGAACACCGAGAACAGAACCAACTGAGGTAGAGAGTGATGTATATCAGTAACACCATCATCGCCAGCACTCCTAAGGGACACCTGAGGCGCCACGTCTCACACCACCCATTATAACACTTAACTACCCCCCCTTTACCTACCCCCCCCCCTCCTTAAGCAAGTAATCAACCGCAAGTCGCTCAGATTAAGACCCCCCGCGGCTCTTACAGGAACTTGACGTTAGTGGAGACTGAGGGACATTCGTGAGGCGATCACCGGACTGCCCATTCTTCCCCCAACTGTTGACTAATCTACACCTTGCCGACTCCACAGCTGAGGGTCCTGACACAACTTTCCTTTAACGCAAAACTGAAAATAAAAACATCTTTATCGCATCGCTATGGCTAATCTTTGTCTCTAGAATCCACATTTATTGTTATATAGGTGTATTCATGACGACTATTTCCTCTTTTTCCACCCTGTTTATGACGTTGCGTATTTTTTATGTCTCTGTCATGTCTCCAGTCTTTTTTCTATTTTGTGGCATAGTTAAGCTCACCGCAATACATTTCTCTCCAAAATCAATTCCACGAAATTTAGGGTCGAGCCTCGTTGTTAATGATTTTATCTTTCCAAGTTCTTAATACAAGTTTTTATCTGGTGGGGGCCGAACTAAGAGGCTGCACACGCCGGGACTGGTGTCACGTACGTGGTGTGCAATAAATATGAGTGCTATGGGGGGTTCCCTACAAGTTCCTATGTAAGTTCCCTACAAGGGGAATATCAATCTTCTATTACGGACGATCTCATGCATTATCTAATCTCCTACAACGTTTCCTATTGCGACACACTTTGACGCCTTAGCCATATTTTGGAGCCAAATTTTGGCTCTCTGCACGTATTCGCAGTTTGAAATTATGACTTTTTATACCGAAAATATGCCAATTACTGAAAGCGGCGATGGGTCACATTTTAACCAGCCACTGAGGCCATGTTTAAGGTGCCGGCGGTGGTCCCCCGCTCATAATGTCACAATTACCCTTCCCTTCCCCTCCTTTCCCTTGATGTGAGGGTCAACTTCCCTCTCACGGGCGTGTGTGACGTCCCTTGGGGGCGGCTGGTGAGGCTCAGGGCCACATGCACTCTCTACTCACTGCTGCACTCCTCCTCACCCTGAACCGTGGTGCATGTGAGCAACAGCACTGAAACACAGAGAAAATACACACGTTAGTTAGCAGTCACAACAGCCACACAGAGTTGTGTGAGGGTGAGATGAAGACCAATACACATAACAGTGAAAAATAATTATTATTATTATTATTATTATTATTATTATTATTAT
>NC_091150.1:39478822-39483822 GCF_040958095.1 Procambarus clarkii | reverse complement strand
GGAGAAGACAAGACGAACAGGAAATAGAGTAGACACGAGCAGCTTTTGAAGAAGGAGAAGCAGTGTGAAGGAAGAATGTTAGTTGGTGGAGAGGTGAGTTTAATATCAAGAGGACGAAGGGTATTTGTGAGAGATTCGAGTTCAGATGTGAAGGGATTCACATACTGTATATCTCACTCTACTGACCTTTTTGTTTTTGTTTAATCCTCTCTCAGCAGTGGTCCACAGTATGCAGATACAATTGTCTTCAAGTATTTACTGACTAACGCTCCTCTACTATTAATTTAAAAAAGGCATCTTTCCTGTTAATTTATTCCTCTTACGACTCTCATTATTTAATGAGCTATTATTCATAGTTATGAGTTAAAAGGAATTATTAAATTAATCTAATCGCCGAAACTGCATTTATGTCAAAAACTTTATCCACAATACTCTGAAAGTTCAGTTCCATCCTCATTACCTCAATCATCACATTTCTTGGACACTGTAAAATTATAATCATTTTGTAACGCATCTAACTCGTCTGTTCTCAATTTACCTAAACAAGAAATTGGTGGTGCATCATTGTCACTAAAGCTCACAGTACTGTGAGGACTCACAGTACTGTGAGGACTCGCAGTGTAGGACAAGGACCCCAACTCCCTTTCCACAACATGCCAAGCATTTCCAAGGCTGTAATCTCCTCCGAAATTGACCCAACAGACGGTTCAAACGCTGCCTGCAAAATCTCATGGGTATGTCTAATGTACTTAAATATGTATGTTCTTGAACTCTTTCTAGATATTTTCCGGCTTATGTCTGTAAAAGGCTTCCGCCTTCTACAGTCAAACTTAAGTTTTGTCCTCATTAACCACCAGACACAGATCTCCAAATTTGGCAAACACTGTTTGTATATTTAAAATATCTTATATTTTAAATATACACATACGTATATATGATTTGAGTATTTCTCTCTCTCGCATGATATCCTCTTCATTAATATATTAAACAAGGTGGGACTTCATACTCCTCCTTGAGGTGTGCCGAGCTGAAAAGATCTCACACCTGCCTCCAGCCTTCAAACCACACCTGACTTTCTTTCGTGCAGATAGTCTCCCTATCCAGTATAATAATCGCCCATTTAAGCCCAAACTAGCTAGTTCACACATGACTGCATTCTGGTTGACAAACATAGAACGAGCTTAGTGGGATCGTCTGGTGTGTGATCTGCCAACACCTCTCCTCCACTCAACTCTGTACAGCGACACCAATATACTCCACACAAAATTTCAGACAAAAAACTATGGATTCGCCGCTTGTGGTAAAAACGGTGAGGGGTGAGAGGAGCTTGGTCGTCACGGGCTTGCCTCTCATATGGTGCCAAGGGTGACCCACTCTGTGTGTAATACACCCCACTGGTGAGCACCGCTTTCTGCCTCCACGGACGTCAACCACCATCACTTATGGTGTGGTTGTCTGTGTTACTGTGTTGCTCTGTTGACGCTGATGGTGGTGGTGGTGGTGGTGGTGGTGGTGGAGACTGTACCCGTGTGTTGCTGAAGGTGTTGAAAGAGCTTGTTGGTGAAATAGGTGTTGTTTCCGTTGTCCAAGACTGCTGTGCTGTAATTCCCGTTTCTATGTCTGCTTCTCTTTCACATCATGTTGCTCTCCTTGCTATGTTGTTGATATCGTGGACTATAGCCACGGACAAAGAGTTCTCACTGACCTCACTTTATAACGAAGACAATTACCTTCGTACTAAAAATTACGATATGTTCCAGACTTGCGGATGGAGAGTTAAAGTTGAAAGTTTAATTTGAGAATATTAAATGACCTTTACATGAAAGTTAATCTTATTCACATAATATAAAAAATAGTCTTTGACCGCGTATCACAAATGAACCTGTCCCGGTCCAGCTGGAGCTTCTGGAGCCAGGGCTAGGGGGACGGTGCCCGCCTTCACACATATATCATAACTACTTGTATTTCCGCCGCCTTTTGCCTGATATCACATCCCTCGACGAGCCATCACGTGCCCTCTGACCCTACCCATGATAACAGGGAGAGGCAGTAACACTGGTGGGGCCTGGAGGCGGGCCCCGGCCACCACGTGGGCCTGGAGGCGGGCCCCGGCCACCACGTGGGCCTGGAGGCGGGCCCCGGCCACCACGTGGGCCTGGAGGCGGGCCCCGGCCACCACGTGGGCCTGGAGGCGGGTCCCGGCCTAGAGGCGGGTCCCGGCCTGGAGGCGGGCCCCGGCCACCAACACCCCGGCCTGGAGGCGGGCCCCGGCCACCACCTGGGCCTGGAGGCGGGCCCCGGCCACCACGTGGGCCATGGCCACCAACACCCAGGCCTGGAGACGGGCCCCGGCCACCACCCCGGCCTGGAGGCGGGCCCCGGCCACCAACACCCCGGCCACCACCCCGGCCTGGAGGCGGGCCCCGGCCACCAACACCCCGGCCACCACCCCGGCCTGGAGGCGGGCCCCGGCCACCACGTGGGCCATGGTCACCAACACCCAGGCCTGGAGGCGGGCCTCGACCACCACCCTGGCCTTGGACATCACTGGACACCACCACCACTGTCACTCGTCCTGTCGCTACAGTGGTGAGTGTCCGCACACGCGCGCACTCACACGCCCTATAACACAAACAAGTGTTCTAAAAGAGAGCGGATCCAACACGTGGTGGCTGGCACCTGTTGCCGTGGTGGGAGGCACCTGTCAGTGGTGGCTGGCACCTGTTGCCGTGGTGGGAGGCACCTGTCAGTGGTGGCTGGCACCTGTTGCCGTGGTGGGAGGCACCTGTCAGTGGTGGCTGGCACCTGTTGCCGTGGTGGGAGGCACCTGTCAGTGGTGGCTGGCACCTGTTGCCGTGGTGGGAGGCACCTGTCAGTGGTGGCTGGCACCTGTTGCCGTGGTGGGAGGCACCTGTCAGTGGTGGCTGGCACCTGTTGCCGTGGTGGGAGGCACCTGTCAGTGGTGGCTGGCACCTGTTGCCGTGGTGGGAGGCACCTGTCAGTGGTGGCTGGCACCTGTTGCCGTGGTGGGAGGCACCTGTCAGTGGTGGCTGGCACCTGTTGCCGTGGTGGGAGGCACCTGTCAGTGGTGGCTGGCACCTGTTGCTGGTTAAGAACAGGGGTTTACAAGTATCATGAGGATGTATACGTGGTCTCAACCCTAACTCCTGTTCTTTCCCGGTCTGTCCATGAGCTATGTTCATCTCTACGTCTATATCTAGGCGTCTATATCTAGGCGTCTATATCTAGGCGTCTATATCTAGGCGTCTATATCTAGGCGTCTATATCTAGGCGTCTATATCTAGGCGTCTATATCTAGGCGTCTATATCTAGGCGTCTATATCTAGGCGTCTATATCTAGGCATCCAGATCTAGTCATCAATATCTAAACATCTCGATGTTGATATTCAGTTAATTAGTCATTTTTCCCTGTCTTTGATGTGTAATATTTCTGCCTGTTCGTTTTCCCCTCTGTCTGTACTTTAACTTGTAACACACACTGTGTTCCCCTCTCACACGCTACACACACACTGTGTTCCCCTCTCACACGCTACACACACACTGTGTTCCCCTCTCACACGCTACACACACACTGTGTTCCCCTCTCACACGCTACACACACACACACTGTATACATGTCTTCTACGAGCTATATACACCGTACCAAATACTGAAGGGAATATACAAGACAGACAAGGACAGTCTCTAAGAAGTGAGGTGTGAAGTAGAAGAAGAGCACACACACAAGTGGGTGCTGGAGACCCAAATGTGCGGAAGGAATGTCGAGGAAATACCCCACGCCCCCCGCCCCTCCCCCCCTGCACGGGAGGTCAACGTGTGGAGTGTCCGGAGAAGAAGAAGTTGTGGGAGCCACCTCCACCCACAGCTTTAACGTTAAAATAGTTAAATTACAGCACAGCAAGGCTTAGTCTTCGGAGGCATAAAGAGCTATAGACCTCACTACCCTCATTGGTTTTGACCCATTCCCCCCCCCACCCCTCCCTCCCCTCCCCACCCCTCCCTCCAACCACCCCTCCCCCCCCCCACAACCCCTCCAGTTACACCCCTCATTTACCATCTAGGAGCACCTTCACCACCACCCTTACCCCCCCTGCCCCACCGTCACCCCCACGACGACCCCATGCCCCCCTCCCTCCTCCCTGCAGTGTCACACCAGTGTACCTCCGTACCTCCTCTGGTGATAAGCCTCGTGCTGGTGTGTATCTTATCTACAGTGTCGGTTAGCACCCGATAAGAGAGAGAGAGAGAGAGAGAGAGAGAGAGAGAGAGAGAGAGAGAGAGAGAGAGAGAGAGAGAGAGAGAGAGAGAGAGAGAGAGAGAGAGAGAGAGAGAGAGAGAGGGGGGAGAGAGAGAGAGAGAGAGAGAGAGAGAGAGAGAGAGAGAGAGAGAGAGAGAGAGAGAGAGAGAGAGAGAGAGAGAGAGAGAGAGAGAGAGAGAGGGGGGAGAGAGAGAGAGAGAGAGAGAGAGAGAGAGAGAGAGAGAGAGAGAGAGAGAGAGAGAGAGAGAGAGAGAGAGAGAGAGAGAGAGAGAGAGAGAGGGGGGGGGGGGAGAGAGAGAGAGAGAGAGAGAGAGAGAGAGAGAGAGAGAGAGAGAGAGAGAGAGAGAGAGAGAGAGAGAGAGAGAGAGAGAGAGAGAGAGAGAGAGAGAGGGGAGAAAGAGAGAGAGAGAGAGAGAGAGAGAGAGAGAGAGAGAGAGAGAGAGAGAGAGAGAGAGAGAGAGAGAGAGAGAGAGAGAGAGAGAGAGAGAGAGAGAGAGAGAGAGAGAGAGAAGAGAGCAAGGGCTGCACAACCTTATATGAAGCACAAGTTCGCTCTCATCTAGAGTATGCAACCCTCTCCTGGATCACCTGCCCCCCCCCCCCCATCATTCGTCAGACTGTTGGACAAAGTGGAGAGAGACGGGCAAGACTGACTCATCTCTAGTCTTGACCAAGTCTGGTGGGAACGGTCTGAACATCAGAGCCTGCAACACCGTCGTGA
>NC_091150.1:39406322-39473822 GCF_040958095.1 Procambarus clarkii | reverse complement strand
TGCTGTCAATGAAGGAGGTAAGCAAGCAGATAAGCAGACAGGCAAAGAGGCAGACTTACAGGCAAGAAAGTTGGAAGACAAAGAGACAACAGAAAAATCAAGCAGGGCGGCAGGCAGTAGAGCTGGCAGGGAATTATAAAGTCAAGCAGGCAGGCAGGCAGGCAAGAGAGAATGCAGGCAAGCAGGAAAGTAGGTTAATCAACAGGAAGTCAGACTATACGAGCAGACAAGCAGGCAGGCAGTAAAGCAGACAGGCAAACAAAAGGAATGACAGACAGACAGACAGACAAAAATGTCGTGAAATACACCTTCTGTGAGTGGAGTTTCCCGATAGCCAATCACAGCGTCGCCCCCCCCCCCACTCTGTGGGCCCCGCCCCCCCCCCTCCCCGCTGTGTGTCTAGACTTGTAATTCTAGGCTCCGAGTTCGATGCCCCGGTGATGGCAGAAACAAAAATGGCAGAGTTTCTTTCACCCTGATGCTCCTGTTACCTAGCAGTAAATAGGTGCCTGGGAGATAGACAGCAGTCACGGGCTGCTTCCTGGGTGTGTATGTGTTGCTGGGGGATTAGTAGTTAGTATCAGTTGATTGACAGTTGAGAGGCGGACCGAAAGAGCAGAGGTCAACCCCCGCAAGCACAACTTGGTGAATACCCAAGCACGCACACAGAATGCTCCACACACGTGCTAGTCGTGCCCGTGCCACCTCGTACCCGTGCCCGTGGCACCTCGTGTCTGGCACGGACTCTCACTCTGCACGTTCTGAGAACTTCATTTTGAAACCTGTATATATATCTTTGGTGGGGGGGGGGGGATAGTTTTTGATAATTTGCATACCTTTTATGGGAAAATTAATCTTTGGAACTTTACATACTCCTTACTTAAATTAAAATCAATGCCCTTTAAGAGTCTAAACTTAAAAAAAAAATCTAAGTGGTTTGAGGACTTAATAGTACCGAGAAGTGCTTACTTAAGTAATGACATTCTCAAGATGGCTTCCTACCCCGCGCTTGTCAATAGTTAGCTGGTCTAGTGTAGCTGACCTTGTGGCAGCTTGACCTGACACAAGCTTCCTTGACCTCGAATAATTCACTTCTCCGGAACAGTTGGTTTCTGTATTGTATACATTATGTTGTATTAGACAAAATGCACCTTTGAAAACACTCTTGAAAACTCATGGAAACTTATGCTGATGTGGAATTGTAATCGTAATTGATGAATTTATTCTTTCAGCGACGAATAATACTTTGGAAAACTATGAATTGACATGACTATTTTATTGACATTCTTGGGCACATCTGGCTCGTCGGCGGGCCAGGTGTACACAGCCAGGTGTATTTTACCAGGTGTACACTACCAGGTACACCCCACCTGTCTCCACAACCACCTCACATAATATATAATATCTCTGATAAACTCAAACTCCAAAAAAATATTACATTCCACAAAAATTTCACAAAAAATGCTAATTAAGCCTATTGCTGCCTTACCAAACCTTCTACTCCATGTAACTAAACACACATACAAAGTATACACATAGTCAAACACTCACACATTTCTCTGTCATTATCAGTTACCCGAGGCGTCTCTGAGAGTGAGAAAACAGGAAAGTATTGGCGAGGATAACGTGGGGCTCCGAGCGAGGGTAAGACTCAGGAACTTGGCACAGATATCAACGTCGTAGTATTTTTACTCCTAAGGCGTCTCCTTCAACGGTGATCTTGGATATGTGCTGACCCTCCCCCCCCTCCCCCCTAACTGTGTTGACCTCAGACAGTGATTGACCCCCCTCCTACTCAGTGGACCCCATAGACTGGACCCCACCCACTTAGTGGACCCCACAGACTGGACCCCACCCACTTAGGGGACCCCACAGACTGGACCCCACCCACTTAGTGGACCCCACAGACTGGACCCCACTCACTTAGTGGACCCCACAGACTGGACCCCACCCACTTAGTGGGCCCCACAGACTGGACCCCACCCACTCAGTGACCCCCATGTTACGATACCACCACACTCACAATATACCATGTTACGATACCCACACACTCACAATATACCATGTTACGATACCCACACACTCACAATATACCATGTTACGATATCCCTCCCCCCTACTCACAATTTATATTTCATTTTTTTTTTCATATAGCTCTGCTACCTAAAAAAAGAGATGCTTTAGGTATAAACGCGATGCCATAGCTATAAGTTGTCAGAACATAATTTCATAGCTATTTCACAACATTACCTTACCTAATTATCCTTAAGGAGCACACACAGAGGCTGACACAGTTAATCTCAGGAGTTGGGAACCTTCCTTACGAGGAGATTAACCAAAAAAATTAACGTTCTCTAGAGTCTTGAAGAGTAACATGACTGACGTGCATTAATAAATAATAAATATTTAAATATTTATTTAAATATTTAAGATTGTAAATAATAAATAATAATTATAAATATATCAACACCAAAATACATCACGAAACAATGAATCTAAATTGGATAAGTTTCGTTTGATAGAAAGACCTGGGTAAATACTGGTTTGGAAACAGGAGTGTTGATGTATGGGACAAAATTACCGGGTAGGATAATAGAGGTGGGGGATTGTTGGATTGTTGCAGGCGGAGGTAGGGAAATGTATGAGTTCGTGTGGATAGCGACAGGAGCGTCCTCGTATAGACCAAATGGGCTTTTAACAGTTTCCTTAATTCTGTTTTGATTAGGTGGGATCGAACCCGTGTCACTAGCCCCTCCATAGGTACATCAGATTATCGTGTTCAGAGAAATAGTTCCTTGTGTAAATAGCAATTAAAACTAATTATATCGTTGCGATATTTATTAAATTCTCTGTCCAACTGTTGCATTTTATAATACACGTAATAGTAGTGCATAAACAATTGTGATTAATTTGAGGAGAGCTGAAGAAAAAAGTGTATATATCAAGTTACTGGATTTTTAATTAAAGCAGAATTTACAAAAACAACATTTTAATGACAAGTTTCTAACACTCTCAGAAGCTCCTGAATGAATGTAAAGGGAAACTCGACACACAGGATGTAGCGGAAATCTTTATGGATCACCTCGCATCCGATATTCATAAAACTTCACGCGGGAAAAAATGGCTTAAAGATGCATAGCCCAAATAAGTAAATATTGCTTCGATAGAGAGAAAGAGAAAGCAGTAAGATAACCTGCACCCAGCTACAGCTGAACCCGTGAACTGAGAACCTGAAACTCTATAGAATGTCTGTCTGTCTGTCTCTTTGAAATAGGAGATCAGACGCCTGGGGCTAATCTCACTCAAGAGAGGGGAACACATGATTGCAATAACCAAGATTCTGAGAGCAATTGACACTCGTTAATTAGAGTGGTGCACACATCCCTACACTCCACCTGGAGGCATTCTTAACTTCAAGGAATCTAAATAGATTATCTTGATTTTTAAGGCAGAATTGTAGCAGTTAATTGTAGTAAATAATGTTCGCAAATCTGTTGGCAAGATTGTCAAGTGATGTGGAAGAGGTGGAAGGAATGCAAGTTGCCAGAGATAACCCGCAGTTATTATCATTACTAAATGCAACGGTCCGGGAAAAATCCTGCTGTCATAACGAAATCATACTGGAAAAATTCTCTGAAAACATCCTGAAAAACATCCTAGAAAACATCTTGGAAAACATCTTGAAAACCTAGATAATATTGACAAACTCCCAGTTGTAAAGTGGAGTAAGACATAACAATAATATACCAATAAAGTAACTAAGTCTTCTTGAAGAAGAAGAAGAAGAAGAAACATATCAGAGAGCTTCTAAGACTTAGTGATAATCTCCCCCAGAACCAACACACTATAGAGAGGACAAGAAAAAATAACTCTGATATTCTTGAAGACAAAAGAACGAATTAAAGACGAATTAGTCACAATCTTATAGAGTTTAAAGACATCACAATCTGAGAATATATTGAAATAAAAATCCAAATCAAATATAATATGGCATAATAAAATTACTTTCAATAATAGGAACAAATATACATACTAAAAAAAAAATGAAGGAACGCTCCTGTGAACATTAGAGGGGAATATTGCATACAAACGTTGCACATTAAACAACCAAAAGGCATATGAGGTACTTATAAACATGACCCTACCCCCCCATCCACTACGGGCTCACCATAGCCCGTGCTACTTGGAACTTTTTGTTCCAGGTAGCGAATCTTTACAACAACAACAACCCCCCATTATGGAACATGACGGGGGTATATACCCCCCATTGTGGAACATGACGTGGATATATATACCCTCATTATGGAACATGACGTGGGTATATACCCCATTATGGAACATGACGTGGATATATACCCCCCATTGTGGAACATGACGGGGATATATATACCCTCATTATGGAACATGACGTGGGTATATACCCCCATTATGGAACATGATGTGGGTATATACCCCCATTATGGAACATGACGTGGATATATACCCTCATTATGGAACATGACGTGGGTATATTCCCCCATTGTGGAAGATGACATGGGTATATACCCCCATTGTGGAACATGACGGGAATATATACCCCCATTATGGAACATGACGTGGGTATATACCCTCATTGTGGAACATGACATGGGTATATACCCCCCATTATGGAACATGACGGGGGATATATACCCCCATTATGGATCATGACGGGGGATATACCCCCATTATGGAACATGACGGGGGATATATACCCCCATTATGGATCATGACGGGGGATATATACCCCCATTATGGATCATGACGGGGTATATACCCCCATTATGGAATATGACGGGGGATATATACCCCCATTATGGAACACGACGGGGATATATACCTCCCATTATGGAACATGACGGGGGATATATACCCCCATTATGGAACAAGACAGGGATATATACCCCCCATTATGGAACATGACAGGGATATATACCCCCATTATGGAACATGACGGGGATATATACCCCCATTATGGAACATGACAGGGATATATACCCCCATTATGGAACAAGACAGGGATATATATACCCCCCATTATGGAACATGACAGGGATATATACCCCCATTATGGAACATGACGGGGATATATACCCCCATTATGGAACATGACAGGGATATATACCCCCATTATGGAATATGACGGGGGATATATATACCCCCCATTATGGAACATGACAGGGATATATATACCCCCATTATGGAACATGACAGGGATATATACCCCCATTATGGAACATGACGGGGATATATACCCCCCATTATGGAACATGACAGGGATATATACCCCCATTATGGAACAAGACAGGGATATATACCCCCATTATGGAACATGACGGGGATATATACCCCCTATTATGGAACATGACGGGGGATATATACCCCCATTATGGAACATGACGGGGATATATACCCCCCATTATGGAACATGACGGGGGATATATACCCCCATTATGGATCATGACGGGGATATATACCCCCTATTATGGAACATGACGGGGATATATACCCCCATTATGGAACATGACGGGGATATATACCCCCCATTATGGAACATGACAGGGATATATACCCCCATTATGGATCATGACGGGGATATATACCCCCTATTATGGAACATGACGGGGGATATATACCCCCATTATGGAACATGACGGGGATATATACCCCCCCATTATGGAACATGACGGGGGATATATTCCCTCCATTATGGAACATGACAGGGATATATACCCCCATTATGGAACATGACAGGGATATATACCCCCATTATGGAAGAAGACAGGGATATATACCCCCCATTATGGAACATGACAGAGATATATACCCCCATTATGGAATATGACGGGGGATATATTCCCCCCCATTATGGAACATGACAGGGATATATACCCCCATTATGGAACATGACAGGGATATATACCCCCCATTATGGAACATGACAGGGATATATACCCCCATTATGGAACATGACAGGGATATATATACCCCCATTATGGAACATGACAGGGATATATACCCCCCATTATGGAACATGACAGGGATATATATCCCCATTATGGAACATGACGGGGGATATATACCCCCCATTATGGAACATGACAGGGATATATACCCCCATTATGGAACATGACAGGGATATATACCCCCATTATGGAACATGACAGGGATATATACCCCCCATTATGGAACATGACGGGGATATATACCCCCATTATGGAACATGACAGGGATATATACCCCCATTATGGAACATGACAGGGATATATATACCCCCATTATGGAACATGACAGGGATATATACCCCCCATTATGGAACATGACAGGGATATATACCCCCATTATGGAACATGACAGGGATATATACCCCCATTATGGAACATGACGGGGGATATATACCCCCCATTATGGAACATTACGGGGGATATATACCCCCATTATGGAACATGACGGGGGAAACGCAAATTAATGACATCGAAATAGGGAGTGAGCTAGGGAGCAGTGATCACAAAGAAATCAGATTTAGCATAGAATGGAATAGACCAGTAGGAGAAAATTCTGTTAAAGTGCCAGATTTTCGAAAAGCTGATTTTAATAGCCTAAGAAATTTTTTGGGTCAAATTGATTGGAAAGTCTTGGGTATGGGGTGTGGGCCGGTCTTGGAGCGAGACATGAACCCAGCGATAGGTGACTTAAATGGGGATTTCGATGTGGATTCAATATATAACTTATTTAAGAATATTCTAAACAAAGCACAGGAACGTAGTATACCATACAAATTGAATAGATCGAATACTAATGACCCAAAGTGGATAACAAAGAATTTGAAGAACCTTATAGGTAAAAAGAGAGCTTGGTACAAAAGGATTAAAAATGGGGTGGTCACTTTAGAACAGGAATTCGTACAACTGGTTAGAAATGTTAAAAAAGAGATAAGGAAAGCAAAAAGAAACTATGAAGTTCGCATAGCAGGGCAAGCAAAGACAAATCCTAAAGGGTTTTTTCAGTTATATCGTACTAAGACTAGGGAAAGGATAGGTCCATTAAAAACTGATACAGGTCAAATAACAGATAGTGATGAAGAGATGAGTAGTATTTTTAATAAATATTTTGTATCTGTATTTACTAAAGAGGAACTTAACAATATGCCTTCAGCTGAACAAGTCTATGTGGGTGGGGACGAGGACAGGTTGACGAGTTTAGCAGTTACCAGGGAGGATGTTCTTAAACAAATAGTAAAACTCAAACCAAACAAATCCCCAGGGCCGGATGAAGTGTTTGCCAGGGTGCTTAAAGAATGCAAAGAGGAGCTTTGTGACCCACTGTCAACCATATTTAATAAATCAATAGAGTCAGGCAGAGTGCCAGAGTTTTGGAAAGTTGCTAATGTGATACCAGTTTTTAAGAAAGGAGATAGATCACTTGCGTCTAACTATCGACCAATTAGCCTAACGTCTATTGTGGGAAAGTTACTCGAATCTATAATAGCAAATAAAATTCGTCTTCATCTTGAAAAACATAAATTAATAATTGAGTCTCAACATGGTTTTATAAATGGCCGTTCATGTTTAACAAATTTGTTATCTTTTTATTCTAGCATTGTTGAGGCAGTTGATAGTGGTAAGGATTGCGATGTTGTATACCTTGACTTTAGCAAAGCTTTTGATACAGTGCCACATGAAAGACTGATTAAAAAGATAGAGTCTCATGGTATTGGGGGTGCTATATTAAGCTGGATTAGGGCATGGCTATACCAAAGGAAACAGAGAGTTAGTATAAATGGAATCAAGTCAGAGTGGGAAAATGTTGTAAGTGGAGTGCCTCAAGGCTCTGTCCTGGGATCTCTGTTGTTTATAATATATATAAATGATTTAGATTCAGGTTTGAGTAGCAACATTTGCAAATTTGCCGATGATACGAAAATCGGTAGGGAAATTAATTCGGAGGAGGACTCACTATCACTTCAAGTTGATCTAGATAGGGTTTTGAAATGGTCAAAGGATTGGCAGATGCAGTTTAATGCTGATAAATGTAAAGTTCTGAGGTTAGGTAATGATGATAGAGTTACAAGATACGAGCTAGATGGTGTTGTGATTGCGAAGTCGGATTGCGAAAGGGATCTGGGAGTTATGATTAGTAAGAATTTAAAACAAAAGGATCAATGCATAAATGTTTGTAATAAGGCAAATCGGACACTTGGATTTATTAATCGCAGCGTTAGTAACAAGACACCTGGTGTGGTTCTCAAGCTATATCTTGCTCTAGTTAGGCCCCATTTAGATTATGCAGTTCAATTTTGGTCGCCATATTATAGAATGGATATAAATTCACTTGAACGTGTCCAGCGTAGGATGACTAAGTTAATTCCCCAAATTAGAAATCTTTCATATGAAGAAAGATTAACAAAGCTTAAGTTGCATTCACTGGAAAGGCGAAGAGTTAGGGGCGACATGATAGAGGTTTACAAGTGGGTGAATGGACATAACAAGGGGGATATTAATAGGGTATTAAAAGTATCAACACAGGACAGAACACGAAACAATGGGTATAAATTGGATAAGTTTAGATTTAGGAAAGACTTGGGTAAATACTGGTTCAGTAACAGGGTTGTTGATTTGTGGAACCAATTGCCGCGTAACGTGGTGGAGGTGGGGTCCCTCGATTGTTTCAAGCGCGGGTTGGACAAGTATATGAGTGGGATTGGGTGGTTATAGAATAGGAGCTGCCCCGAATGGGCCAATAGGCCTTCTGCAGTTACCTTTGTTCTTATGTTCTTATGTTCTTATATATTCCCCCCATTATGGAACATGACGGGGGATATATACCCCCATTATGGAACATGACGGGGGATATATACTCCCATTATGGAACATGACGGGGGATATATACCCCCCATTATGGAACATGACGCGGAACTGATCAGTTCTTCCCAGGAATGATGCTGATGATTTAGGAAGTACTCACCTAATTGTGCTTGCGGGGGTTGAGCTCTGGCTCTTTGGTCCCGCCTCTCAACTGTCAATCAACAGGTGTACAGGTTCCTGAGCCTACTGGGCTCTATCATATCTACATTTGAAACTGTGTATGGAGTCACCCTCCACCACATCACTGCCTAGTGCATTCCACCTGTTAACTACTCTGACACTGAAAAAGTTCTTTCTAACGTCCCTGTGGCTCATGTGGGTACTAAGTCTCCACCTGTGTCCCCTGTGTTAAGTGTTAAGTGTTAAGTGTTAAGTGTTAAGCATCCGGTGACAAAGACAGATATATCCTGTAAAGTCCCCTTTTAAAAGTGCTGAATTTATTCAGTCTTGAAAAGAGAAGAAAAATTAATAATTCAAAATGAACCAGAATATAAAATGAACAAAAAAATGCATTACCATATTTGACTCAAAGTCTTGAATATTGCACAATTATATGCACTGTGCAACACTGTGCAACACTGTGCAACACTGTGCAACACTGTACAACACTGTGCAACACTGTGCAGCACTGTGCAACAATAGGATTCAAATAGCCAAGTGCCTTCACTCCAAAAACCTCTCTACAAAAAAAAAAGTTTTCTTTACATTAGGCACAAACTTCACTTCTAATCGGTGACAAACATTATGTTAGCTAAGGAAGCACACACCTAGTTTACAACCATTGTATTCCCTTGCAGACGAGGAGTCACAATAACCTGGCTATTGTCACAAGGAGTCACAATAACCTGGCTATTGTCACAAGGAGTCACAATAACCTGGCTATTGTCACAAGGAGTCACAATAAACAAAACAGTTTAGTCCCTTATGGTCTTGCTTACACAAATTATTCCCTCAAAGGGGGCTTCATAATTCACAATAAAGGTTGCTACGTGTCTCTGTATATGTGAAGGAATTACTGTTCCTATATTGTTATGTTGTATCGTTATCTACTGCAGTTTGGAGGGGGTCCAGGGGTGTGTGGTGGTCCTGGGGAGGGGGGTTGTGGTGCTGACTGCAGTGTGTGGGGGGGGGGGTCCTGGGTGTGTGTGTGGGGGGGGGGGTGCTGGCCGCAGTGAGTGGGGGGGAGGGTGGTCCAGGAGGACAGTTCTGGGGCAGAGTAGCCCCTGTTAATGTGTATTACTGGTGTTAAGTGTTGGAATACAGTTGTCTTTCCATAATGGTGAAGATCCCTTCTGGTCTTCTTTCTTCCTTTTTCCACCTTCATTACCATACACTTGCTGGGAACAACTTATAGTAACCACTGGTTTCCCTACGCCTGGTGGTTGTTCAAAGTCTTCAGGTAACTTTCTGCAGTCATCCTCGTTTTTTCACATTTCTCATCAACTGTGAACACTGACACCCACGAGCTCTCTCCCTCAAAGTGCCACGCTCCTTTCCAGAGCCTTGAGGGGACTCTAACTGCTGTATCTCTATACAGCGTTACACCTTCTCAGTCCCTTTGTTTTATGTCCCTTAGGTTCTCCCTTACCCAATTCAGTGTCTTAATTCCCAATTATCCCAGCATATTTTTTGGTTTGAGGAACGGTATCGAATGCGTTTTGACAGATTAGAAAAATACAATCTACTCAGCCTTTCTTTTCGTGTTGTATTTTGATAATTCTATCATAGAACTCTATTAAGTTTGTTTGGCATGACATTTTCCCTCTAAATCCACGCTTCTGTTCCTTTACAAAGTGCATCCTCTCTAAGTGCCTCATAATAATCCCTTTATCCCTTTTATTGTAATTATAATTCTGTAATAATTATTCTGTAATTTTGTAATTATTCGGTATTTTGTTATTTTGTAATGTAATTCTGTAATTATGTAATTATATATATTGTAATTATATAAAAAATATAAAGTAATATTTATTGTAAATATAATTATAAGTATTGTAATTATATATAATTAAATAATCCCTTTTACTGTAATTAAGTGGCTTTGTCACTAAGAAATTCTTAAGATTTCCCGTTTCGAGTATTTTATCTTCCATTTTAGCCAACGGGTGAGAAGGTGCCGCAGGAGGAGGCAGGGCGGGACGAGGTCTCGCGCTATTGATTTTATCCCATTTAGTTTCTACGAGTGTTTTTCCCCTCTCATAGTGACCATACTGTGGCATCTACTACTACTTCTCCCTACTTCCAGTCCACGACTTTGGTCTCCATGTTGATTTAGGAATATAAATGATATTGTTGACCAGACCACACACTAGAAATTGAAGGGACGACGACGTTTCGGTCCGTCCTGGACCATTCTCAAGTCAATTGTCGACTCACAATCGACTTGAGAATGGTCCAGGACGGACCGAAACGTCGTCGTCCCTTCAATTTCTAGTGTGTGGTCTGGTCAACATACTTCAGCCACGTTATTGTGACTCATCGCCTGCATATATGATATTATTTATGCAGTGTCTGAGGCTATATAGCTGCCTGTGATTCACAATGTGATCACACTGCACAAGGTTATGACTAACGAGTTATAACTACTCGCTAGTTATAACTCTCAAGGCCAAAAGGATTTACAGTATTCCTTGAGACATTTGTGTGGAGGAGAAGCACATGTATTGATGAAAATATTGTAAATGTTATACAAGATTCGTGTGCGTGTGTGTGTGTGCGTGTGTGTGTGTGTGTGTGTGTATGTGCGTGTGTGTGTGTGTGTGTATGTGTGTGTGTGTGTGTGTGTGTGTATGTGTGTGTGTGTGTGTGTGTGTGTGTGTGTGTGTGTGTGTGTGTGTGTGTGTGTGTGTGTGTGTGTGTGTGTGTGTGTGTGTGTGTGTGTGTGTGTGTGTATGTGTGTGTGTGTGTGTGTGTGTGTGTGTGTGTGTGTGTGTGTGTGTGTGTGCGTGTGTGTGTGTGTGTGTGTGTGTGTGTGTGTGTGTGTGTGTGTGTGTGTTAAACATATAGCGTTATAAAAAAAAACTATTTCACATCAAAATTTTGTTTTGTAAAAAAAAGAGAGATAATTCCGAGAAAAACAAACAAACAAACAAACACGAAGGGAAGGGAACTCTCAGGAGAAAGCGCCAAGCCATTACGACTATATAGGCCTGGGAAGGGGGTCAGGATAAGGATTTGGGATGGACGAGGGAGGGGAGGGGGGAGATATAGGAATGGTGCCCCCAACCACTTGGACGATCGGGGATTGAACCACGACCTGCATGAAGACAGACCGTCGCCCTACCGTCCAGCCCAAGTGGCTGACCAACACGACTATGTTGTGATACTGACCAAGAGCCACGGCAACAGTGCCAGGCCGGGAGGTGTGCGTCGCCGGCATGGTGACGTGCGTCCTGCTGCGTCACTGTTGCGTCCTGCTGCGTCACTGTCACGTGGTGACGGCTGCCTACACCAGCCTCTGCACCATGTCTGCCCTACACCGCCCTCCCTCTCTGCTCTCTAGCACTGTCTGCTGCTGGCTTAAGGGAGCGGCCGCCACTAAACAGGCACTGTAACTACTGCTCCCATTGAACAGGTCCTCGTATGGTGGTGGTGTGTGGGGGGGGGGGAGTCACTATCTCCTGCAGGTTTATTACAACCTTGAAGGCTTGCTGCCCCGGGCGGTGTGGGCGGGAGCGGGAGCGGTGCGGGCGCCGGAGAGAGAGGGGAAACAGCCGCACTGGCCGCAGTCACAACTCCGACTGTGCGGGCAGCGTGTTGGTGGTGGGGCCGGGTGGTGGTGGGGCCGGGTGGTGGTGGTGTGGTGGTGGTGGTGGTGGTGGTGGTGGTGGTGGCTGTGTGCTGGTTGTGGCGGCGGTGGTGGCTGTGTGGTGGTGGTGGTGGGGCCGGGTGGCGGCGGTGGCGGTGGTGGTGGCTGTGTGGTGGTGGCGGCGATGGCAAGTCCACCACCACCACACCACCACCACGAGACTCTCAAACGGATGTTCAACTTTACAAACAGAGATGCTAGCCATTCAAAAGGCTTCGGAACATGCTCTTGCTGAACACCGACAACATGTTATCATACATACAGATTCGAGAACCGCCATTGAAACCTTGCAACAAGAACACGTATGTGATAACATACATCTGATCACAAATGTCATATTATTAATGCAAACACTCAAACGACAAGGCCGACGGGTACTTATCAACTGGGTGCCAAGTCATGTGGGAATAATAGGAAATGACATTGCAGACGAAGCTGCAAAACTTGCAACTAAGAGAAGAAATGTTGACATTTACATACCACAGAGTCTATCACAGATGAAGAAAGTAATTAGAAACAAAGCAATGCAAAAGATGTACAGTGATCACAACGCAGCAGTTGCAACATCAGGATCTGCAGGTTGGTACAAGAATTAATTCAACTACGAACCACTTAGTTTGATGAAAGGGAACAGTAGAACAACAGAAGTACACTAACATCGCATCAGGCTTGGATACCCATGTGCATGGGAAATAGGCTTACAGGTTCCGGAAGATGAGAGGAAATGTCAACACTGTGGAGAAATGCCCGACAAACCACTGGAACATTATTTAACACAGTGCACAGTTACAAACCCATTAAGATTTCAACTTAGATTCAACAGAGCAGAAGAAGTTGTTAAACACATATGGCAAAATCTTACTGAGGCGACCATACGAGTCATAAATACTCATACTCCGCCCAAGTAAAACAGAAACAAGCAACACTTAGTGGGCCAGCCAGAGGCTTAGGGCCCGCGCAGGAATATCCAGGCAAAAAAAAAAAAACCCCACCACCACCACAATTACTGACCCATCAGTGTCAATGAGGAACTGAGATCTAGCGGTGTCTACCCTGCCTCATAGCCCTGTTGTACCTGTTGCCAGATAATTCAACTATTCTGGCTACATTTTTCTGTTTGTCGAATCTGGCCTTAAATATATGGATGGAGGTGGGTTCCAGGGCTTCTTTGAGTGCACTTCACTTGTTAACCCCTCGTATGGGGTACAAGTTGTTCCTTGTACTTCTTCAACTCATTTGCGTGTCTAACTTCCTCTTATGTCCTCTCATCCTACTTTATCTCAGTTTAAAGAGACTCTCCTTGTCCAATTTTACATTTCCCCAGTATCGTGTATGTTGTGATCATATCCCGATGTTTCTTCTCTCCTAGGATTGAGAGATCTATGGTTCCCTAATAATATCCTCGAGGCTGAACCAATCTCAGCTCTGTCATTAATCATGTTACAAACCTCTCATCATTTTTTTATTTGCTCAGTGCTGCATATTTCAGCATTAGTCTGACAAAGGTTGTGTCGGCTGAGTTGAAATAACCCTGATTTAAGTTTCTAAACTACATTTTAATGTATGTCAGCGTCCCATATGCTGCTGATGTTACCGCCTGTTGATGTGTGCTATATGTGTTAGTGTAGCAATTATATCCACTATAATTATTTTCGTCTCTCTGATTCCTATAGTTGTCATCCCCTTATGGAGGAAAAATGCTTCATTTCTCTCTTTCCCATCTTAATTACCTTGCACTTACTGGGACTGCGTTCTAGCAATTATTGGTTTGCCCACTCCTGTAGTTTGTCGAGGTCTCTAACTTCCTGCACTCCACCTCGGTTTTTACATTCCTGACTAGCTGTGCGTGACCTGTATGTGACCTCGATCACTCCCTCAGGCAGGTCATTCACATCAATTCGGAAAGCATTGTTCCAAGGAGTGAGCCTTAGAGGGGCTCCACTTCTTACAGTCCTCCAGCTCGAAACCTTCGCTATGACTCTGACTCTTTGTTTTCTGCCCTTCAGGTACTCCCTCACCCAGCACAGCATCTATCCAGGTATCCCAGCTTGCTTCTCCAGGTTGACACCAGCGTCTTGTATTAGTATAGTATTATAGTATTAATGCTATTTGACAATCTAGGAAAGTTCTGTCAACCCAGCTTTCTTTTTTCAGTTTTTTTTAAGTCATAAAAATGGTTGAGTCTTATTACTCAACCAAGTTTGTCATGGTTGCCTTCAAGTGTTCAATTATTATCAGTCTAATTACTTTCTCCGGCACTTTTTTCTGAGAGGAAAAGACGAGGTATACGAGAACATCCTTCTTAAATTAAGACACATTAGTCCAAGACATGACAGGTGGAAGCTGTAAACTTGAGTTTACAGCTTGAGCTATTTATATATATATATATATATATATATATATATATATATATATATATATATATATATATATATATATATATATATATATATATATATATATATATATATAAAATAGGCCTTCTTCAGTTTCCTTTTTTCATAAGTTTTAACTATAGTACTGTTCCAGTGTTTTACTTCCCCATTTAGATTATCCCAATAGTAGAAACCTGATATTTTTTTAGTCTAACAGTTTATTTTTGTACGTTTGACCAACAGTTGCTGCAAGTACTACCATTGTGGAGGCCGGGTCGCCCAGTCATCCCCTCTGACTTTATCGTGTTCCTCTTCCTCTTCCTTAGGTGTCCAACTCTCGCTTTTGTTTATCGTTTATCTTCCCTTTTTTTGCGCGCATGATGGAGAGAGAGAGCGGTTGTTCTCCGGCGTGTGGTGGTGGACGCCCGGCCCGCGGGTCGCTGGCGGGTGTTCGTGCTCACCCGCAGCTGGTAGTCAGTTCTAGCCAGAGTCTCTCTGCTCATCTCATGTTCTCTTTCTCTGTGTACGCGTCTACGTGAGTGTTATAATAACTTTCATCCTCCAGTTTCCCCCTCTGCTTCTCTTCCTCTCTCCTTCATCTCCTCTTCCTGCTCTAAATATATCTAATCAAGGTGAAGATCGCAGTTGCTAATGAAATCGTTCGCCAGCGGTGTTGATAGCGGTCGCCGCCACTGGTGTTCCCGGCGCCACAATGCGCCCGCGGCGGCCCGGGAGGCGGTGGCCCGGGAGGCGGGGGCCCCGGGAGGCGGCGGCCCCGGGAGGCGGCGGCCCGGGAGGCGGGGGCCCCGGGAGGCGGCGGCCCGGGAGGCGGCGGCCCCGGGAGGCGGTGGCCCGGGAGGCGGCGGCCCGGGAGGCGGCGGCCCGGGAGGCGGTGGCCCGGGAGGCGGCGGCCCGGGAGGCGGCGGCCCGGGAGGCGGCGGCCCCGGGAGGCGGCGGCCCGGGAGGCGGCGGCCCGGGAGGCGGCGGCCCGGGAGGCGGCGGCCCGGGAGGCGGTGGCCCGGGAGGCGGTGGCCCGGGAGGCGGCGGCCCGGGAGGCGGCGGCCCGGGAGGCGGCGGCCCGGGAGGCGGTGGCCCGGGAGGCGGCGGCCCGGGAGGCGGCGGCCCGGGAGGCGGCGGCCCGGGAGGCGGCGGCCCCGGGAGGCGGTGGCCCGGGAGGCGGCGGCCCGGGAGGCGGCGGCCCGGGAGGCGGTGGCCCGGGAGGCGGCGGCCCGGGAGGCGGTGGCCCGGGAGGCGGCGGCCCGGGAGGCGGTGGCCCGGGAGGCGGCGGCCCGGGAGGCGGCGGCCCGGGAGGCGGTGGCCCGGGAGGCGGCGGCCCGGGGTATACTAATATGTTATCAGCGCAACTTCAGTCACAAGTATACTGGTTAATATCACATAAATACGAGACAATAAACTGACTGAGGTAGATGGATGATTTCATCTATCAACATCTATCAAACAGAATGTCTATTTGTTTGTCTGTCCAAGGCAGGCCAGACGCTTGAGGATAGCATCACTCAACTTTTCCAAATGACACATGGGTGGTATATGAGTGACATAGGCCAGTTGGGGTTGGCTTAAATGGCATCCTTTAAAAAATATCGGTAACTAACATCCACCACCCACTGTGGTTTTCATGGTCTGAAATCGGGGATTCGTTTTCCGGAGAATTTTTGCCATATTTTTCGAATACGGTACTGTCACACTTGAAACAATTGCCTCCTCCATCGAGAGTTTAAGATCTCAGGAGCACTGTGTCTACACCGACGGCTCAACCCAGTCTTCTACAGGACGGACTGCAGCGGCATGTAGGTTTTATAGAAATAATATTTACACAAAGACTGTCAGTGTCAGGTTAAACAACTGGCTGACCTCCACACAAGCAGAACTAGCAGCATTACAACTAGCTACCAGTACATTAAAAAAACATTGGAGGAGGAATAATATTTTGTGATTCAAAGTCTGCTCTTCAAGCAATCGAAAACTTCTCTTGGAAGATCGACAGCAAGAACCTCATACTACCAATTATAAATGACCTAATTGATGAACAGGGTAAAGGGTCTCCAATCTCCTTTGTATGGATACCATCACACATAAATATAACCCATCATAATGAGACAGACATTGCAGCCGAATTAGCGTGTAACAAGGATGAAATCGAAATAGATCTAGATATCCCCATCTCTGCTGTCAAAACTGTATTGGTCCAAACACTCAGGTCTGATAGGAAAGAAATTACTGACTCCCAACGACCTGAAAGTACTAGTATAAAAAGCTATGATTTCTTCAGATCTAAAACCTATATCTATGGGCAGCACAAAACGTCCACTAGACTGTGCGACACAGTGGTTGCAAGGATCAGGTTGGGTTACCGTTACCTGTGGCAGGTGGCTGCAGGTGACGGGTCTCCCAATCCTGAGCACTCCAGTTGCAAACTCTGTGAGCAGGAACTGCGGCACGATCTCCCGCACTACATCACCGAATGCCCAGTTATCAGACCTTTCAGACCAGTTGGCATGAGGTACCTGGAGCTTTGCAATTACTTTATTCACTCTCGTATTCTTGAAGATATCCTCACTGTGTACCCAAACTTTGCCAGTGCAGGCTACTGAACATATGTCCCTGTATGACTAACCATCCTGCGAGATGGGGACTTGTATTAGCACTGCTACCTTACTCACTCTTGTGTTGATGATATCCTCATAATGCATCCGGAGTCTGCCAGTGCAGACTGCCTATCACATGCCTCTGTATGACTAACCATCCTGTGTGATGGAGATTGTTTAGCATCACCTAGTTAGCTTCTTGACACACTGTACTCCCCTTCATATAGTCTAGGGCAGCTGCACTAATGCACATGTACCTCATGTACTAATAACAAAAATCGTAATTCTAATTAAAATTTGTTAAGAGTCAGAGAGAAAGAGAGAGAGAGAGAGAGAGAGAGAGAGAGAGAGAGAGAGAGAGAGAGAGAGAGAGAGAGAGAGAGAGAGAGAGAGAGAGAGAGAGAGAGAGAGAGAGAGAGAGGTGGAAGAAAGAAGGGGATGGTGAGATGGTGAGAGAGGTGACAGACGGGGGAAGACTGTGAGAGAGAGAGAGACCCGGGCACCGCCGGGTCCCCCCTATAGGAAGTCCCACATAAGAGCAAGTTACACCACCACCACGACAGTGACCTTTAATACAGTGAACACACACTTTAATACAGCTTTAATACACACACATTAATATAGTGAACATTTATCAGACTATTCATCATGACTCAGAATCATACAAGAAAATCCTGGCACCTGAAAGAAACTGATATGCAACCCCACAAGTCAAAATACAGCATGTTGTATAAATACAAATGAACCGATAAGGTGGAAAATACAGAGATGAATACACCAAGTATTGAAGGCTTCTGCACCATGGTCAAGAACGACCACAGCAGTACCAGGAGACCACCACAGCAGTACCAGGAGACCACCACAGCAGTACCAGGAGACCACCACAGCAGTACCAGGAGACCACCACAGCAGTACCAGGAGACCACCACAGCAGTACCAGGAGACCACCACAGCAGTACCAGGAGACCACCACAGCAGTACCAGCAGACCATCACAACAGTACCAGGAGACCACCACAACAGTACCAGCAGACCACCACAGCAGTGCCAGGAGACCACCACAACAGTACCAGGAGACCACCACAACAGTACCAGCAGACCACCACAGCAGTGCCAGGAGACCACCACAACAGTACCAGGAGACCACCACAACAGTACCAGGAGACCACCACAACAGTACCAGGAGACCACCACAGCAGTGCCAGGAGACCATCACAACAGTACCAGGAGACCACCACAACAGTACCAGGAGACCACCACAACAGTACCAGGAGACCACCACAGCAGTGCCAGGAGACCACCACAACAGTACCAGGAGACCACCACAACAGTACCAGGAGACCACCACAACAGTACCAGGAGACCACCACAGCAGTGCCAGGAGACCATCACAACAGTACCAGGAGACCACCACAACAGTACCAGGAGACCACCACAACAGTACCAGGAGACCACCACAGCAGTGCCAGGAGACCACCACAACAGTACCAGGAGACCACCACAACAGTACCAGGAGACCACCACAACAGTACCAGGAGACCACCAGAGCAGTGCCAGGAGACCATCACAACAGTACCAGGAGACCACCACAGCAGTACCAGCAGACCACCACAACAGTACCAGCAGACCACAACATACACTGCAGTAGACTATGAGGCCGCATGCAGTATGTGGTAAGTGGGGCGGGGGGGGGGGGAGGAGGGGCCGTAGAGTAATAAGAGTCAAATTGATCTTGGCAGTGATGGTGCAGTGCCACCGCTCGCCCCCGGGGTCAACACTGGAGGCCGGACAGTGCAAACATTTTGTGACCGGCGCTGTGACCCCCCGTCCATCCCCAGTGACAGGGCCGGCGGGTAGTGGAGACAGGGCGGCAGGAACCAGAGGGAAGAGGAAATGGAGGACTTGAGAAAAGTCTGTCACACCTCAATTCGTCCTTCACTTGCTCTCTCTATCTTTCACCTGACACCATATTTCACCATTATATATATATATATATATATATATATATATATATATATATATATATATATATATATATATATATATATATATATATATATATATATATATATATATTATTATTAAATATGACCGAAAAAGTAAGATTAATAATTCTAACACGAATTTTCTCAATCTTTCGTACATTACGCTTCACTGTTGGAGGTAAATCAAAAATCAATTCTCCAAAATTCATTTGGATTTAGAAATCCTAGTAAACAACACAGAAATCATCGATAGATACAGCGATAGCAGGCGGCTTGACGTTTGCGAGGCACTACACATCAAGAAGTCAACACCAGCAATCAACAGCCAATTATTGCACAACTATATTCTACCCACCTCAAGACTCCGCTCCAATATAGAAGCATCAAGAAATATGGACCAATAGGCTTTCTACAAACACTTCTATTCAATATCCATTGCTTCGTGTTCTGTCTTGTGTTGATGAAATTAATACCCTATTAATACTCTTGTTCTGTCTTGTGTTGATGAAATTAATACCCTATTAATACCACATTTTGTTCTGTCTTGTGTTAATGCCACATCACCCCTTCCACCTCACTCAAATGTAGATATAAAATCGGAGATACGTAAGTTCTATTCAGTTGTGTATTTGTGAACTAAAGTCTTTGAAAATGTAATAAGTTTTACGAAACGCGCCCGTGTCGCGTCAGACTAGAAATAAAAATGAATTTTGGAGAATTGATTTTTGATTTACCTCCAACAGTGAAGCGTAATGTACGAAAGATTGAGAAAATTCGTGTTAGAATTATTAATCTTACTTTTTCGGTCATATTTAATAATATATGTCTACAGGAAAGACTGCTACCAAAATATACTAATATATATATATATATATATATATATATATATATATATATATATATATATATATATATATATATATATATATATATATATATATATATATGTAAACTATATACGTTAATTGGGTCGTCGGTTTGAATTGAAGAGAAAATATATAATTTAACGTCAACAATAAAACAAAATAGCTTATATAATTGGCGTTGTTCGGGACAAGAAGCCTGCGTATATATACTAAATCAGGATTGGTCGTGGTACCAGCATGGTCGCGCCGCTGCCCTTCGTCAGGAGGCAACCCCCATAACACTTGCCTGACTCTGGGAGTACCTGTCTACTGCTAGGTGGACAGAGGCATAAGATGAGAGTGAAAAAGTGCCCAAAAGCCTCCGTTTTGCTCGTAAATCAAATCCTACAATACTTGGTCTTGAGACGAGAACATAAGACTATGGACATACAAGACCCATTTGACCTGAATTTACCTGAGGGATCACTATTTTTCTGATGGAGGGCCTCGACGGGACAGGAAGCCGGCGGTTTGTCAAAGGAACTCCTCCCTTCCCTATTTGTCCTGATTTTACAAGTCTATTAATGTGTATAAATAGGATCAGATGAATTTATCGTACACTACAACGCTCTTAAAGTAGTTAACACTTATTTAAGAATAGTATAGAGGAGAATATAGCCGCTATAATCCAGCTAACGAAGCTGTACTTGGAATATTCTTGACAGAAAACAGTAAAATTGGGTCAGAATTCCTGGAGCTGAGAATAGCGGCCGTAAGAGAAAACGTGGTCGAGCGCCACAACTTTTCTTGGGGTGACTCAACCAATGTGCTGAGCGTTATACCTTACGCTGATTCCCCGGATCACCGGAATCCCTAATCATATCCGGGTCTAACCCTGCCTCATTATATAATATAATTTGAGTTATATTAACGATATTATATTAAAATTGCGTAACGAGTGCAATCACCATCAACGGGTAGTGGGATAAATTGTATTCTCTTGACACATCTATAAGTCCAATAGCAAAATTATAAGTATTTAGACGTTGATTTTCAATGCTACTAAAATGCTTTAGGTGGAGCCAGGCTTTAGGCCCACGTCAACCAAAGGAAATATACACCGAGAGGTGTATACATCGCTTCTCGGTGTATAGACATCGAGAGTTTACTATTGTTCTAGGCTAAAGTACTCCCTCAGTGTACCTACACTCCCTCAGTGTACTTACAGTGTACAGTGTAGCCTTCTATTTAACCTTTCACCAGCGTGCATGTGCTCACACTCACATGCACACTAATCATGCCATGCTTCTCCCTCACACGAGACGTACACAACTGCGCCTCGACACATACTCGCACTGCACTATAGCACTTCCAGTTGAATTAAAATAAGAACAACAGCTTAATTTACCAACATAAATCTAAGACATATTTGGTGAATAGAATGTTTACAGCGCCCGTGTTAGGCACGCCATACTGTGTGGGTGATACCAAGAGTCAGTGTGGGTGATACCAAGAGTCAGTGTGGGTGATACCAAGAGTCAGTGTGGGTGATACCAAGAGTCAGTGTGGGTGATACCAAGAGTCAGTGTGGGTGATACCAAGAGTCAGTGTGGGTGATACCAAGAGTCAGTGTGGGTGATACCAAGAGTCAGTGTGGGTGATACCAAGAGTCAGTGTGGGTGATACCAAGAGTCAGTGTGGGTGATACCAAGAGTCAGTGTGGGTGATACCAAGAGTCAGTGTGGGTGATACCAAGAGTCAGTGTGGGTGATACCAAGAGTCAGTGTGGGTGATACCAAGAGTCAGTGTGGTTACAGGAACCCAACCCCCCAAAATTCAAGTTAAGAGTCTTGATAAACTAGTTACACAGTTACGGTCTCCATAAGCTAACTTGACACAGTTACGGTCTCCATAAGCTAACTTGACACAGTTACGGTCTCCATAAGCTAACTTGACACAGTTACGGTCTCCATAAGCTAACCTGACACAGTTACGGTCTCCATAAGCTAACTTTACACAGTTACGGTCTCCATAAGCTAACTTGACACAGTTACGGTCTCCATAAGCTAACTTGACACAGTTACGGTCTCCATAAGCTAACTTGACACAGTTACGGTCTCCATAAGCTAACTTGACACAGTTACGGTCTCCATAAGCTAACTTGACACAGTTACGGTCTCCATAAGCTAACTTGACACAGTTACGGTCTCCATAAGCTAACTTGACACAGTTACGGTCTCCATAAGCTAACTTGACACAGTTACGGTCTCCATAAGCTAACTTGACACAGTTACGGTCTCCATAAGCTAACTTGACACAGTTACGGTCTCCATAAGCTAACTTGACACAGTTACGGTCTCCATAAGCTAACTTGACACAGTTACGGTCTCCATAAGCTAACTTGACACAGTTACGGTCTCCATAAGCTAACTTGACACAGTTACGGTCTCCATAAGCTAACTTGACACAGTTACGGTCTCCATAAGCTAACTTTACACAGTTACGGTCTCCATAAGCTAACTTGACACAGTTACGGTCTCCATAAGCTAACTTGACACAGTTACGGTCTCCATAAGCTAACTTTACACAGTTACGGTCTCCATAAGCTAACTTGACACAGTTACGGTCTCCATAAGCTAACTTGACACAGTTACGGTCTCCATAAGCTAACTTGACACAGTTACGGTCTCCATAAGCTAACTTGACACAGTTACGGTCTCCATAAGCTAACTTGACACAGTTACGGTCTCCATAAGCTAACTTGACACAGTTACGGTCTCCATAAGCTAACTTGACACAGTTACGGTCTCCATAAGCTAACTTGACACAGTTACGGTCTCCATAAGCTAACTTGACACAGTTACGGTCTCCATAAGCTAACTTGACACAGTTACGGTCTCCATAAGCTAACTTGACACAGTTACGGTCTCCATAAGCTAACTTGACACAGTTACGGTCTCCATAAGCTAACTTGACACAGTTACGGTCTCCATAAGCTAACTTGACACAGTTACGGTCTCCATAAGCTAACTTGACACAGTTACGGTCTCCATAAGCTAACTTGACACAGTTACGGTCTCCATAAGCTAACTTGACACAGTTACGGTCTCCATAAGCTAACTTGACACAGTTACGGTCTCCATAAGCTAACTTTACACAGTTACGGTCTCCATAAGCTAACTTTACACAGTTACGGTCTCCATAAGCTAACTTGACACAGTTACGGTCTCCATAAGCTAACTTGACACAGTTACGGTCTCCATAAGCTAACTTGACACAGTTACGGTCTCCATAAGCTAACTTGACACAGTTACGGTCTCCATAAGCTAACTTGACACAGTTACGGTCTCCATAAGCTAACTTTACACAGTTACGGTCTCCATAAGCTAACTTGACACAGTTACGGTCTCCATAAGCTAACTTGACACAGTTACGGTCTCCATAAGCTAACTTGACACAGTTACGGTCTCCATAAGCTAACTTGACACAGTTACGGTCTCCATAAGCTAACCTGACACAGTTACGGTCTCCATAAGCTAACTTTACACAGTTACGGTCTCCATAAGCTAACTTGACACAGTTACGGTCTCCATAAGCTAACTTGACACAGTTACGGTCTCCATAAGCTAACTTTTCACAGTTACGGTCTCCATAAGCTAACTTGACACAGTTACGGTCTCCATAAGCTAACTTGACACAGTTACGGTCTCCATAAGCTAACTTTACACAGTTACGGTCTCCATAAGCTAACTTGACACAGTTACGGTCTCCATAAGCTAACTTGACACAGTTACGGTCTCCATAAGCTAACTTTACACAGTTACGGTCTCCATAAGCTAACTTGACACAGTTACGGTCTCCATAAGCTAACTTGACACAGTTACGGTCTCCATAAGCTAACTTTACACAGTTACGGTCTCCATAAGCTAACTTGACACAGTTACGGTCTCCATAAGCTAACTTGACACAGTTACGGTCTCCATAAGCTAACTTGACACAGTTACGGTCTCCATAAGCTAACTTTACACAGTTACGGTCTCCATAAGCTAACTTTACACAGTTACGGTCTCCATAAGCTAACTTGACACAGTTACGGTCTCCATAAGCTAACTTGACACAGTTACGGTCTCCATAAGCTAACTTTACACAGTTACGGTCTCCATAAGCTAACTTGACACAGTTACGGTCTCCATAAGCTAACTTGACACAGTTACGGTCTCCATAAGCTAACTTTACACAGTTACGGTCTCCATAAGCTAACTTGACACAGTTACGGTCTCCATAAGCTAACTTGACACAGTTACGGTCTCCATAAGCTAACTTTACACAGTTACGGTCTCCATAAGCTAACTTGACACAGTTTAATGAACATATCAACAAGAAAAGCTTCACCAACTGGACAACGGCAGTCTCTAATCTAAGAAATATATATTATTTGCGGTGAGTCTCGTTACACGTTATATGATTCGCCAATCAGGCAGCTCCACCCATCATGTGGTCAGCAGGGAATAGATAACAACAGGAAGCGTGATTTTCAACTATGTACTGTTGAAATAAACAAATTATTATTATATTATTTTCCAGCAATCTGGAAACAATAATGTCCGGACGATCAATAATTTAGTAAAGATAACAAAAGATCACTTAGCGTGAGTCAGGGAGAGATATTTGTTGTATGGCTATCTTTTCACGTCTCTTCATTGTGCGATATCATTGTGTCCTTTAATTATAACTTGCTCAGTTAAAGGAATTTCGGGGGTTAGTTCCTGAGCCCATTATGTGCCTATGTATAACCATCTCCACTACCGACTACAAGATGGGTGGTAGTGAATATATTGTGTGCATAATAAGTTTAGTCAATAAATAATATATTCAAGACACAGTTTATGAGAAAGAGAAAGAAGAGAGGAATTCAATAGTCATCTCAATGACACAGCGAAACATCTATATCAATTACTGAGACTATGTCAGAGGTTCAAAGTGTTCTCTCTGGAGTGTATTCCAGAGAAATATCACAAAACATCCCAGTCTTGCTAAAGGTTTCCCAACGTCAAGAAACTGTCGTACCAAAGTGCCCTTTTCCTAACCTACCAGAGGACCCCAAAAGAGAAAACGGGTCAGTTTGTCAATTTCGCGAGCCGCTATCATTTTATAATACGACAATTTTTGGCCTTAGGTAAAATATACGTCAAAATGCGACGTTCCATCAGGAGGACGGGTTGCACAAAATATATTCATGGACGCTGCTTGAGAGTCAATCCGCAATCTGAACAATAAAATAAGGATTTCTCGGAACGTGAGATGAATGTTGACTTGTCACATTAATGAATAATAATAGGGGTGGAGGGGGGGGGGGCGTTCTCTTAATGACCGCGAGAATATTAGCTCTCCCATTAAGCCCCATTTAAACATAAATACAAGATTGAAGACACTGATAGCAAGAAGTGCCTGGTACATTCTTTAATGTTTCTTTGAACTCTACAAAATACAAATCGAGGGTGTTAAATGACATCAAAACATTGATAACTGTTACAGAGGGAGTCCAGGCAGGCTGACGGGGAGGGGGGGGGGATGGTAGCTGGCAGGTTGTTGGGGTTGGCGCGGTGCACTGTAGGAGAGTGGCAGATAAGGTGGGCTTTGGGTGTGAGGTTCAATTCGCGAAAATTGGGTGGATTGTGGGTTACACGGGGTGGGAAGTAGGCTGGTGAGTGGGTGGTGGTGGTGGGGCAGTATACCTGTGTTGGGTGGTGCTGGGGTGGACAAACTGGTGTTGCTTCCAAGGATCAGCGTCCCCTCGGCCCAGTCTCTGTCCCTTCAAGAAGGGAGTTTGTGGTGTGTGGGCTTGTGGAACAGGAATGGTTCATGAGAGGCAACACTGTGGGTGTGCTGGTGGAGGTTGAAGGTGGAGGAACACGGTTGATTTCCACTGTGTGGAGTGGACGGGCGGGGGGGGGGGGAGAGAGGAGGGAAGGGAAGGAGAAAGCGCCAAGCCATTACGGCTACATATCACTGGGAAGGGGTCAGGATAAGGATTTGAGATGAGACGGGGGGGGGGGGGGGAAAGGAATGGTGCCAAACCACTTAAACAGTCGGGGGATTGAACGCCGACCTGCATGAAGCGAGACCGTCGCTCTGCCGTCCAGCCCAAGTGGTTTGTAGGGGGGGGGGGGGGCAAGAAGAAGGAAGGTAGTTGGTTCAGCTTATTTCCTGGCCAATCATCTCCTGGAAATGACCGTTCCTGAACGCAATTAGTCACTTAATTATGGATAAATTGTCACGTTCCACAATTTTTTTATCACTGTTCCATTCTCTCATTTTTAACATTAATTCAAATGATAAATGAATGCAATCCTGTGTCCTGGGGTGTCCTGGAGTGGCCTGGGGTGTCCTGGGGGGTCCTGGTGGGTCCTGTGGTGTCCTAGGGTGTCCTGGGGTTCCTGGGGTGTCCTGGGGTTCCTGGGGTGTCCTGGGGGTCCTGGGGTGTCCTGGGGGGTCCTGGGGGTCCTGGTGGGTCCTGGGGTGTCCTAGGGTGTCCTGGGGTGTCCTGGGGGTCCTGGGGTGTCCTGGGGGGTCCTGGGTGTCCAGGGGGGTCCTGGGGGGTCCTGGGTGTCCTGGGGGGTCCTGGTGGGTCCTGGGGTGTCCTAGGGTGTCCTGGGGTGTCCTGGGGTTCCTGGGGTGTCCTGGGGGTCCTGGGGTGTCCTGGGGGGTCCTGGGTGTCCTGGGGGGTCCTGGTGGGTCCTGGGGTGTCCTAGGGTGTCCTGGGGTGTCCTGGAGTTCCTGGGGTGTCCTGGGGGTCCTGGGGTGTCCTGGGAAAGCAACCTTGTTGGAAAGCAACTGTGCTGTCTAGGTTCGAGTCTACCTGTGGGACGTGTCTAAAAATTATGGTATATATATATATATATATATATATATATATATATATATATATATATATATATATATATATATATGAACACGTTGGTTAATAAACGTATTTCAATTTCATTTGACTTTACTTGCCATATCATTTTCGTACTGTCTCTGCTTCTCTCCTCTCACTGAGGTGTGCTCATTCCCATTCTCATTGCCTCTATTTATATAAGTAGTTTCTCCGTGTTATTGTTCAGAATTGCTTTGCTTCCTTACATGCCTGATTGAACCATGGATTCTTCTGTTGTTTTTAATTGTTCTCCTTTTGGGCCAGGATAAGCTTGTCAGCAGCTTCCTGACACTTCTGGATGATGTAGTTCATCATATCTTGTACAGTCTTTTCTCTGAGTTCTGTTTTTTTTAGTATGCCTGTTAGGAATTTCCTCATTTCATCATAGTTTCCTCTTCGGTAAGCCAGCCCTCTCCTTTCTGAACCCTTCCATGGATACGTTATCCCTTCCTCTAGCAGATACTCACATTCCAGTACCCTGTGGCCACTCATTCCCATGCGGGCTTCTAATTTAACTGCCCTTATGTCTGCGTCATTCAGGGTGAATATTAGGTCGAGTCTAGTTGGTTCATCATTGTCTCGTCACACGGGCTCACCATAGCCCGTGCTACTTGGAACTTCTTGTTCCAGGTAGCGAATCTTTAACAACAACAACATGTCTCGTCATTGTAAACATGTTGGCTTAGAACGTTTCTTGTTGCCACGTCTATTAATTTAGCTTTCTAGGTATCTGTACTTGCTCGTGGTTCTCCATTCTCCCAGTTTATCTTTCCGTGGTTGAAGTCGCCCATGATTATAAGTTTGGATCCATGTCTGAAGGCAACTGAAGCTGCTCTCTTTATTATATTAATGGTTGCCATGTTGTATCTATCATTCTCCGGTCTGGGTCTTCTGTCATTTAATGTAGGGTTGTAAATTACTGCTCCTTGTATCTTAAGTCCTCTTATTGTTATAGTTCCTGTTATGTTGTGTGTGAATTCTTCGCAGCCCTGGATATCCATCTTTTCGAAACTCCAGTCCTTCCTTATCAGCAGGGCCACTCCTCCTCTCTCTATCCTTACTGTGTGTGTGTGTGTGTGTGTGTGTGTGTGTGTGTGTGTGTGTGTGTGTACTCACCTAGTATTGTGGGTGTGTGTGTGTGTGTGTGTGTGTGTGTGTGTGTGTGTGTGTGTGTGTGTGTGTGTGTGTGTGTGTGTACTCACCTAGTATTGTGGTTGTGTGTGTGTGTGTGTGTGTGTGTGTGTGTGTGTGTGTGTGTGTGTGTGTGTGTGTGTGTGTGTGTGTGTGTGTACTCACCTAGTATTGTGGTTGTGTGTGTGTGTGTGTGTGTGTTCTCACCTAGTTGTACTTGCGGGGGTTTAGCTTTGGCTCTTTGGTCTCGCCTCTCAACTGTCAATCAACTGATGTACAGATTGTGGAGCCTATTGGGCTCTTTTAAATCTACATTTGATAGATTATATATCCTATCATTATATATCCTATATAAATAGATTATATAATACAAAGATGGAGAGATAGAGCCACAATACCCGCCCTCACTACCACAATACCCGACCTCACTACCACAATACCCGACCTCACTACCACAATACCCGTCCTCACTACCACAATACCCACGCTCACTACCACAATACCCGACCTCACTACCACAATACCCGTCCTCACTACCACAATACCCGCGCTCACTACCACAATACCCGCCCTCACTACCACAATACCCGACCTCACTACCACAATACCCGCCCTCATTACCACAATACCCGCCCTCACTACCACAATACCCGCCCTCACCACCACAATACCCGACCTCACTACCACAATACCCGTCCTCACTACCACAATACCCGCGCTCACTACCACAATACCCGCCCTCACTACCACAATACCCGACCTCACTACCACAATACCCGCCCTCATTACCACAATACCCGCCCTCACTACCACAATACCCGCCCTCACTACCACAATACCCGACCTCACTACCACAATACCCGCCCTCACTACCATAATACCCGACCTCACTACCACAATACCCGCCCTCACAACCACAATACCCGCCCTCACTACCACAATACCCGCCCTCACAACCACAATACCCGCCCTCACTACCACAATACCCGACCTCACTACCACAATACCCGACCTCACTACAACAATACCCGCCCTCACAACCACAATACCCGCCCTCACAACCACAATACCCGCCCTCACTACCACAATACCCGCCCTCACTACCACAATACCCGCCCTCACAACCACAATACCCGCCCTCACAACCACAATACCCGCCCTCACTACCACAATACTCGCCCTCACTACCACAATACCCGCCCTCACTACCACAATACCCGACCTCACTACCACAATACCCGACCTCACTACCACAATACCCGACCTCACTACCACAATACCCGCCCTCACAACCACAATACCCGCCCTCACAACCACAATACCCGCCCTCACAACCACAATACCCGACCTCACAACCACAATACCCGCCCACACTACCACAATACCCGTCCTCACTACCACAATACCCGCCATCACTACCATAATACCCGACCTCACTACCACAATACCCGCCCTCACAACCACAATACCCGCCCTCACTACCACAATACCCGCCCTCACAACCACAATACCCGCCCTCACTACCACAATACCCGACCTCACTACCACAATACCCGACCTCACTACAACAATACCCGCCCTCACAACCACAATACCCGCCCTCACAACCACAATACCCGCCCTCACTACCACAATACCCGCCCTCACTACCACAATACCCGCCCTCACTACCACAATACCCGCCCTCACTACCACAATGCCCGCCCTCACAACCACAATACCCGACCTCACAACCACAATACCCGACCTCACAACCACAATACCCGCCCTCACTACCACAATACCCGCCCTCACTACCACAATACCCGCCCTCACAACCACAATACCCGACCTCACTACCACAATACCCGACCTCACTACCACAATTCCCGACCTCACTACCACAATACCCGACCTCACTACCACAATACCCGCCCTCACTACCACAATACCCGCCCTCACAACCACAATACCCGACCTCACTACCACAATACCCGACCTCACTACCACAATCCCCGACCTCACTACCACAATACCCGACCTCACTACCACAATACCCGCCCTCACTACCACAATACCCGCCCTCACAACCACAATACCCGACCTCACTACCACAATACCCGACCTCACTACCACAATACCCGCCCTCACTACCACAATACCCGCCCTCACTACCACAATACCCGACCTCAGTACCACAATACCCGACCTCACTACCACAATACCCGACCTCACTACCACAATACCCGCCCTCACTACCACAATACCCGACCTCACCACCACAATACCCGCCCTCACTACCACAATACCCGCCCTCACAACCACAATACCCGACCTCACTACCACAATACCCGCCCTCACTACCACAATACCCGCCCTCACAACCACAATACCCGCCCTCACAACCACAATACCCGCCCTCACTACCACAATACCCGCCCTCACAACCACAATACCCGCCCTCACTACCACAATACCCGCCCTCACAACCACAATACCCGCCCTCACAACCACAATACCCGCCCTCACAAACACAATACCCGACCTCACAACCACAATACCCGCCCACACTACCACAATACCCGTCCTCACTACCACAATACCAGGCAGGTACTGGCCAGGACTCTCTGGTATCGAGCCTCGCCCTCTTCGATGACGCGTCCAGCCCCGCCTCTGACGGCACGTTTAACAGCAAACACACAACGTAACACAATAACATTTGGGGGTGTAGGCGGCGATGTTGTACACTCCCCCCGGGTCTCCACCGGGTGTCCTCCACACACAACCCGTTCTCGCACTTGCTTACAGTCAATATTGGCTTATTTAATAAGTGCCTATGTGACATACTAATTGATTATGAATATTTTAGTTTACCTTGAAAAGCTTCATAGAAAACACCGACCTCACCTAACTTCTTAGTATGTTAAGATAAGCTTCTTAATTACAATTATTACTTAACCTATACCGTTGATAGGTTAAGTAATAATTGTAAAAAAGAAGCAATAAGATGCTTATCTTAACATACTAAGAAGGTTAGGTGAGGTCGATGTTTTCTATGAAGCTTTTCAAGGTAAACTAAAATATTCACAATCAATTAGTATGTCACATATGCACTTATTAAATCTGCCAATATTGACGGTAAGCAAGTGCGAGAACGGGTGGCAACACAACATCACCCTGTGGGCGTGAGGAGGAGCAGACTCCTCTTCCACCTCCCATTTCCACTTCATTCCCTTCCGTTTCTGGGTCATACCCCCCCCCCCACCTCCGTCACTTTTTATTCCCTTTTCCTAGCGTCACTTTCCTTCACCTGGTGTAATAGTGATGTTCCTGATGGTCTGATCCACATCACCCTTTCCCATCAAAAATATGTATCATGTATATTTAATTTTGGTTATTTTGTTGTTGTAATAATATCAGCAACAAGATGTAAACAATTACGTGATAAAATACGGTGGTATTATTGTAGAGTTAACTATACATGTTCCTTCCTTGTTTGGTTGTTTATCTTATGCTAAACTCTAAACTCTACGGACTGTATGTCGACCGTATCGTGACTCGTCAGCCATGATGTATGGGGGTGTATATGTATGATGATAGTTATCCTGACACGTCACCCATGGTGTATGGGGGTGTATATGTATGATGATAGTTATCCTGACACGCCACCCATGGTGTATGGGGGTGTATATGTATGATGATAGTTATCCTGACACGTCACCCATGGTGTATGGGGGTGTATATGTATGATAATAGATATCCTGACACGTCAGCCATGGTGTATGGGGGTGTATATGTATGATAATAGATATCCTGACATGTCACCCATGGTGTATGGGGGTGTATATGTATGATGATAGTTATCCTGACACGTCACCCATAGTGTATGGGGGTGTATATGTATGATGATAGTTATCCTGACACGTCACCCATGGTGTATGGGGGTGTATATGTATGATGATAGTTATCCTGACACGTCACCCATGGTGTATGGGGGTGTATATGTATGATGATAGTTATCCTGACACGTCACCCATGGTGTATAGGGGTGTATATGTATGATGACAGTTATCCTGACACGTCACCCATGGTGTATGGGGGTGTATATGTATGATGATAGTTATCCTGACACGTCACCCATGGTGTATGGGGGTGTATATGTATGATGATAGTTATCCTGACACGTCACCCATGGTGTATGGGGGTGTATATGTATGATAATAGTTATCCTGACACGTCACCCATGGTGTATGGGGGTGTATATGTATGATGATAGTTATCCTGACACATCACCCATGGTGTATGGGGGTGTATATGTATGATGATAGTTATCCTGACACGTCACCCATGGTGTATGGGGGTGTATATGTATGATGATAGTTATCCTGACACGTCACCCATGGTGTATGGGGGTGTATATGTATGATAATAGTTATCCTGACTCGTCAGCCATGGTGTATGGGGGTGTATATGTATGATAATAGTTATCCTGACACGTCACCCATGGTGTATGGGGGTGTATATGTATGATGATAGTTATCCTGACACGTCACCCATGGTGTATGGGGGTGTATATGTATGATAATAGTTATCCTGACTCGTCAGCCATGGTGTATGGGGGTGTATATGTATGATAATAGTTATCCTGACACGTCACCCATGGTGTATGGGGGTGTATATGTATGATAATAGTTATCCTGACTCGTCAGCCATGATGTATAAGGGTGTATATGTATGATAATAGTTATCCTGACTCGTCAGCCATGATGTATGGGGGTGTATATGTATGATGATAGTTATCCTGACTCGTCAACCATGATGTATGAGGGTGTATATGTATGATAATAGTTATCCTGACACGTCACCCATGGTGTATGGGGGTGTATATGTATGATGATAGTTATCCTGACACGTCACCCATGATGTATGGGGGTGTGTATGTATGATGATAGTTATCCTGACTCGTCAGCCATGATGTATGGGGGTGTGTATGTATGATAATAGTTATCCTGACACGTCACCCATGGTGTATGGGGGTGTATATGTATGATGATAGTTATCCTGACACGTCACCCATGATGTATGGGGGTGTGTATGTATGATGATAGTTATCCTGACTCGTCAGCCATGATGTATGGGGGTGTGTATGTATGATGATAGTTATCCTGACACGTCACCCATGATGTATGGGGGTGTGTATGTATGATGATAGTTATCCTGACACGTCACCCATGATGTATGGGGGTGTGTATGTATGATGATAGTTATCCTGACTCGTCAGCCATGATGTATGGGGGTGTGTATGTATGATGATAGTTATCCTGACACGTCACCCATGATGTATGGGGGTGTGTATGTATGATGATAGTTATCCTGACACGTCACCCATGATGTATGGGGGTGTGTATGTATGATGATAGTTATCCTGACTCGTCACCCATGGTGTATGGGGGTGTATATGTATGATGATAGTTATCCTGACACGTCACCCATGATGTATGGGGGTGTGTATGTATGATGATAGTTATCCTGACTCGTCACCCATGGTGTATGGGGGTGTATATGTATGATGATAGTTATCCTGACACGTCACCCATGATGTATGGGGGTGTGTATGTATGATGATAGTTATCCTGACTCGTCAGCCATGATGTATGGGGGTGTATATCTGTGTACATCACATCCACGTCTTCTCAACCCTCCAATCTCCAATATTTAATTTCAACACCAATATAAACCACTAAACCAATACTGCACTTAGGTCTACAGGCCAGATTTTATTTTCTACCACAGACGTTTTCTACCACAGATGGGGAGCCGGTCGGCCGAGCGGACAGCACGTTGGACTCGTGATCCTGTGGTCCTTGGTTCGATCCCAGGCGCCGGCGAGAAACAATGGGCAGAGTTTCTTTCACCCTATGCTCCTGTTACCTAGCAGTAAAATAGGTACCTGGGTGTTAGTCAGCTGTCACGGGTTGCTTGCTGGGGGTGGAGGCCTGGTCGAGGACCGGGCCGCGGGGACACTAAAAGCCCCGAAATTATCTCAAGATAACCTCAAGAAGACGTGGCCAGACATTTACAATGCTAACCAGCATATATACACATTTTCTTCTGTCCTCACTGGATAGGGTTAGGGATATGTTAAACATATAGTTCAGGGATATATTGAACAATCAACCACAGAAGGTGATTGTAGTGCTTTTAAAGTGCTCTAATCTAACCTAACCTAATCTAACCTAACCTAACCTAACCTAACCTAACCTAACCTAACCTACAAACATAAATAGACAGATTTACGTCCATCCTACATAAACAGTGTTGGAGGTGAACCGTCTCTCTCTCTCTAGGCTCTGTTTCATCACCATATTTATGCTATTATGTTGCTTTAGTTGATGAAAAATGCGTAAACAGGTGTCTGACGCTCTTGGGAGTGCATGAATCATCCTGACTCATGCGTTACTCATTAACTTCCTTCCCTGGCAGACTCATCCCCCCTTCTCTTCCTCTCTCCCACACACACACACACACACACACCACACACACACCACACACACCACACACACACCACACACACCACACACACACCACACACACCACACACACACCACACACACACCACACACACCACACACACACCACACACACACCACACACACACCACACACACACCACACACACCACACACACACCACACACACCACACACACACCACACACACCACACACACACCACACACACACCACACACACACCACACACACACACACCACACACACACCACACACACCACACACACCACACACACACACACACACACACCACACACACACCACACACACCACACACACACCACACACACACCACACACACCACACACACACCACACACACCACACACACACACACCACACACACACCACACACACCACACACACACCACACACACACACACCACACACACCACACACACACCACACACACACACACACACACACACACCACACACACACACACACACACACACACAAACACACACACACACCACACATACACCACACACACCACACACCACACACACCACACACACACCACACACACACCACACACACACCACACACACCACACACACACCACACACACCACACACACACACCACACACACACACACCACACACACACCACACACACACACACACCACACACACCACACACACACCACACACACACACACACACACACACACCACACACACACACACACACACACACACACACACACACACACACACACACACAAACACACACACACCGTAGCCGTTCCTCGTTAGTGAAGAGTCAGCCTCACCGCCGCTCACCTGTTAACTGCCTCTCAAGAAACTCTCTCCAGAAGCTGGCGTTGTTCTGCCCAGGAGAGACGAGTGCGCTTGGCTCCTCTCTCTCTGTACTCGTTTATAACTCGTCCCCATTATATATATATATATATATATATATATATATATATATATATATATATATATATATATATATATATATATATATATATATATGACTGAGTGAATGTTTTTTTTATAATACACTACACTGTCATCTCTTGGGGCCGATTTTCCCCCAATGCGGCTTGATTATCTTTAGTTGACAGCGAGAGCTGCCAAGAAGAGCATGGATGTATTGTACGACCTAAATATGCATTGAGGACGCTTCTCTTATACCTGTGAGTGCATTCACTCTTACCGTTCATACATTTTCCTGCATCAGCTGGTTTACCGTACACATCTATGGTGAAGCTATCTGCATCACCGTCAACGAGGAATGAAATCCCGCCTCCTTCACTTTTCTCAACAGTGAACTTCAAGCCTGAGAATTCTCGTAGCTGCCCACGAAGCCTCTCTAATGTGTTATCACTGTCAACACATACGAATATGTTATCGACATATCTGCAGTAGATACCAGGGTTCAGTCCTTCCCTCTGCATGATGGGCGACACAACATGAGACATGAATACCTGGGCGAACAAGACCCCACAATGGGGACCCCCATTGTCACACCATCAACCAGCAGGAAGAGTTGACCCTCTGGGCACAGGCAAGGAGCTTCAGTGGTGCATGTCATGTCTTCATGTCTTCAGCATGTCCCGTGATGATAGTTCGAGGTACCTTGAGTGGAGGGAGGTGCTTTTGTTGATAAACATTGTCCAATATTATGTTTATGGTGCTTTCCTCTAGAACGTTTGTGAATAGACTTTCAACGTCAGTGGAAGCCATGACCCCGCGGGGTTTGTGATCTCTCGTTTTCAGAACGTCACTAAATTCGTCGCTAGATTTAACCCTTGTACCAGCCTTGGTCTCTGTTGTAAACCCTTGTACAGTCTTGGTCTCTGTTGTAAACCCTTGTACCAGCCTTGGTCTCTGTTGTAAACCCTTGTACAGTCTTGGACTCTGTTGTAAACCCTTGTACAGTCTTGGACTCTGTTGTAAACCCTTGTACAGTCTTGGTCTCTGTTGTAAACCCTTGTACCAGCCTTGGCTCTGTTGTAAACCCTTGTACAGCCTTGGACTCTGTTGTAAACCCTTGTACAGCCTTGGACTCTGTTGTAAACCCTTGTACAGCCGTGGACTCTGTTGTAAACCCTTGTACCAGCCTTGGTCTCTGTTGTAAACCCGTGTACAGCCCTGGAACATCTCTGTTGTACAACCCTGAAGTTCGTTTAACCTGTCCTCATACTGAATGCATACATTTTTTGTATACAATCGACCTAACGTAATAATTGCAGTTGTCCAGGGAAATTAAAACTACTTTAGTCCATAAAAAGGGTCAGTACTAAAGCGTACCTGGTACGCTAGGTGGGTAGCCGAGGTATTGATACTTTTAGTTAGGTTAATCCACTGCATTTCTTACGGAGGAGAAGTCGAGAGAGAACGGGCTGGTTACAGCCATGATGTTGACCAGACCACACACACTAGAAGGTGAAGGGACGACGACGTTTCGGTCCGTCCTGGACCATTCTCAAGTCGATTGTGAGAGAATGGTCCAGGACGGACCGAAACGTCGTCGTCCCTTCACCTTCTAGTGTGTGGTCTGGTCAACATACTTTAGCCGCGTTATTGTGACTCATCGCCTGCATATAGCCTTGATATTACCCCTGGTACAACTTTGGTATAATCCCAGAACAACATTGGTACAACCGTAGTACAACATTGATGCACCCCCAAAACAACTATAGTACAACATTGGTACAACCCTAGTACACCATTGGTACAACCCTAGTACAACATTGGCACAAACCAAGTACAACATTTATACAACCCTAATACAACATTGGTACAACCACGGTACAACCCTAGCAGAGCCTTGATAGAGTCCTTAAGCAACCAGTGTTCAACCCTGGCACTACCCAGGCACTTGCTTGGTACAACTTCTCTGCTGATAAATCATAAAGTCATACCTTCACCTTCAAAAAAGCTATAAATAATAATAATCGCAATAGAGCCATTAGTGAAATGAAAACACCTTTACCCTTCCCTGAAATAATACTAATCTAGGCATCCATCATCGTCAGAACTTGCTAAAGAAGGAGGAGGAGGAGGAGGAGGAGGAAATGGAAAGGAAAAAGAGAGAAGAAAGAGGAGGAGAAGGAGGAAGAAATGGAAAGGCAAAAGAGAGGAGCCACGTATACAGTACTGTTCAAGCTTAGCCTAAAGTACTAAGTTTGAAGTACTGCTTTCTTTTTTTGCATTTTGCTTCTCAAGCTTGAATGCTTTGGAGAATATCTATTATCTCTCTCTGTCTCTCTGTCTGTCTGTCTCTCTCTCTCTCTCTCTCTCTCTCTCTCTCTCTCTCTCTCTCTCTCTCTCTCTCTCTCTCTCTCTCTCTCTCTCTGTCTGTCTGTCTGTCTCTCTTTCTCTCTCTCTCTCTCTCTCTCTCTCTCTCTCTCTCTCTCTCTCTCTCTCTCTCTCTCTCTCTCTCTCTCTCTCTCTCTCTCTCTCTCTCTCTCTCTCTCTTTCTCTCTTCTTGATTAAACACCTAATCTCAGATGACATAATAGATGTGGCGGATCACGGATTTGTTTCAAGCGTAGGTTAGACATATATGAATAATTTTGGGTGGATATATATATATATATATATATATATATATATATATATATATATATATATATATATATATATATATATATATATATATATATATATATATATATGTATATAAACCTAACCTCCTCTCACCTGCTCCTCACCCCCCTCGTGCCTCCCTCACTCCCATCACTCTCGACTTGCTAATGGTCCGGGACGAGCCGAAACATCATCGTCTCCTCATCCTCTGGTATCGACAGTATCTGAGCGTGCGACCAGCCACATTTATGCCGCAAAGCAATCAGAAATTCCAATTGCGTATTCCTGATTGTGCATCAACCTTCTGAGCGTTTGCATAAGACGAGACCACAAGGGAAGACGCGCTCCGTCAACAACATAAGATGAACAACCCAGCGGGTTTTCTTCCTATTGGGGAGTGTTGTACATTCTGCTATGGCGGTATGTTCACTCACAAGATGAATGGCGCTGCCCAATAAACTCGCCCCTCGGGGCAAAATTTAAAAAATTTAAAATTAGCTGTGTTGTTGATGGAATACGCTGATGGATGATAGACCTCCCAATCCGTTCTCGCACTTTCGTACAGTCAATATTGACTTATTAAATAAGTGCATATGTGACATACTGATTTATTGTGAATATTTTAGTTTACCTTGAAAAGCTTCATAGAAAACACCGACCTTACCTAACCTTCTTAGTTTGTTAAGATAAGCATCTTATTGCTCCTTAATTACAATTATTATTTAACCTATTATAGGTATAGACCTCCAGATCACTTGCTCGAGTGATCTATAATCGAGGAGTTTGTGGTGGATTTTACCAGGAGCGGCGGGAGGAGTGAGGATGATAGAGGCTAATTGTGGTGTGTTTAGATTAGCAGGACTTACTTTCAAAAGCAGTTTGTATTCCCCGTTATGCGCACTTGTACTTCTGCTACTTGTTACACAAGCACTACAAGTGCAGTCTTACGAGAGTGAACCGTAACAAGTGACATCACACCTGTTTCACAGAGGTTCACAACACCTACTGACACATCGATAAATACAGAATGCCAACAATGAGAATCTCTCTCCCAGCATGTAGGAGGTGCCAGACAGTGCCACAAGCTACTGAGAACCTCTCTCCCAGCATGTAGGAGGTGCCAGGCAGTGCCACAAGCTACTGAGAACCTCTCTCCCAGCATGTAGGAGGTGCCAGGCAGTGCCACAAGCTACTGAGAACCTCTTTCCCTGCCTGTAGGAGGTGCCAGGCAGTGCCACAAGCTACTGAGAACCTCTCTCCCTGCCTGTAGGAGGTGCCAGGCAGTGCCACAAGCTACTGAGAACCTCTCTCCCTGCCTGTAGGAGGTGCCAGGCAGTGCCACAAGCTACTGAGAACCTCTCTCCCAGCCTGTAGGAGGTGCCAGGCAGTGCCACAAGCTACTGAGAACCTCTCTCCCAGCCTGTAGGGGGTGCCAGGCAGTGCCACAAGCTACTGAGAACCTCTCTCCCTGCCTGTAGGAGGTGCCAGGCAGTGCCACAAGCTACTGAGAACCTCTCTCCCAGCCTGTAGGAGGTGCCAGGCAGTGCCACAAGCTACTGAGAACCTCTCTCCCAGCCTGTAGGAGGTGCCAGGCAGTGCCACAAGCTACTGAGAACCTCTCTCCCTGCCTGTAGGAGGTGCCAGGCAGTGCCACAAGCTACTGAGAACCTTTCTCCCAGCCTGTAGGAGGTGCCAGGCAGTGCCACAAGCTACTGAGAACGTCTCTCCCAGCCTGTAGGAGGTGCCAGGCAGTGCCCCAAGCTACTGAGAACGTCTCTCCCAGCATGTAGGAGGTGCCAGGCAGTGCCACAAGCTACTGAGAACGTCTCTCCCTGCCTGTAAGAGTGGGAGATGTAAGACAACACTAAAAGCTAATTTTTGTACTTCCCCTCGTGTAAGGTAAGAGATTTAAGGAGGGTGAATGTGTAGATTCGCTATTAATATATTGGTAATGTTCTCATCTGTCTCCTTAAAAGAGATTCGCTTTATTAATATTTTCTACCACAGAGGTGGCCATTCAATTACAGTGCTAACCAGTATATATATATATATACATTGCTAACCAGAATATATACATTTTCTTCTGTCCACCACGGAGGACTCCTCCATAGTGGCTGGAGGAGAGATCAGACACCTTGGTGGTGCCCTGGAAACACAAACCGTAACTGGCCCTATTTTCCGCTTGTTACAACCTGTAATAAAGTTTGTTACATCTTGGCTTAACTTGTTTTTGACGTATTAGAACGTTGTTACAACTTGTTATATTGGTTCTTATAACTTGTTAGGAGGTGTTAAATCTTGTTCGAACGTTGTAGCAATGTAGTAGTTTAGCTGTGTGTTTGGCGGGATGGTACGTAGTTCATTAGCTCAGGCTCAATCCTTCGAGGAAACTTTCTAAACTGTCACTCATCCCCCCCATTTCCCCTTTTTTCCTCATCCGTCCCCTTTCTGCCTTCTCTCCCCTCTTCTCTCTCTTATCTTACCTCCCCCCCCACACTCAACAAGCGCCCGTCTGCCTTATAAACTGGTCATTAGCATCGTATTTTCCCCTTGAGGGCCGTGGTCGCCTTACCATTAACGGCATCACCGAGCATGGCGGGGCGCTGACTGCCCGCACCCGACCCCTGGTGACCCCTGGTGACCCCTGGTGACCCCTGGTGAACCCTGGTGACCCCTGGTGACCCCTGATGACCCCTGGTGACGGGTCACCCCTCTCTGTGTGAGAGGGAGGGGGAGGGGGGAGAAAGAGAGAGAGAGAGAGAGAGAGAGAGAGAGAGAGAGAGAGAGAGAGAGAGAGAGAGAGAGAGAGAGAGAGAGAGAGAGAGAGAGAGAGAGAGAGAGAGAGAGAGAGAGAGAGAACTACCCCCCCCCTCCATCCATACCTCCCCCATATAAACACAACAACAACCCCGTCACCAGCTCCCACAGTTGGCTGGTGTACCCACTCTCCCACAGCCAGTTCTCTCCATCTGCCACTACGTAAAAAATACAATTGTTCTCCCTGACTATAAACGTGCGAAACAAAGCCACCCAACCACCTAACTTACCTATGCGTACAACACGTCAATATCACGGTGCTCTAGTATTCACTAACACGTCGCCTTTTAAACTATTGGTCGATTCAGTAAAGAAAAACTGCACCGTATTAGGCCTGGGAACAGGTCACACCGCGCGGCCTTATAACTACCCTTCAACTAGGCTATTAGTCCGCAGCCTACCCAAACAAGGCGGATAATTGGATAATTCCCAGCTTAATGTGCTGACTACAGGTCAGGTGTCTAGCACCCTTGACGGGGCGTGATTGACACCCTAACCTGCTTGACTGACTGACAACGAAGGCTTCCGCACGAAGCTGAAACAGGAGAAAATAAGAGATTTTTCAAAGAATTTTCAGGCTTTTATCTGCGCACCGACTTTTTCAAGAATATTTGGGCATATAGACGAACCTTCCCTCCCCCCCCCCACCAGGAAGTCTAAAAAAGAACTGGAAATACGTAAACGTTTTACGATATTCCAGGAAATTTACGGGAAATTAATCCATGGTCTTTTCAGGCTGAGCGAAAGACTTGCACCTTGCAGCGACGGTGAAGGTGTTCCCGCCTCACCGTCAGTAACCGGGGTCGCCAAGACCAGTTCGACCTCTTGACCTCATTTATTTGGACATATAAAGTAAAGAAATATTCTCAGGTTTCAGACTACGAAGATATCTTAGAGTGTCTATTAATAAGTTAAATCTAAAGTGTGGAAGAGAGTATAGTAATCAGAGGGCGACTGAACGTGAAAGAATTTCTTGTAGTCTGTTGAAAGAAGACGAGAGTCCTCCCACTCACACTCGGAGGCGCTGCAGTCCTTTCAAGAGGTCTGGAGAGTGACTTAGAGTGTCCCAAGCTAGGGTCAGGAGAAATACATTCCAGTTTGATTGGCAACGTGAAGTTAAACAAGAAGTCAGAACCTCTCGGACAGTTTGACAAGGAAAGAGAGTCTGTATGTGCACTCGGAGCCAAACCTGATCTTCCAGAACACGTGAGGATCTTCACTATATGATCTTCCAGAACACGTGAGGATCTTCACTATAGCACTGCGATCTTCCAGAGCACTTGAGGATCTTCACTATAGCGCTGCAATCTTCCAGAACACGTGAGGATCTTCACTATAGCGCTGCGATCTTCCAGAGTACACGAGGAAGTCGTGTACGATACGATAGTAACACCCACGTGACCCTTGGTAACACCCACGTGACCCTTGGTAACACCCACGTGACCCTTGGTAACACCCACGTGACCCTTGGTAACACCCACGTGACCCTTGGTAACACCCACGTGACCCTTGGTAACACCCACGTGACCCTTGGTAACACCCACGTGACCCTTGGTAACACCCACGTGACCCTTGGTAACACCCACGTGACCCTTGGTAACACCCACGTGACCCTTGGTAACACCCACGTGACCCCTGGTAACACCCACGTGACCCTTGGTAACACCCACGTGACCCTTGGTAACACTCACGTGACCCTGCTAACACTCACGTGACCCTTGGTAACACCCACGTGACCCTTGGTAACACCCACGTGACCCTGGTAACACCCACGTGACCCCTGGTAACACCCACGTGACCCTGGTAACACCCACGTGACCCTGGTAACACCCACGTGACCCTGGTAACACCCACGTGACCCTTGGTATCACGTAGATTTAGATGGTGTAGAGAATTACTTAACACTGTTCAACGGATCTGTTATTACCGCTAGAATACAGATATACAGTATTCCATAATATACGGAACAAATTACCGGGTAACACGCTAGACGTCTGGTTGATGGTTTCAAGCGTAGGCTAGACGCTTAGACGAATGAGTTCGGGAAGAAGGGAAGGGAATCATCAGGGGGAAAGCACCGAGCCATTGCGACTATATAGCACTGGAAAAGGATCAGGATAAGGATGTGGGATGGGTCGGGGGGAAGGAATGGTGTCCAACCACTTGGACGGTCGGGGATTGAACGCCGACCTGCATGAAGCGAGACCGTCGCTCTACCGTCCAGCCCAAGTGGTTGGGTATGTTCGGGAAGAGATATATACGGAGCTCTCTAGGATGGGCCACAGTTCCTGCTTCTTTTATTCTTAAATTCTATAATCACACGCCTAGAATGCTGTCAGGAATTAATCAACCAAAAATATTCAGCGTGGGACTCATTTCCTTGTGAACTGTGACAGGCTGTCAAGAGTGGCGACTTTTGTGCCCAGGTAAAGTCATCTTCATCTTCTGTGATGTCTCCAGGCATGGGTAGGCAGGTGTCTCTTGATGTCAAGTTGAAATGGGTTTGTGAAGTCCGGGGGATGTTCCCCGGAGTCTCCAGAACACCGTGGAGCCAGGGAGCGCCTCCACTTGTGAGCACCACGGGTCCTTGTGTTCACAGGCATCAGGTCTAGTGGACCTTGTGTTCACAGGCATCAGGTCTAGTGGACCTTGTGTTCACAGGCATCAGGTCTAGTGGACCTTGTGTTCACAGGCATCAGGTCTAGTGGACCTTGTGTTCACAGGCATCAGGTCTAGTGGACCTTGTGTTCACAGGCATCAGGTCTAGTGGACCTTGTGTTCACAGGCATCAGGTCTAGTGGACCTTGTGTTCACAGGCATCAGGTCTAGTGGACCTTGTGTTCACAGGCATCAGGTCTAGTGGACCTTGTGTTCACAGGCATCAGGTCTAGTGGACCTTGTGTTCACAGGCATCAGGTCTAGTGGACCTTGTGTTCACAGGCATCAGGTCTAGTGGACCTTGTGTTCACAGGCATCAGGTCTAGTGGACCTTGTGTTCACAGGCATCAGGTCTAGTGGACCTTGTGTTCACAGGCATCAGGTCTAGTGGACCTTGTGTTCACAGGCATCAGGTCTAGTGGACCTTGTGTTCACAGGCATCAGGTCTAGTGGACCTTGTGTTCACAGGCATCAGGTCTAGTGGACCTTGTGTTCACAGGCATCAGGTCTAGTGGACCTTGTGTTCACAGGCATCAGGTCTAGTGGACCTTGTGTTCACAGGCATCAGGTCTAGTGGACCTTGTGTTCACAGGCATCAGGTCTAGTGGACCTTGTGTTCACAGGCATCAGGTCTAGTGGACCTTGTGTTCACAGGCATCAGGTCTAGTGGACCTTGTGTTCACAGGCATCAGGTCTAGTGGACCTTGTGTTCACAGGCATCAGGTCTAGTGGACCTTGTGTTCACAGGCATCAGGTCTAGTGGACCTTGTGTTCACAGGCATCAGGTCTAGTGGACCTTGTGTTCACAGGCATCAGGTCTAGTGGACCTTGTGTTCACAGGCATCAGGTCTAGTGGACCTTGTGTTCACAGGCATCAGGTCTAGTGGACCTTGTGTTCACAGGCATCAGGTCTAGTGGACCTTGTGTTCACAGGCATCAGGTCTAGTGGACCTTGTGTTCACAGGCATCAGGTCTAGTGGACCTTGTGTTCACAGGCATCAGGTCTAGTGGACCTTGTGTTCACAGGCATCAGGTCTAGTGGACCTTGTGTTCACAGGCATCAGGTCTAGTGGACCTTGTGTTCACAGCCATCAGGTCTAGTGGACCTTGTGTTCACAGGCATCAGGTCTAGTGGACCTTGTGTTCACAGGCATCAGGTCTAGTGGACCTTGTGTTCACAGGCATCAGGTCTAGTGGACCTTGTGTTCACAGGCATCAGGTCTAGTGGACCTTGTGTTCACAGGCATCAGGTCTAGTGGACCTTGTGTTCACAGGCATCAGGTCTAGTGGACCTTGTGTTCACAGGCATCAGGTCTAGTGGACCTTGTGTTCACAGGCATCAGGTCTAGTGGACCTTGTGTTCACAGGCATCAGGTCTAGTGGACCTTGTGTTCACAGGCATCAGGTCTAGTGGACCTTGTGTTCACAGGCATCAGGTCTAGTGGACCTTGTGTTCACAGGCATCAGGTCTAGTGGACCTTGTGTTCACAGGCATCAGGTCTAGTGGACCTTGTGTTCACAGGCATCAGGTCTAGTGGACCTTGTGTTCACAGGCATCAGGTCTAGTGGACCTTGTGTTCACAGGCATCAGGTCTAGTGGACCTTGTGTTCACAGGCATCAGGTCTAGTGGACCTTGTGTTCACAGGCATCAGGTCTAGTGGACCTTGTGTTCACAGGCATCAGGTCTAGTGGACCTTGTGTTCACAGGCATCAGGTCTAGTGGACCTTGTGTTCACAGGCATCAGGTCTAGTGGACCTTGTGTTCACAGGCATCAGGTCTAGTGGACCTTGTGTTCACAGGCATCAGGTCTAGTGGACCTTGTGTTCACAGGCATCAGGTCTAGTGGACCTTGTGTTCACAGGCATCAGGTCTAGTGGACCTTGTGTTCACAGGCATCAGGTCTAGTGGTCCACAGGTCCTTGTGTTCACAGGCATCAGGTCTAGTGGTCCACAGGTCCTTGTGTTCACAGGCATCAGGTCTAGTGGTCCACAGGTCCTTGTGTTCACAGGCATCAGGTCTAGTGGACCTTGTGTTCACAGGCATCAGGTCTAGTGGTCCACAGGTCCTTGTGTTCACAGGCATCAGGTCTAGTGGACCTTGTGTTCACAGGCATCAGGTCTAGTGGTCCACAGGACCTTGTGTTCACAGGCATCAGGTCTAGTGGACCTTGTGTTCACAGGCATCAGGTCTAGTGGACCTTGTGTTCACAGGCATCAGGTCTAGTGGACCTTGTGTTCACAGGCATCAGGTCTAGTGGACCTTGTGTTCACAGGCATCAGGTCTAGTGGCCCTTGTGTTCACAGGCATCAGGTCTAGTGGACCTTGTGTTCACAGGCATCAGGTCTAGTGGACCTTGTGTTCACAGGCATCAGGTCTAGTGGACCTTGTGTTCACAGGCATCAGGTCTAGTGGACCTTGTGTTCACAGGCATCAGGTCTAGTGGTCCACAGGACCTTGTGTTCACAGGCATCAGGTCTAGTGGACCTTGTGTTCACAGGCATCAGGTCTAGTGGACCTTGTGTTCACAGGCATCAGGTCTAGTGGACCTTGTGTTCACAGGCATCAGGTCTAGTGGACCTTGTGTTCACAGGCATCAGGTCTAGTGGTCCACAGGACCTTGTGTTCACAGGCATCAGGTCTAGTGGACCTTGTGTTCACAGGCATCAGGTCTAGTGGACCTTGTGTTCACAGGCATCAGGTCTAGTGGACCTTGTGTTCACAGGCATCAGGTCTAGTGGACCTTGTGTTCACAGGCATCAGGTCTAGTGGACCTTGTGTTCACAGGCATCAGGTCTAGTGGACCTTGTGTTCACAGGCATCAGGTCTAGTGGACCTTGTGTTCACAGGCATCAGGTCTAGTGGTCCACAGGACCTTGTGTTCACAGGCATCAGGTCTAGTGGACCTTGTGTTCACAGGCATCAGGTCTAGTGGACCTTGTGTTCACAGGCATCAGGTCTAGTGGACCTTGTGTTCACAGGCATCAGGTCTAGTGGACCTTGTGTTCACAGGCATCAGGTCTAGTGGACCTTGTGTTCACAGGCATCAGGTCTAGTGGACCTTGTGTTCACAGGCATCAGGTCTAGTGGACCTTGTGTTCACAGGCATCAGGTCTAGTGGACCTTGTGTTCACAGGCATCAGGTCTAGTGGACCTTGTGTTCACAGGCATCAGGTCTAGTGGACCTTGTGTTCACAGGCATCAGGTCTAGTGGACCTTGTGTTCACAGGCATCAGGTCTAGTCAGTCGCTTCAGGGATTTGGTAATTATTTATTTACATATGTTTGACTTCCGTTAGAGGAGGTCCTCACATCGTGTACATACCCGAGACGTGGCCACACATTTACAATGCTAACCAACATGTATACATTGTCGTCTGTCCTCCATGGAAAGGGTTACAGGTCTGTAGCACTTCCCACCTTATATCTTACTCCAGCCAGCAGGGATACCACTACCGAGCGCTGGTGACGTATTCTCCACACAATTTGTGTCATTAAGAGACTGAGGTTGATATTGGTACCGCAATTATCTTATCAGTGACTACCAATAAAGATGGCAGATGGTGTAGATATACTCTAATAAACTTCCGTTGATCAAAGATAAACTAATACAGATTTTGGGTAATGAAATCATAGTTTGCTCAATCAATGTCAATTCATTTCTCATGGAATACAATAAAAAAAATACGGGGAAGTATAACACGTGTGAAACCCTGTAGTGGTGAGGGGAGAACCCGCACCTCCCCTGCTGCACCCCAGGTGTATGTGGGTCACTGTGTCACCTCCCCTGCTGCACCCCAGGTGTATGTGGGTCACTGTGTCACCTCCCCTGCTGCACCCCAGGTGTATGTGGGTCACTGTGTCACCTCCCCTGCTGCACCCCAGGTGTATGTGGGTCACTGTGTCACCTCCCCTGCTGCACCCCAGGTGTATGTGGGTCACTGTGTCACCTCCCCTGCTGCACCCCAGGTGTATGTGGGTCACTGTGTCACCTCCCCTGCTGCACCCCAGGTGTATGTGGGTCACTGTGTCACCTCCCCTGCTGCACCCCAGGTGTATGTGGGTCACTGTGTCACCTCACCCACCTATATCACAACTGATAACTCTCCGCTACAACCAACAACCCTCCCTCCACCACAACCAACAACTGTCCCTCCACCACAACCAACAACTGTCCCTCCACCACAACCAACAACTGTCCCTCCACCACAACCAACAACTGTCCCTCCACCACAACCAACAACTGTCCCTCCACCACAACCAACAACTGTCCCTCCACCACAACCAATAACTGTCCCTCCACCACAACCAACAACTGTCCCTCCACCACAACCAACAACTGTCCCTCCACCACAACCAACAACTGTCCCTCCACCACAACCAACAACTGTCCCTCCACCACATCCAACAACTGTCCCTCCACCACAACCAACAACTGTCCCTCCACCACAACCAACAACTGTCCCTCCACCACCACCAACAACCCTCCCTCCACCACACCAGCAACCCTCCCTCCACCACAACCAACAACCCTCCCTCCACCACACCAACAACCCTCCCTCCGCCACAACCAACAACCCTCCCTCCACCACACCAACAACCCTCCCTCCACCACACCAACAACCCTCCCTCCACCACAACCAACAACCCTCCCTCCACCACACCAACAACCCTCCCTCCACCACAACCAACAACCCTCCCTCCACCACACCAACAACCCTCCCTCCACCACACCAACAACCCTCCCTCCACCACACCAACAACCCTCCCTCCACCACACCAACAACCCTCCCTCCACCACACCAACAACCCTCCCTCCACCACAACCAACAACCCTCCCTCCACCACACCAACAACCCTCCCTCCACCACAACCAACAACCCTCCCTCCACCACACCAACAACCCTCCCTCCACCACACCAACAACCCTCCCTCCACCACAACCAACAACCCTCCCTCCACCACACCAACAACCCTCCCTCCACCACACCAACAACCCTCCCTCCACCACAACCAACAACCCTCCCTCCACCACACCAACAACCCTCCCTCCACCACAACCAACAACCCTCCCTCCACCACACCAACAACCCTCCCTCCACCACACCAACAACCCTCCCTCCACCACAACCAACAACCCTCCCTCCACCACACCAACAACCTTCCCTCCACCACAACCAACAACCCTCCCTCCACCACACCAACAACCCACCCTCCACCACACCAACAACCCTCCCTCCACCACACCAACAACCCTCCCTCTACCACAACCAACAACCCTCCCTCCACCACACCAACAACCCTCCCTCCACCACAACCAACAACCCTCCCTCCACCACACCAACAACCCTCCCTCCACCACAACCAACAACCCTCCCTCCACCACACCAACAACCCTCCCTCCACCACACCAACAACCCTCCCTCCACCACACCAACAACCCTCCCTCCACCACACCAACAACCCTCCCTCCACCACACCAACAACCCTCCCTCCACCACAACCAACAACCCTCCCTCCACCACACCAACAACCCTCCCTCCACCACAACCAACAACCCTCCCTCCACCACACCAACAACCCTCCCTCCACCACACCAACAACCCTCCCTCCACCACAACCAACAATCCTCCCTCCACCACACCAACAACCCTCCCTCCACCACACCAACAACCCTCCCTCCACCACAACCAACAACCCTCCCTCCACCACACCAACAACCCTCCCTCCACCACAACCAACAACCCTCCCTCCACCACACCAACAACCCTCCCTCCACCACAACCAACAACCCTCCCTCCACCACAACCAACAACCCTCCCTCCACCACACCAACAACCCTCCCTCCACCACAACCAACAACCCTCCCTCCACCACACCAACAACCCTCCCTCCACCACAACCAACAACCCTCCCTCCACCACAACCAACAACCCTCCCTCCACCACACCAACAACCCTCCCTCCACCACAACCAACAACCCTCCCTCCACCACAACCAACAACCCTCCCTCCACCACACCAACAACCCTCCCTCCACCACAACCAACAACCCTCCCTCCACCACACCAACAACCCTCCCTCCACCACAACCAACAACCCTCCCTCCACCACACCAACAACCCTCCCTCCACCACAACCAACAACCCTCCCTCCACCACAACCAACAACCCTCCCTCCACCACACCAACAACCCTCCCTCCACCACACCAACAACCCTCCCTCCACCACCACCAACAACCCTCCCTCCACCACACCAACAACCCTCCCTCCACCACAACCAACAACCCTCCCTCCACCACAACCAACAACCCTCCCTCCACCACACCAACAACCCTCCCTCCACCACAACCAACAACTGTCCCTCCACCACAACCAACAACCCTCCCTCCACCACAACCAACAACCCTCCCTCCACCACAACCAACAACCCTCCCTCCACCACAACCAACAACCCTCCCTCCACCACACCAACAACCCTCCCTCCACCACAACCAACAACCGTCCCTCCACCACAACCAACAACCCTCCCTCCACCACACCAACAACCCTCCCTCCACCACAACCAACAACTGTCCCTCCACCACAACCAACAACCCTCCCTCCACCACCACCAACAACCCTCCCTCCACCACACCAACAACCCTCCCTCCACCACACCAACAACCCTCCCTCCACCACACCAACAACCCTCCCTCCACCACACCAACAACCCTCCCTCCACCACACCAACAACCCTCCCTCCACCACACCAACAACCCTCCCTCCACCACACCAACAACCCTCCCTCCACCACACCAACAACCCTCCCTCCACCACCACCAACAACCCTCCCTCCACCACCACCAACAACCCTCCCTCCACCACACCAACAACCCTCCCTCCACCACACCAACAACCCTCCCTCCACCACCAACAACAACCCTCCCTCCACCACACCAACAACCCTCCCTCCACCACACCAACAACCCTCCCTCCACCACACCAACAACCCTCCCTCCACCACACCAACAACCCTCCCTCCACCACCACCAACAACCCTCCCTCCACCACACCAACAACCCTCCCTCCACCACACCAACAACCCTCCCTCCACCACACCAACAACCCTCCCTCCACCACACCAACAACCCTCCCTCCACCACACCAACAACCCTCCCTCCACCACACCAACAACCCTCCCTCCACCACCACCAACAACCCTCCCTCCACCACCACCAACAACCCTCCCTCCACCACACCAACAACCCTCCCTCCACCACACCAACAACCCTCCCTCCACCACACCAACAACCCTCCCTCCACCACCACCAACAACCCTCCCTCCACCACCACCAACAACCCTCCCTCCACCACACCAACAACCCTCCCTCCACCACACCAACAACCCTCCCTCCACCACCAACAACAACCCTCCCTCCACCACACCAACAACCCTCCCTCCACCACCACCAACAACCCTCCCTCCACCACACCAACAACCCTCCCTCCACCACCACCAACAACCCTCCCTCCACCACCACCAACAACCCTCCCTCCACCACACCAACAACCCTCCCTCCACCACACCAACAACCCTCCACAACTAGGCTGGAACAACCATCACAAGTGTTGTCCCAAGAAACAAGAGTCTCGGTTACCAGGAAAAGAAACTCCCGAGGGGGAAAAAACAATTCAAATTAGAAGAGCAAATTTTAATTTGCGTTGTTGAACTTCTCTCTGGTGAGTCAGACTCAAACATTGTTCACTGGTGAACATTGTTCAGTGATGAATATTGCTCGGTGGTGAACATTGTTCAGTGATGAACATTCCTCAGTGGTGAACATTTCTCTGTGATTACCATTGCTTATAGATAACCGGCGCGAACCTGCGACTTCAAACCACTGGACCACAGATAACTTGTGACAGCCAAAGAACCTGATTTCTACTGGAATCACAAGAACCTACGACTTAGCCACGCCGAGGTTCGCAGGTTCGAGCCCACCTCACAGCCACAGTGCATTTTCTCATTGATATATAAAACATTAATGTGATCTCTATGTTAATCGTCGTGGGGGTCTGAATGTGACCCCTGGCACGCGGTTCTCTCTTGAATTCTGGCGACCCCCGACCAGCCTATGTTCATCCCGGACCCCAGCCCAGTCCCTCTGCCAGTTCATCGTTGGTATAGGATATTTTAGCCTGAGGAAGCTCTGCGTGACGCTACCCACCCTCCTGAAATGACAGTACTTGACAGTAACTATTTGGTCCAATGTACTATACGTAGTGATGGCTCGCTAGTACACCAATTTTTATACTAATTATTTTATAGGGTCCAGGGGGGAAAAATGAAGCTAATGACTAAACTTAAATATTCCTAAGCCTCGTATAGCACATATATAAACTATATTAGGCCTGAGATAGTGTGAATTAGGCTTAAGATTGCTAGAAGAGGTTAGGTTTTGTCATATATTTATATATGCGGTTAAAAAGTTTCTGGTTTGTACAAATTCAATATTACAAAAAATCAACTTTCTGGCGGTCCATCGCCGCAAGTTGGTACTTACTGCCATATAATTACTATCAGTACTTTCATTTTAGGAATACTTATACTCCAGTAGAAAAAACAAAAGAGGCTGGTTGCCTGGCGACAGAAGAAGCCTACGACGCTTGGTGATACCCGTTTTCTTCCATTTATGATGGGATGTTATCCCGAGAAAACGGGATGCCTCATATTCAGCATAAACTAAACTGTATGAATGAGTCCTAAGCCCAGCCAATATTGCGTTAATGACAAAAGATAATTATGTCAGCATTTAAAGTTTAGATTTAACCAGTAATAAAACTTTTAATTCAACTCTAAATATTTTTGAATCCTGCAAAAACAAAAATAATAATAATAGACATAATATAGAAACAGACATAATCCATAATTCTTAAATTCCTCTCCTTAGACTTAATATTCCTTCCTTGGGGGCCCTATAATGGACTCCCACTGGATATAGACCTCGAAAATAGTAAACCTTTGTCAGTTGAGAGGCGGGACCAAAGAGCCAGAGCTCTCAACCCCCGCAGGCACAGGCAGGTGAGTATACCTCTCAACCCCCGCAAGCACAGGTAGGTGAGTACACCTCTCAACCCCCGCAGGCACAGGCAGGTGAGTATACCTCTCAACCCCCGCAGGCACAGGTAGGTGAGTATACCTCTCAACCCCCGCAGGCACAGGTAGGTGAGTATACCTCTCAACCCCCGCAGGCACAGGCAGGTGAGTATACCTCTCAACCCCCGCAGGCACAGGTAGGTGAGTATACCTCTCAACCCCCGCAGGCACAGGCAGGTGAGTATACCTCTCAACCCCCGCAGGCACAGGCAGGTGAGTATACCTCTCAACCCCCGCAGGCACAGGCAGGTGAGTATACCTCTCAACCCCCGCAGGCACAGGCAGGTGAGTATACCTCTCAACCCCCGCAGGCACAGGCAGGTGAGTATACCTCTCAACCCCCGCAAGCACAGGCAGGTGAGTATACCTCTCAACCCCCGCAAGCACAGGTAGGTGAGTATACCTCTCAACCCCCGCAGGCACAGGCAGGTGAGTATACCTCTCAACCCCCGCAGGCACAGGCAGGTGAGTATACCTCTCAACCCCCGCAGGCACAGGCAGGTGAGTATACCTCTCAACCCCCGCAAGCACAGGCAGGTGAGTATACCTCTCAACCCCCGCAAGCACAGGTAGGTGAGTATACCTCTCAACCCCCGCAAGCATAGGCAGGTGAGTGTACCTCTCAACCCCCGCAAGCACAGGTAGGTGAGTATACCTCTACTCGGTGTATATAATCACTGAGTTTACTTTAGTCCTGGCTTATGGCCAGGGCTAAAATACACTCGCTGATTGGTCAGTAAGCTGCTGTGTGGCCAAAATAACCCTTCACGGGTTCGATACGCGTTTAACCCAACACAAAACCAAAGCAAGTGGACTCGTGAGAGAAACACTGGTGTAGGGAACACAACCTCTCACGCTGGTAGGATGGGGAGGGGGTGCACCAGACCAACCATCATAGCCTAATGGGACACTATACCTCTCGTGTTGGATGGCGGTTGTCTGATACCTCAGGTGTTAAGACCAGTGAATACTCTCATTGCTCTCCCTCCTCCTGTGTCTCATTTCATGAACATGAATCCAGTAAGTTCAGTAGACCTTCGGTTTCAACTCTGTTTACCCTGTCGTAGCTCAGTCGATTAAGGCAGTGTCTGGGATGCTCCCGGAAGCAGGTTCGAATCCTCGTCACGGTCCTTGTGGATTTGTTCATGAAAATGAATTTGAATTCATAATTTTCCATTTCCTGATGAGTGTTTAAGTTTCAGAGGAGATTATATATATATATATATATATATATATATATATATATATATATATATATATATATATTTGTATATGTATATTTACGATTAGAGGACTGATGTGATGAAGGTGATATAAGCTGCTGCTTCAAGCTGGCAGGCTTGTGTTGAGCAGGAGTGACCTCGTGGAGTCGCGACAGGATATTACTGTGTAACTGTATGTTTGGTGGTATATGGGTGGGCGTGAACGACCCATAAGGACCCTACTAGTGGAGTAACCACGTTGTTTGGGCTTACACTGTGTTCCTCACCGTTATCAGCTTCCCTACACTGTGTTCCTCACCGTTATCAGCGTCCCTACACTGTGTTCCTCACCGTTATCAGCTTCCCTACACTGTGTTCCTCACCGTTATCAGCTTCCCTACACTGTGTTCCTCACCGTTATCAGCTTCCCTACACTGTGTTCCTCACCGTTAACTGCTTCCCTACACTGTGTTCCTCACCGTTATCAGCGTCCCTACACTGTGTTCCTCACCGTTATCAGCGTCCCTACACTGTGTTCATCACCGTTATCAGCTTCCCTACACTGTGTTCATCACCGTTATCAGCTTCCCTACACTGTGTTCCTCACCGTTATTAGCTTCCCTACACTGTGTTCCTCACCGTTATCAGCGTCCCTACACTGTGTTCCTCACCGTTATCAGCGTCCCTACACTGTGTTCCTCACCGTTATCAGCGTCCCTACACTGTGTTCCTCACCGTTATCAGCGTCCCTACACTGTGTTCCTCACCGTTATCAGCGTTCCTACACTGTGTTCATCACCGTTATCAGCTTCCCTACACTGCGTTCATCACCGTTATTAGCTTCCCTACACTGTGTTCCTCACCGTTATCAGCTTCCCTACACTGTGTTCATCACCGTTATCAGCTTCCCTACACTGTGTTCATCACCGTTATCAGCTTCCCTACACTGTGTTCATCACCGTTATCAGCTTCCCTACACTGTGTTCATCACCGTTATCAGCTTCCCTACACTGTGTTCATCACCGTTATTAGCTTCCCTACACTGTGTTCATCACCGTTATCAGCTTCCCTACACTGTGTTCATCACCGTTATTAGCTTCCCTACACTGTGTTCATCACCGTTATCAGCTTCCCTACACTGCGTTCATCACCGTTATTAGCTTCCCTACACTGTGTTCCTCACCGTTATCAGCTTCCCTACACTGTGTTCATCACCGTTATCAGCTTCCCTACACTGTGTTCATCACCGTTATTAGCTTCCCTACACTGTGTTCATCACCGTTATCAGCTTCCCTACACTGCGTTCCTCACCGTTATCAGCTTCCCTACACTGTGTTCATCACCTTTATCAGCTTCCCTACACTGTGTTCCTCACCGTTATCAGCTTCCCTACACTGTGTTCCTCACCGTTATCAGCTTCCCTACACTGTGTTCATCACCGTTATCAGCTTCCCTACACTGCGTTCATCACCGTTATTAGCTTCCCTACACTGTGTTCCTCACCGTTATCAGCTTCCCTACACTGTGTTCATCACCGTTATCAGCTTCCCTACACTGTGTTCCTCACCGTTATCAGCTTCCCTACACTGTGTTCATCACCGTTATCAGCTTCCCTACACTGTGCTCATCACCGTTATCAGCTTCCCTACACAGTCTCTTATACACCGTAACACTCAAATTCAAAATGTTTATTCAGGTAAAAGTGCACACATAGAAGATGAGATACAAACATAATATTAGATTTATAGATAGAGCGAGTATGCAGGCGATGAGTCACAATAACGTGGCTAAAGTATGTTGACCAGACCACACACTAGAAGGTGAAGGGACGACGACGTTTCGGTCCGTCCTGGACCATTCTCAAATCGACGACCGAAACGTCGTCGTCCCTTCACCTTCTACACACACACACACACACACACACACACACACACACATATGTTGACAGTTGAGAGGCGGGATCAAAAAGTCAAAGCTCAACCCCCGCAAGCACAAATAAGTGAGTACAAATAGGTGAGTACATGCCTTCAGGAACCTGTGTAAGGAGTCATTCAGAACCTTGTATACCACATATGTAACAACAATCCTGCAGTATTTTCCTCAATCTATATATTTTTCTATTTTTCTTATGAAATGATAAAACTATCCATTTCATTATGTATAAGTTATTTTTTTTTTAATTTGAGTTACAACAAACGGAGATATATGACCGAACCTAACCTAACCTAACCTAACCTAACCTAACCTAACCTAACCTAATCTAACCTAACCAACCCTACCTAACCTAACCTCAACTAACATAACTATATCAATAATGTATATTTTTAATGTAATATAATAAAAATATTTAAAATAAACCAACTGGAAACAATTTATTGAAAATAAAAGAAATCACTCGGCCTATTAGGCAAATCAGACCTTGCATAGTAGGCCGAGAAGTGCGTTCTGGCTACTAAGTACGACATATGTTTATATATATATATATATATATATATATATATATATATATATATATATATATATATATATATATCTATATATATATATATATATATATATATATATATATATATATATATATATATATATATGAATGAAAACTCACACCCCAGAAGTGACTCGAACCCATACTCCCAGAAGCAACGCAACTGGTAACTACAGGGCGCCTTAATCCGCTTGACCATCAGTTTTCATTCGCATATAGTCCTGGGGACCATTCAGGCTTGTTCGCATATATATATATATATATATATATATATATATATATATATATATATATATATATAACTTTTTCAGTTGCATATTGTCCTGGGGACCATTCAGGCTTGTTCGCATTTGTGTTCCTCACGTGTGCCCCAAAGAATGAGGTGATTTGGTAAAATGCTATGCCCAAGATTACTATCCGAGTGCCGGCGGTGGGGTGGTTCAAATAGCCTCGGCTATCACCTCATTATGTCCGGTCGTGATGGTCAAGTGGATTAAGGCGTCTTGTACATACCAGTTGCGTTGCTCCTGGGAGAATGGGTTCGAGTCACTTCTGGGGTGTGGGTTTTCAGTTGCATATTGTCCTGGGGACCATTCAGGCTTGTTCGCATATATATATATATATATATATATATATATATATATATATATATATATATATATATATATATATATATATATATATATATATGTTATGGAAAATGACCGAAAGGTAAGATTAATAATTCCAACACGAATCTTCTCAATATTTCTTACGTTTTTCTTCACTGTCGAGGGTAATTGAAAAATTAACTCTCCAAAATTCATTTTTTACATTTTTATTTTTGGTCTGACACCTAAAAGCGTTTCGTAAGTCTTCTTACATTTTCAAACACTGGTTTACACATAAGATACATCATGCTTATATTTATTTTGGGTGAGGTGATATGACACAAAAGGTTTGGGCGAGGTGGGTATAAATTGGGTATGAAAACATAAGAATGGAAGTAACTACGGAAGACTTCTGTAGTTTTATGTTAACAAGTCTTTGAAAATGTAAGAAGCCTTACGAAATGCTTTTAGGCGTCAGACCAAAAATAAAAATGTAAAAAATGAATTTTGGAGAGTTAATTTTTCAATTACCCTCGACAGTGAAGAAAAACATAAGAAATATTGAGAAGATTCGTGTTAGAATTATTCATTTTGCCCTTTCGGTCATTTTCAACAACATATGTTTACAAGAAAGACTGCTACCAAAATATACTAATAAATATATATATATATATATATATATATATATATATATATATATATATATATATATATATATATATATATATATATATATATATATATATAGTTCTTCAGTTTCTTGTTGTTTATACAAAAGACAAAACACTATAAACAGTATTAACAATCAGCATCAAAGACCAAACAACATGTCCGACCACCAGATATAACACTGAAAGCCAAATATGAGATCAAACTCTCCTCACAAATCATAAAAGAAAGAACAGAAATCCTCTCAGAGCAAACCGAGAGCTCATCAACCACTGTTTGCTTCAGGCATTTTCCCTCCCTCCTCTCTCTCTCAACCCCCCCCCCCCACTCCAGTTGGGCAACTTTTCATTCCGTTCCAGAAAAGTTTTACCCCCAAGGAATGTGCTCAATCATGGCATCTATTATTGCAGGCGTGAAGCATGGGACTGGATCATAAGCTGAGGTTAACACCTACTCTAACAATGCAGGCGATGAGTCACAATAACGTGGCTAAATTATGACGATCGACTTGAGAATGGTCCAGGACGGACCAAAACGTCGTCGTCCCTTCGCCTTCTACTTTGTGTACGTCGACACACTCTCAGGAAATATGGACAATAATAAGACATTACCAACTGAGACAAGTGTTATTTGTAAGGCAATTGTATTATTAAAGACAAATATTTTGATTCACATATATTTAAATCAATTTTATTTGCCAGATAGAAAGGAGATAACAGGACTCAAACCAGGATTTATTTCCTGTTTGGTTCCCGCCACCACCTAGGTCTTAGGATATATCCTGCCCTGTATCTTCTCCAACATGTAGGATATATCCTGCCCTGTACCTTCACCACCATGTAGGATATATCCTGCCCTGTACCTTCACCACCGTGTAGGATATATCCTGCCCTGTACCTTCACCACCATGTAGGATATATCCTGCCCTGTACCCGGGTATCCGAGGGCCTGGCGCCTCCGACGGGTGCACCAGGTCCACGCAAAATAGAATAACCCGCTTATGGCCGCCGCTGCTGGCCCTTGCGGCGTCCACAGGGGCCAAGGTGGCGCCAGGTACGCTGCCCGTGTTCCCTGACGTTACTCCAAGCACAACCACTGCTCCCCCCCCCCCTCCCTCGTACCACACCACCACACCTGTCACCACCACACCTGTCCACTGGTCACCACCACACCTGTCCACTGGTCACCACCACACCTGTCCACTGGTCACCACCACACCTGTCCACTGGTCACCACCACACCTGTCCACTGGTCACCACCACACCTGTCCACTGGTCACCACCACACCTGTCCACTGGTCACCACCACACCTGTCCACTGGTCACCACCACACCTGTCCACTGGTCACCACCACACCTGTCCACTGGTCACCACTACACCTGTCACCGCCACACCTGTCCACTGGTCACCCCTACACCTGTCCACTGGTCACCCCTACACCTGTCCACTGGTCACCATCACTAATCCCTATCAATTAAGCTAATATTCGTCGCTCTTTCACGAGCACAACCGTCGCCAGTCCTACCACCACCGCAGGCCCTGCCACAGAGACAGGTGTTCAGACAGGTGTCCAGACAGGTATTATTAACAATTATCAACAAATTGGGGAATTATCAACTTTATTCAATGTCAATAACAGCCGAGAAATATGTTAGTAAGCAAACCCCCTTTGGACGAACAACCCTACGTTTGAGACTACACAGTCGTTACTGGTTGTCGCAATAGGAACCAATCCTACTTGAAGAAGGGCATGGGGGAGGGTGAACCTCAACCACCATGTTACAATTCATCATGGGAGGTTGTAAGTGCTTTGGGGGATTATAGCCCTTATCAACCCGTCTACCTAGTACTTTTTGGGCAATAACGTGACCAGACACATTGTGTCCAGTGTCTGGACAATGTGTCCATTGTCCAGACAAGGTGTGTCCGGACACTGGACTTGGCATCGTACATATATTCACGTAATGGACAATTAAATAGTAGAATTTGGTGCTATTCACTTTCGAGTCGGGAAAAAATAAAGCTAAAATCCAAACATAAATATTCGTAGGCCTAGTTTGTCACCTATATGTACTATATTAGGCCTCAGGAAGCCTTCACTAGGCCCAAGACGGTCACGTTTGCTCAGGTTTTATTACCAACATAAATACAAATCTTTTTCCACTTTATCTAAATTCAATAGTACTAAATTCTCATTCTAACTGTCCATTACTTGAATATATATATATATATATATATATATATATATATATATATATATATATATATATATATATATATATATATATATGTCGTACCTAGTAGCCAGAATGCACTTCTCTGCCTACTATGCAAGGCCCGATTTGCCTAATAAGCCAAGTTTTCATGAATTAATTGTTTTTCGACTACCTAACCTAACTTTTTCGGCTACCTAACCTAACCTAACCTATAAAGATAGGTTAGGTTAGGTTAGGTAGGGTTGGTTAGGTTCGGTCATATATCTACGTTAATTTTAACTCCAATAAAAAAAATTGACCTCATACATAATGAAATGGGTAGCTTTATCATTTCATAAGAAAAAAATTAGAGAAAATATATTAATTCAGGAAAACTTGGCTTATTAGGCAAATCGGGCCTTGAATAGTAGGCCAAAAAGGGCGTTCTGGCTACTAGGTACGACATATATATATATATATCCACGATAGTCCACAGCGTTACTGCAGGTACCGTCTACAAACAGTAGGATAGGCCAATATACTTACAATAGCAATACACTTGTTTGACTTTTGGGTACCACCACTGACCTCTGGGAACTGGTTGATTGACCTCTCGATAATCACGCCTCAATAACGAGCCATTGGGCCTGGCTGGCTATAAGCATTAAGACAGAAGTCAGCGTCAGCAGCCTCGCCCCGGCACGCCAGGGGAATTTATCTCAAGATTTGTCTATTATGGATTCTTAAGTCGGATCTTCACAATTTGCTGATGGAACTCTGATGTGGAGGCTGGAGCAAAGTTTAATAAGATTTTCTGCCGGCTGCTGCTCCCCCCCCCCCCCCAGTGTGGGACAAGAGAGCAGACATGGGTGTGTGTCCGCAGACCTAAAATTCGTTAACTTACAAATCAACAAAGGAAAAAGGTTGGTTCCCCGACACAGACCTCATCAAAGTTCTAAACTTTTTTAATATTTGAGACAGAGAAGGAAAGACAATGACAGAATGCGAGAAGTGGAGGGTAGGAAGATGGACAAGGGCTCTTCAAGGGAGGGAGGGAGGGAGGGAGGGAGGGAGAGAGGCAGCCTACCCTACCTCTGCAGGCGATGAGTCACAATAACGTGGCTGAAGTATGTTGACCAATCCACACACAAGAAAATGAAGGGACGACGACGTTCCGGTCCGTCCTGGACCATTCTCAAGTCGATTGTGAATGGTCCATCGACTTGAGAATGGTCCAGGACGGACCGAAACGTCGTCGTTCCTTCATTTTCTAGTGTGTGGATTGGTCAACAGCCTTACCTCTCTTCCATACCTTCATACCTGCCTTCAATAGGAAGGGAGGTATGGAAAGGGAGAGTCTTGGGGTGACGGATGTACCTGTTCCACCGCCCTCGTCTGCCTCCCCTGAATTATGTCTCTCAGAAAGTTGAAAATTATTTCAACTTTAAAACTTGATCACGTGCTGCACGTAGAAGAGAAGTGATATCACTGAAGTATACAAGATATCAGACACCACTGTGATCACTGAAGTATACAAGATATCAGACACCACTGTGATCACTGAAGTATACAAGATATCAGACACCACTGTGATCACTGAAGTATACAAGATATCAGACACCACTGTGATCACTGAAGTATACAAGATATCAAACACCACTGTGACCACTGAAGTATACAAAATATCAGACACCACTGTGATCACTGAAGTATACAAGATATCAGACACCACTGTGATCACTGAAGTATACAAGATATCAGACACCTCTGTGCTCAGTGAAGTATACAAGATATCATACACCGCTGTGATCACTGAGAATTGTAACAATATTGTTCCTTCACCATAGAATCGAAGAATTCTCTGCCATAATTAAATGTAGTTATTGATAAATTTGAAAATAACGTCGCTGTCAATATATGAAAAAAAGAGAAATTGAATCATATGTATATATTTATTAATCATATCACGACAGATAAAAAAAATATATTTTAAAGTTTTATATTTAATCCTAAATTTTAGAATTCTTTAAAGATAAGTAGTTTTAAATATTATACCCAATCTTGGGGTATTTTATCGGGGGATTACCTCCCAAATACCTCTGCCTTCCTCTGGCCTTTTCTATATATACATTCCTGGGACGACACTGTGTAAAACTCACCTCGAACACTGCTTATGTACGACTGACTTAAATCTTAAATAAAAAATACGTAAATACGTATTTACATATTGATGTATTTAGGTAAGCATTTTAAAAAGCACTACAAATCACCATCTGTGGTTGTTCAATAAATCCCTGAACTATATATTTAACAAATCTCTCACCCTGTCCACGAAGGACAGAAGACAATATATATATATTGTGACGATAATCTCCTTCAAGAGATTGAGCCTGCTCTTCCCTCCTAAGTTCGTCGCTATACATCCCTATACAACTAATATGGAAGAAATATCCAACAAGTACAACTCCAAGGTTTGCCAGAGAGAAACGTATTCAGCACCAGGAACACCTGCTCCGCCTCCACCACTCGAACCACCAAACTACCTGTCCGTCGCCTGCTCATCGCTGATTGGCCGGTGGTCAGTCGCGCCTGCTCCTCCACCGCCACACTACCTGATGTCTGGGGCCGCCATGACCTGCAGACCTCAGAATATCCAGTGCTTTCAACAAGTTAACACGTCTCGTTGGTAGACTAAGCTCTGGCTCACGTGTACTAAGAGAGGTGGCAGCTTAAAGCCAATATTCCTGCACCCATATTTTGCATTGCATATTGTTCACTTGTTATTACTCACTTGTCTTAACATAACTTTTCATTTTGCCATTTGATTATTCTTATTATTTTGATTGATTGATTTTATGTTCCAATTTGTATGTCCATTTTATTCATGTTTTGCTTTTCTAACGTAATTAAAATCTCATTGTTAAATTTACTTGTGTTTTGTGTGTCTTCCCATTACCTTACCACAGACGAAGTTCCAGATTTTCTCTTTTTTGTTTCTATATGTGACGAGGCCATACCCCTAGCTTTTGAAACAGCCGAACACCAATGCGTTACCGTCACAAAATATATATATATATATATATATATATATATATCCTCCGAGGCTATGGGTCCCCCTTCTTCCAGCCAGAGGTGGTACTCCCTTCCATATATATATATATATATATATATATATATATATATATATATATATATATATATGCTGGTTAGCATTGTAAATGTCTGGCCACGTCCGGGGTAGAAAAATAATAAAAAATAAACAAAAAATAAAAAAATCCTTTTTCCCTCCTTTATTGTTTCCAATTCTAGTTTGTTCTCCTGCATCTCCTCTCCTCTCGAGGAGTGTGGCGTCTCCTCTCCTGGCCCCCTCAAGGGCGGGTGTCATCATCAGTGCCAGCGGCAGGCACTGACCGTGGAGTGCCTCTGACGTCAGCGTGTTGTAATGCTGTTATTACCTGTGGAGAGAGGGGCAGGCGTCACCCGGGCCGCCAGCCTCGCCTCACACACCAGCTCCTCTTCATTGGATTCAATTTTCCAGGAGACGGTGGGTGTCTTTGTGACGGGGGGAGGGGGGGGGGGGGGGGGGTGACGGGGGGGGTGTGTTGGTGACGGGGGGGGGGGGGGATGTCTTGTTGACGGGGGGGGGGTGTCTTTTTGAGGGAGGGGGGGTGCTTGCTTACGGAAAAATCCGATATAGAAGTATAAAAATATGAGATGAATATATATATTTGACGTCGTATTCCCAGACGAATGACTGGTGTGCGCCGGAGAGGGCCGGCTAGAGGCCTGAGAGGGCTGGCTAGAGGCCTGAGAGGGCCGGCTAGAGGCCTGAGAGGGCCGGCTAGAGGCCTGAGAGGGCCGGCTAGAAGCCTGAGAGGGCCGGCTAGAGGCCTGAGAGGGCCGGCTAGAGACCCGACCTCACGCTTCGCCCAAACAATCCTGGCATCCGGTGTTTATCTCGCTACACTCATACGCTTTTCATGGAGTTTCCATAATACGACCCGTCTTGATCCGCGAGAACATGATGGTGTTGACGCGACGCTAGTATATACTGCACCTTATAAACAGGAAGGGAGCGAGCTACCCCCTTGCCTTGACTCCCTGTGCCAGAGTGGACACTAGCTTTATGCTCTCACCCTAGCCACTTCCAAGTGCTATAAAGTCACTGTGGTTAAGCGTTATATCCTGACCATTAACACCCCTACGACCAAGATTGTAGGTCAAGGAGCCTCAGTTCACCCTTGATAACCAGGTCACAGACACGGCGCATTCAAAGATCCTGAGTAATATTATTGTTTAATATTTCTGGCAATTCTTTGATATATATTTCATGTTTGCGCGCAATGCATTCACATGAATAATTGTAAGATATAAATCTGGCAGCTATCCTCTAATAACAGGTTATAAACTTACAGATGTCAAGTGATTGACATCTGCACAATGTCACCTGTCATGTCACGGAGACCTCAGTGCATAGCTGCATAAGGAAACCTTTAGTGCATAGCTTCAGAGGAAACCTTTAGTACATAGCTGCATAGCCAACCTTTAATACATAATGATATACCCGTTCAACGCGGTCAATCAGAGAGACCAACAAACAGTGAACACATTTAGAGAGTGAAGCGCCAGACCGTTCTCAAGGGCAGCAGGGGCGGTTAGGCTCACAAATTGGTCTCCAGATTATATATTTACTTTGTGGAACTGATGACGTAAGAGGTCTGCCTGTGGTTAATTGAACACTGAAATGTTAAACAATATTTATAATTTTGGCTCATTTATTTAAAGACCGACTTTGGAGAGGAAGCGTACGAATGGTTGATGGGAGGTGACGGGTTGATGACGGATGACTGGCAGGCTAATTGGTCTTGATTTGAAGCATTGGTTTAGTAGTCTCTGTCAGTTCTTGCTTGTTATTGATTGTAGATGACTGTCTTCCTGTTAGGCTCTTGCTGTATAATGCTAGTTTATTATCCGCCAAATATAATCACTGTCGTTACAGTAGCCTGAGGGGGATGAATGGTGAGTAACAGCCCCCTAGTTCCCCTCTATTCCTTCCCCCCCCCCCCCCACCCGTGCAGCCTCCACCTCCCCTCTTGTTACCACGACACGACAGAGACATGTACTGTATCATCCCGTACAGTACATGTCTCAGTCACGTGTACCCAGAGGTACCCTCGGTTGTCACTACCCTTCTAGTAACCACGTGGATATTGTGTGTGTATTTAGTCAGCACAATTATGGATCATGTGTACACAGCTGGATTACTCACAGCACAGCTTGCGACCCAACACAGAGGTGTCATAGTTGCAGACATTGATACGAGTGTCAGGGGATATGACAAACAACAGCAGCAAACAGGTAGCAAACTACCTGTTTGCTGCCCTGGTAAGACAGCAAACAGGTAGTGAGGACAAAACTATCTCCAGCAACGTGGATCTTGAGGTAATTCTATTTTCCTTAGTTTCAGTCGGGAAACACCACTTTTAAAGAGAAAATGTGAGCTGAAGTTCCTGAGTGAGTTGTACTGTCAAATTACTCGCGATCCTAAAATGTAGGATTAGATATTTCCTCTCTTGTCTCTGGGACGTCCCTCCTTGCTTCTCTGTGTGTGGGTGTGTGTGTATGTGTGTGTGTGTGTGTGTGTGTGTGTGTGTGTGTGTGTGTGTGTGTGTGTGTGGGTGTGTGTGTGTGTGTGTGTGTATGTGTGTGTGTGTGTGTGTGTGTGTGTGTGTGTGTGTGTGTGTGTGTGTGTGTGTGTGTGTGATTTTGTGTCGAAATGTGATCACACATTTCGACACATTCTCACAAGTAATGACGAAATATATACACAATGACAATATATATATATATATGGTCACTGTGATATTATATGGAATATATATAATAGTTAATATTATTATATATACTCTCACTGTATATATATATATTTCGTCATTATTTGTGAGGACTAAAACAGTGGCCGGTGAAGTGAAGGAGTAGAGTCTAGGGATTACACAGAGGGTCTAGGGATTACACAGGGGTCTAGAGGATTACACAGGGGTCTAGGGGATTACACAGGGGGTCAAGAGGATTACACAGGAGTCTAGAGGATTACACAGGAGTCTAGGGAATTATACAGGGGGGTCTAGAGGATTTCACAGGATCAGGTTCATGTCGTCTTTAATACACTGGGATTAGTTGCCAATTAATCCTCTAAATAAAAACTTAGTTTTGAATAAATATATTCAAAATAAATCTAGAACATACAAGCCAATATTCACATTACATGCTGTAGTATTTTGAAACAGCAAATTCAATAACATTATCATTTAATAGACACTTGTAATCGCTGATCCAACAGTCCTATCAACTAGCACGTCCTATTTTGTACGTCCTATTTTGTACGTCCTATTTTGTACGTCCTATTTTGTACGTCCTATTTTGTACGCAATGGTCCCCAACGGGCCAATTACGAGGTACTTTAGTAACGACTCAGAAATATCCACGTTTTCTATGCATTAATTGGTTAGGTTAGGTTAGGTGGGTTGATAAGGTTGGCAGGTTTAGTAGATAGCTATACGGGTTAAAGCTGTGGAACGTGTTTCACCTGACTGTTGGTGCTTGCTGTTGGTTGGGGGTCGGCCCCCCCTCCTTAGGACGGTGTCGGGAAGCTTCGTGGGCTGGGGAGATGCCCATATTCCCCGCCACATACTCCACATATTCCCCGCCACATACTCCACATATTCCCCGCCACATACTCCACATATTCCCCGCCACATACTCCACATATTCCCCGCCACATACTCCACATATTCCCCGCCACATACTCCACATATTCCCCGCCACATACTCCACATATTCCCCGCCACATACTCCACATATTCCCCGCCACATACTCCACATATTCCCTGCCACATACTCCACATATTCCCCGCCCACATACTCTACATATTCCCCGCCACATACTCCACATATTCCCCGCCACATACTCCACATATTCCCCGCCCACATACTCCACATATTCCCCGCCACATACTCCACATATTCCCCGCCCACATACTCTACATATTCCCCGCCACATACTCCACATATTCCCCGCCACATACTCCACATATTCCCCGCCCACATACTCC
>NC_091150.1:39381322-39403822 GCF_040958095.1 Procambarus clarkii | reverse complement strand
CTTCAGCACGGGTGGGACACGAACAAGGGGACACAGGTGGAAACTTAGTACCCAGATGAGCCACAGAGACGTTAGAAAGAATTTTTTCAGTGTCAGAGTAGTTAATAAATGGAATGCACTAGGAAGTGATGTGGTGGAGGCTGACTCCATACACAGTTTCAAATGTGGATATGATAGAGCCCAGTAGGCTCAGGAATCTGTACACCAGTTGATTGACAGTTGAGAGGCGGGACCAAAGAGCCAAAGCTCAACCCCCGCAAGCACAATTAGGTGAGTACAATTAGGTGAGTACTGTAAACATAGCTGTTTACCTGTAACTCAAAACAGGTAATGTCAAACAGGGAGTCAGCCTCACACACGCACACTTGCACAACTGATTAACGCAGCGATAACCCCTGGACCTCCATGCGAACTAATAGTTAACACTTACCGTGTATGTGTGTGTGTTCGTTTGTACAAATACGTGATTGTGTAGTTATTCCCTGGTTAACCCCTAGGTTAGGTTAGGTTAGGTTAGGTTTGAGCTGACATTAGTTTTCTTAAATAATCAGGTTTAAATGAGATTAGTAGACGTGGTAAGGCTGTTTTAAGTGCATTTATACTGTTAACAGAAAGTGAATGAAGCCAAGATTCTCAGTTGACGCTTCAGACATAACGAGGCTTCAACAAATCTATATATAATCTTGCTTTCCCCCGTTGCAAAGGGTCTCTGATCAACTTTTTATCAAAGAGCTCATCTTCGTGGCGAGTGTTGAGAACACCTAAGCGTCGCTAATCACATAACCGGGTGATCGTGGGGTTCTAACAAGCCCTTCATTACCCGACTTTAATAAGCTAGTCGAAGCCAAATTACGTCTTCAAGATGAAAAACTCTGCTAATAGACGAATGCTCCACAATCTTCCTGTGATCTTGGACATTCACCTTTCCCCCCCTTTTCTGTCGTTGAAACGCACCGCCTTTGACCATTTAATGTCCAATAAAAGCCACATAAAAGTGGAGATCGTTAGCTCCACTTCAACTAATGAGACCTTTTACGGCCGCCAGCTTCACCTGGGAGGAGTCTGCGGTGGCCCACTTAAATGTCTGCTCGATCGGTTCACGTTGATCTCGCTTCAGGCGAGTCAACAATTAATTGTGTATTATTTAAAATGGATTCCAATTAAAACACCTGTTTATATATAGGATACAGTAAATAGGTTTATTCTGTTCTTTCTCTCTCTCCAAGTTTACAATTTAAATAACTTGTAAACTCACAGGAGAATAAAAAAACAGAGGTATTCCAAGATTTCGAGTGTATTTCAAGACATTCTGTAGGTGCAGGATACAGGAGAGTAAACATAATCTGGGACATTATATATATATATATATATATATATATATATATATATATATATATATATATATATATATATATATATATATATATATATATATATATATATATATATATATATAACTGAAAACTCACACCCCAGAAGTGACTCGAACCCATACTCCCAGGAGCCACGCAACTGGTATGTACAAGACGCCTTAATCCACTTGACCATCACGACCGTGATGGTCAAGGCGTCTTGTATTAAGCCAAGGATAAAGGCGTCTTGTACATACCAGTTGCGTGGCTCCTGGGAGTATGGGTTCGAGTCACTTCTAGGGTGTGAGTTTTCAGTTGCATATTGTCCTGGGGACCATTCAGGCTTGTTCGCATATATATATATATATATATATATGTCGTACCTAGTAGCCAGAACGCACTTCTCAGCCTACTATGCAAGGCCCGATTTGCCTAATAAGCCAAGTTTTCATGAATTAATATATTTTCTCTAATTTTTTTCTTATGAAATGATAAAGCTACCCATTTCATTATGTATGAGGTCAATTTTTTTTATTGGAGTTAAAATTAACGTAGATATATGACCGAACCTAACCAACCCTACCTAACCTAACCTAACCTATCTTTATAGGTTAGGTTAGGTAGCAGAAAAAGTTAGGTTAGGTTAGGTAAGTTAGGTAGTCGAAAAACAATTAATTCATGAAAACTTGGCTTATTAGGCAAATCGGGCCTTGCACAGTAGGCTGAGAAGTGCGTTCTGGCTACTAGGTACGACATATATATATATATATATATATATATATATATATATATATATATATATATATATATATATATATATGTATATATATATATATATATATATATATATATATATATATATATATATATATATATATATATATATATATATATATATATATACATATGACAATGTCAGACCACGGAGGAAAATGAAACAGGAATTTCCTTAAGTACTTTCGTATATTAAATACATCTTCAGAAGGAATGATTTTACAGATCGAGTGATGGGTATAAATAGGCAGGAGAGAGTGGTGAAGTGAGGTACAATACTTGGACAACGCAGACGGCCCATTGGCCCATCAGATGCACCCAATTGGCCCATCCGATGTAGCCCAATGGCCCATCTGATACAGCAGACATACAAGCACAATACATAGGTAATTATAACATAAAGAGGTAAATATATACAATGAATTAGTGAGACAAATGTTTTCCAATGATCCTACTTAAATCGCCCTTTAGCTGATCTATTAGAAATGGATCTAAGTTATATAGACCACTGCTAATATTCAAATTACTTTCTTTGGTGATCTGTATCAAAGCAGATTCAATTATGTTTCTGTTATAGGTGCTTTTGTACTCCCAGATCCCTTTCGCAATCCGACTTCGCAATCACAACACCATCAAGATACGAGCTAGATGGTGTTGTGATTGCGAAGTCGGATTGCGAAAGGGATCTGGGAGTTATGATTAGTAAGAATTTAAAACAAAAGGATCAATGCATAAATGTTCGTAATAAGGCAAATCGGACACTTGGATTTATTAATCGCAGCGTTAGTAACAAGACACCTGGTGTGGTTCTCAAGCTATATCTTGCTCTAGTTAGGCCCCATTTAGATTATGCAGTTCAGTTTTGGTCGCCATATTATAGAATGGATATAAATTCACTTGAACGTGTCCAGCGTAGGATGACTAAGTTAATTCCCCAAATTAGAAATCTTTCATATGAAGAAAGATTAACAAAGCTTAAGTTGCATTCACTGGAAAGGCGAAGAGTTAGGGGTGACATGATAGAGGTTTACAAGTGGATGAATGGACATAACCGGGGGGATATTAATAGGGTATTAAAAGTATCAACACAGGACAGAACACGAAACAATGGATATAAATTGGATAAGTTTAGATTTAGGAAAGACTTGGGTAAATACTGGTTCAGTAACAGGGTTGTTGATTTGTGGAACCAATTGCCGCGTAACATTGTGGAGGTGGGGTCCCTCGATTGTTTCAAGCACGGGTTGGACAAGTATATGAGTGGGATTGGGTGGTTATAGAATAGGAGCTGCCTCGTATGGGCCAATAGGCCTTCTGCAGTTACCTTTGTTCTTATGTTCTTTTACAATTTGTTATTGAAGAAGCACTCTCCCAATCAATTTGGTGAGCTTTTTCTGACAAATGCACAAACAAAGCATTAGACAATTGGCCATGTCTTACAGAGTATTTATGTTGCGATATTCTACATTTTAAATGTAGAATATCGCAACATAAATACTCTGTAAGACATGGCCAATTGTCTAATTGGCGACGGTCTCGGTTCATGCAGGTTGGCGTTCAATCCCCGACCGTCCAATTGGTTAGGCACTATTCCTATTCCTCCCCGTCTCATCTCAAACCCTTATCCTGACCCGCTTCCAAGTGCTATATAGTCTTTATGACTTGCCGCTTTCCCTAGATCATTCCCTTCATTTCACTCAGTAGGGTTGCAAGTGCCATTGCAACATCTTTGGACTACTCAACTGGTAGACTATCCAGGGGTATCCCACAAGAGTATCCTAAGTCCATAGATCAATGACTTTCGTCCATGTACTCTTGCATGTGCACTCTGGAGAATTCACGTTGGCTCTCACATGACGTGCAGTCACTCACACTGCACTCTTAAGGAACACGTGAAATTCCATTTTCTCACACCCAGAAATAATGCAGCTTCACCAAGACCGCTGGAAACCCTTATATTTTGCACTACCGCTTCAACAGGACCACCGGAGACCCCCAGCAATAATGCCGCTTCAACAGGACCACCGGAGACCCCCAGCAATAATGCCGCTTCAACAGGACCACCGGAGACTCCAGCAATAATGCCGCTACAACAGGACCACCGGAAACCCCAGCAATAATGCCGCTTCAACAGGACCACCGGAGACTCCAGCAATAATGCCGCTTCAACAGGACCACCGGAGACTCCAGCAATAATGCCGCTACAACAGGACCACCGGAGACCCCCAGCAATAATGCCGCTACAACAGGACCACCGGAAACCCCAGCAATAATGCCGCTTCAACAAGACCACCGGAGACTCCAGCAATAATGCCGCTACAACAGGACCACCGGAAACCCCAGCAATAATGCCGCTTCAACAGGACCACCGGAGACTCCAGCAATAATGCCGCTTCAACAGGACCACCGGAGACCCCCAGCAATAATGCCGCTACAACAGGACCACCGGAAACCCCAGCAATAATGCCGCTACAACAGGACCACCGGAAACCCCAGCAATAATGCCGCTTCAACAAGACCACTGGAGACCCCAGCAATAATGCCGCTTCAACAGGACCACCGGAGACCCCCAGCAATAATGCCGCTTCAACAGGACCACTGGAGACCCCAGCAATAATGCCGCTTCAACAGGACCACTGGAGACCCCAGCAATAATGCCGCTACAACAGGACCACTGGAGACCCCAGCAATAATGCCGCTACAACAGGACCACCGGAGACTCCAGCAATAATGCCGCTACAACAGGACCACCGGAAACCCCAGCAATAATGCCGCTTCAACAGGACCACCAAAGACCCCAGCAATAATGCCGCTTCAACAGGATCACCGGAGATCCCAGCAATAATGTGGCCGCTATACCCCATACATTGTTTAATGTAAAGGACTCTACACCGGACTCACACTTGATTACGTCAGAACTCTTCTTGAAGACCTTTGCTCTCTTCCTGCGTGGTTCAGACCACACACACACTGCTCCTCTGGGTTCTCCTACGTTGTTCAACCACAGATATTTACCAGCTAAACCGAACTGACCTAATCTGACCAATTATAGCCTAACTATAGGCAAAACAATTAATATAAAATGCATTAATTTATGTTTTAAACAATATCTTTTTTTTAAATCTCAGTACATTAACTGTACTGAATGAACCTTCGGGAGGTCGTACGCCGCTTGGACGAGCTTAGTCCGAGGGGAGCATGTTGGCTCTGATGGAAAGGCAACCCGTTCTCGCAAATTCGTAAAGTCAATATTGACTTATTAACTACGTGCATAGGTGATATACTAAACATAATAGATACCCTTAAAAAGATTCATAGAAAACACCGACCTTACCTAACCTTGTTAGTATCTTAAGATAAGCATCTTATTGCTTCGTAATTACAATTATTACTTAACCTATACCTATTATAGGTTAGGTAATAATTGTAATTACGAAGCAATAAGATGCTTATCTTAAGATACTAACAAGGTTAGGTAAGGTCGGTGTTTTCTATGAATCTTTTTAAGGGTATCTATTATGTTTAGTATATCACCTATGCACGTAGTTAATAAGTCAATATTGACTTATTAAATTTGCGAGAACGGGTTGCAAAGGAGAGAAACTATAGCGTCGCCAGCTCTTGGCCTCACAGTAAAGGCACGGTATCAAGCTGGCTTTACAACCAGTCACAGCCTCCTAGCGTGTGGTTGGTGCGCTGAGTCTAGTTGATAATCTTGTTGATTACCGGACTAGATGACGTGAAGAACTAGGACTGGTGGAGAAGAACTGCCAGGACTTGTTAGTCAGGCTAAAGTGGATACGAGGTGATAGGGCTGGGAAGAAGGGGATCATGTAGACACGGTCCGCACTATAGGGCTTAATTTAGTCCGTGAAACGACACATACCTGGACTTTGCCTGCTTGCCCGGGCCGTGTCCTCTGACCGAGAGTCGTTTGTGTAAGTGTATCTTAACGAGCCTATTATGCCAAACAAGTGTGTGTGTAATTAGAGATTGTCGATACAGGATATAAGAGCGCCACGCTCATGGTGCATATTTACTAATTATGCCTCCAGGATCCAACTATTAGCTCTTGGACCCCGCCTCCCTAACAATCAGTTATCTTATGTACTGAATGCAGACCTATTTCCATCTAACATATCTACTACATATTTCTCTCTCTCTCTCACACACACAAACGCATCACCAGCAAGCAGCCCGTAGCAGCTGTCTAACTCCCAGGTACCTATTTACTGTTAGGTTAACAGGCATCAGGTGAAAGAAACTCTGCTCATTTCTTTCTGCCTCGACCAGGAATCGAACCCGGACTCTTAGGATTACGACCCCATAACGCTGTCCACTCGCTCGTGAGGACCAGCTGCGAGTGTGTGCGTGTGAACGTCTGTGTGTGTGTTGCTTGACATGGGAACACGTCAGTGTGTGTGTTGCTTGACATGGGAACACATCAGTGTGTGTTGCTTGACATGGGAACACGTCAGTGTGTGTTGCTTGACATAGGAACACCTCAGTGTGTGTGTTGCTTGACATGGGAACACCTCAGTGTGTGTTGCTTGACATGGGAACACCTCAGTGTGTGTGTTGCTTGACATGGGAACACGTCAGTGTGTGTTGCTTGACATGGGAACACGTCAGTGTGTGTTGCTTGACATGGGAAACACATCAGTGTGCGTGTTGCTTGACATGGGAACACCTCAGTGTGTGTTGCTTGACGTGGGAAACACATCAGTGTGTGTTGCTTGACATGGGAAACACATCAGTATGTGTGTTGCTTGACATGGGAACACCTCAGTGTGTGTTGCTTGACGTGGGAAACACATCAGTGTGTGTTGCTTGACATGGGAACACGTCAGTGTGTGTTGCTTGACATGGGAAACACATCAGTGTGCGTGTTGCTTGACATGGGAACACCTCAGTGTGTGTTGCTTGACGTGGGAAACACATCAGTGTGTGTTGCTTGACATGGGAAACACCTCAATGTGTGTTGCTTGAAAACGCTACAAGGGGTCAATTGTGGATTTAGGTGCTCCTGTGTGGGTCGTTAACGACCATTAGTCCGCCTCGCATCATTATATGTGTTGGCGACGGTAAAGCCACATGTAACACCATCATTTACATACATACATACATACATACATACATACATACATACATACATACATACATACATACATACATACATACATACATATGTATATACAAGAGTCATGTCTAAATAATCTGACTCCATTGAGTGTCATCAGTCACACCTGGCTATGAGGGGAACTGTCTGAAAACACTTGCGCACCTAACTGTTCTTGCGGGGGGGTTGAGCTTCGGCTCTTTGGTCCCGCCTCTCGACCATCAAACAGTACAGTAGAAGCAGCAGGGAGTCTATACTTCCCTGCTGGTGAAGAATTTAAGAATTAAATTTTTTTTCTAATAGCTTTAATATTTTAACTGAGGTTGTGAACAATGTGTTCAACCACAACCCTGAGGTGGAAACACATACACACATATACACGTGTGTTGTGGAGAGTGTACAAGCAGTATACTTGTCTGTGTTGTGGAGAGTATACAAGCAGTATACTTGTGTGTGTTGTGGAGAGTATACAAGCAGTATACTTGTGTGTGTTGTGGAGAGTATACAAGCAGTATACTTGTATGTGTTGTGGAGAGTATACAAGCAGTATACTTGTGTGTGTTGTGGAGAGTATACAAGCAGTATACTTATGTGTGTTGTGGAGAGTATACAAGCAGTATACTTGAATGTGTTGTGGAGAGTATACAAGCAGTATACTTGTGTGTTGTGGACAGTATACAAGCAGTATACTTGTGTGTGTTGTGGACAGTATACAAGCAGTATACTTGTGTGTTGTGGACAGTATACAAGCAGTATACTTGTGTGTGTTGTGGAGAGTATACAAGCAGTATACTTGTATGTGTTGTGGAGAGTATACAAGCAGTATACTTGTATGTGTTGTAAAGAGTATACAAACAGTACACGTGTATGTGTTGTGGACACAGCCAAGCAAAGCTAAGGATTGGAGAAGAAATATAAACACCAAAAATGTATGATTTCATGAAGACAAATGAGCATCGTCCTAGCGAGACGAGAAGGTGTTAAGAGTACATTCACCCGCTTCGGGTACAGTTTAGAGTTTATAAGGTGGTTGATCGTTAGCTCCTGGTCTCCCGCTGGGGAGTGAACCCCAAACCATATATAACTGCGCCATATAAGAGAAAAATGTTCGCGTTTACAACCGATTATTTTAAATCATTGATCCCCGAAACTTCTTCTTATATGCCAACAATTTCATCTTTTATTAAGTCTATTTAATAGACAAAAAGACATTTATGGTGACACACAACATATTTTTCCGACACGCAAATCAATGTAACTAAAGGGTTAAATTAACGCTTTTCTGATAGTTCGTGTTTAGGCTAGTTTAGCCTTGCAAGGGTTTAGCGCGTTCCATACTCTACCGCATCCCGTTCTCTTCGTTTGCCACAGCGTACGAAATGCGACGTGTTAACTTAACCAGAAACATACGAACCCAATCAACCCACCTGACTTAACCTATCGATCCATAGAAAACGGGAATTTTTTTTAGTGGTCCGCAGCTTTTCATAGTACGTTGAAAATTTGAAATTTGAAACGTACGTTGTACGTTTGAAATGTGTACGTTGGGGGGAACAAAACGTACAGAATATGGTGTATGAGTTTAGAGGCCGAGTTGTAACCGACTACCACACTTTGTGAGTCAAACAACGTGGATATAACATAGTGTAACAATAAGGACAAAACTGAATGAGTCAAACCAAGGATCACAATCGACTTGAGAATGGTCCAGGACGGACCGAAACGTCGTCGTCCCTTCACTTTCTAGTGTGTGGTCTGGTCAACGTACTTCAGCCCCGTTATTGTGACTCAGACCAGGGGTTTCCCGTCTCCAGAATCCTCAAAATCAAGTCAAAATCGAACCAAAAACGGGCTCATATCCACCCATATGTAATATATTTTATAAGCCAGTCTGCACCACCGTTGGAAGTTAAAGTCATATAAGGATTTTACTACGATATAATATCCCTCGGATAAGCAGCTCTTACCCGTCTTAGGTGTTATCCGGTGTATACAGTAGAGCAGCGAGCCACCGCCTTGCGATCTTACCTGTATGAACTAAACTGTCGGTCAGTACAGTATGAGGCCCAGCCTTCTGACGCTAGGCCCTTCAAGGCCACACACACACAACCCTATTTGACCAGACCACACACTAGAAGGTGAAGGGACGACGACGTTTCGGTCCGTCCTGAACCATTCTCAAGTCGATTGTGAGAATGGTTCAGGACGGACCGAAACGTCGTCGTCCCTTGACCTTCTAGACCTTCTAGTGTGTGTGGTCTGGTCAAACTACTTCAGCCACGTGACTGATCGCCTGCACAACCCTCTTCTTCTAAGCTAGCTTGTTAATACCATCACCTGTAACACACACAGAGAGAGAGAGAGAGAGAGAGAGAGAGAGAGAGAGAGAGAGAGAGAGAGAGAGAGAGAGAGAGAGAGAGAGAGAGAGAGAGACGGGATAAAAAATCGATAGTCTCAATCTATTGCTGATCTCTCTATTATATAAAAAAAAATAAGGTTAATAGCGTATAGTCATTCAGGGTATGTAGAGTGTGGGAGCGGAGGCGCGCGCGCGGGAGCACCACGGGTAATTAACCCCCACCAAGGGGACACCAAAAATACTTCATCCATCATTCCTCCTCCAAAAACGTAAGATAGAGCTTCCTTGCCATTCATCAAAGTTGGTGTGGCGAGGAGGTCCCGGTATCGTGTTATATGATGAATACCTTAACTGCATCATGGTATGTTTGGTTATAATTCACCATTTAAATATGGTAATAGTACACTATATCTCGGTATATGTGGTAATAATTCACTATATCATGGTATATGCAGTAACAGTTCACCTTATCGTGGTATATGGAAAGAATTCACCACACTATTGTGTATGTCAATAGATCACAACATGTTGGTGTACACAGTGACGTGGATCACGCCAGGAACACATCTACTAGTCCACTTGTGAGGGCTGAGATCTGGGTGTAATCCTCACTAGATCCACACAGGTGGTGGAGGCCAAAACCGTTAGTAGTTTCTAAAGCGTTACACGACAAAGAGCACCGGGAAGACGGGAAGCCACGAGCGTAATTCTCATGTTGTAAACTACATTTAGGTAATTGCAATGACGACTCACCAGGTAGGAGCTTGCAACTGTCCAAGTACCATAATAATGATGGCCCTAAAATCACTGGACAATATTTCACTTATTTGGACGAGTCTACCCTTTCAACTGCATAAGTAAGGTCTACCTGCAGTTCCAACTGCAGTTATATAGTTTTTATGCAACTTATTTGTTATTAAAGCCTGATTAGTATATAAGTATATATATAATATATATTTTTTAATATTCTAATAATCAGTATCGTATATATTTCTAATTAGCCCTGTGGTTTAGTTTGGTTTAAGGCGTAATATAAACCGCGGGAGATTTTTAAGGGGCCCTTTACCAGTACCTGTCACAACTACGGGATTCCTGTAGTGGTTTATTCTGTACCGCCTTACTCATCCCTTGAGTGGTGGTTTATTCTGTACCGCCTTACTCATCCTGTACAACCCGTCCTCGTAACAGAACGTCACATTTTGACGCGAACTTTACCTTCGGCCAAAAAAAATCGTACTAGAAAATAGTACCGGCTCGCGAAATAAGACATACTGACCAGTTTTCAGTTTTGGGTCCTCTGGTAGGTTAGAATAAGGGCACGTACTGTAGTACGACAGTTTCTTGACGTTGGGAAACCTAATTAGGAAGACGGGCTGTTCTGTGAGTGGTCAATCCAATAATATTAGCCCCCCAGCCTGTTAGCCTGTCTGTGACTGTGGGTCACAAAGACTGAGGTCACGTGAGGTCATCAGAGGTCACTGAGGTCTGACCCTGACCTCAGTCATGACCCCAAACACGCGTAATGGTAACTGAAATTTCAATTTTCTCTCTAAATATTTCCAGATAATTACGTGTGTTATGAGTGCAATAAAATGTTGATTGCAGATTGCAAATTTCATTGTTGATGTTTCTGATTTAATTATTGAATATTCTTTAAAAGAAAATTGCAGTCTAATAGTTCCCAATAATAATAATAATAATAATAATAATAATAATAATAATAATAATAATAGGTTCAAACTGAGATTAAAATTGAAGTTTCTGGTAATTTGATTTAATATTCACGACGACTCTGATGTTTAATAATAATGATATTATTAACAACAATCATTATTATAAAGTAAATCAGCTGCATTACAGACACATTTTAAATTGAAGGAGCACGTAATGAGAGAGATTTAACATACTTGTATTTAGTTAGTCGAGTTGATATCCTGTGGGCTTGTGTGGTGATGACTGATCCTGTGAACAGCTCCTGTTCTGATGACTGATGCTGTGATAGCTCGTGTGGCGATGAGTAATTCACTAATCTCTTTTGGCCATGATATCGTTGGAGATACAAGAACAATTCATCACTGATCAGGCGACGAGTCACAATAACGTGGCTGAAGTATGTACTTGAATCGACTTGAGAATGGTCCAGGACGGACCGAAACGTCGTCGTCGTCCCTTCACCTTCTAGTGTGTGATCTGGTCAACATCACTGATCATTTCCAATCATCACATTCGCGCCGCATCACTGCACAGTCCGCCACACCATCCCGCAAGTGAACCTAACTAATAACTAACATAACTCCACCTTAAGCTAGAACGTAACTAAAACTAATGTTAACTTAACGAAATAGCTAAGTATGGCCACACTTTGTTTTATGTTTATTTGTTTACAAAACCTTCAATGTGAGCCGGAAAAAAATGGACGGGGAGGAAGACAATAGGACTTGTTGAAGCCGTGTGAGCTGAGGACTGAAGCCAATGTTGGGGTTGAAGTCACGTCAAAAAAATTCCTCCCCCCTCCCCCCCCCTTCCCCCTCTCTTCTACCCCCCACTCCCCCTCCTCCATCCCCTCCCCACCCCCCTCCTCTCCCCCTCCCCATCTCCCCCCTCCCCTCTGGTATTAGGGGCACAAAGAGATTTTCCGGATTATGTTTTGTGTGTGCTGGGCTGAAAACATTGCCGAGGGAGGTTAGCTGGACCTACCATAGCTGAGCATGGGGGAGGGGGGGGGGTAGCTGGAGCTACCATAGCTGAGCATGGGGGAGGGGGGGGGAGGTAGCTGGAGCTACCATAGCTGAGCATGGGGGAGGGGGGTGTAGCTGGAGCTACCATAGCTGAGCATGGGGGAGGGGGGGGGGAGGTAGCTGGAGCTACCATAGCTGAGCATGGGGGAAGGGGGTGTAGCTGGAGCTACCATAGCTGAGAATGGGGGGGTGGGGGTAGCTGGAGCTACCATAGCCGCTCATCTGCCAACCCTAACCTAACCATACCACGTGATGCAAGTGATGTGGGGGACCATGCAGGTGCCACACACTCTACCGCTCTATGCACCATAATGTCAGGAAACTGGGACCTACAGAGCTCTAACTCTAAATGTAAACTCTTCCCTTATGCCACAACTTCCATTTCTCCTCGACTCTCAACTACCATTTCCTGCCCTTAGAGACGAAGCAGACAGATAACATGTTCACACATAACACCATCATGATATCATCACAGAGAGGAGGAGGCCAGAGTGATGGCAGGAGATAAATAGGATAACACAGAGGAAGGGGCAGGGATCTATCAAGAGAAAGCGCCAAGCCATTACGACTATATATATATATTGCACTTGGAAGGGGTCAGGATAAGGATTTTGGGATGGAACGGGGGAAAAGGAATGGTGCCCAACCATTGGACGGTCGGGGATTGAATGCCGACCTGCATGAAGCGAAACCGTCGCTCTACCGTCCACCCCCAAGTAGTTGGGCAATGAGACGAACCAGACATTGCCTAAAAGATAATAATATTGCAGATATTATAACTGATTAAATATACTTCAAATTAATTGCAAATTCTTTGTAAGACTGTCAGTCATCACTTCTCAATCACAAAGCCTTCCAGGTAACACCTTATTACCTGTAATTTAATCATGCATTAAAAGCATACTATTGACCCTTTCAGAGAACGTCACGCATAAAGGTCACTATAAAACTTTATACCATATATGAAGTAATTGTAATTACCATATATGAAGTAATCTGTTATCATTTTATTAATTCCGCTAGAATTTACCTACGTAAAATTATCTGTTAGATTAAGGACCTGCCCGAAACGCTGCGGGTACTAGTGGCTTTACAAGATTGTAAACACTATGCTGTGTATTCTCACAAACCCAATGTACCTTCTTGTATATAAATAAATAAATAAATAAATAAATAATTGTCACAGAGAGGCTCAGCATATTCTTCATGTCTTCCTTTTGGGGCGGCTGTAGCATTAAGTATGCTGTATACTTCCCCCATGACCAAATGTAGGCGTTTATCTAATAAATTAGTATCTTTATTGGAGGGAAAAATTCTAAGATGTTCATTGTGGCGCGAAGAATCCGCAAACAGCGCTCCAGGATCGAGTCCCTGGCTGGGTATATACAGGTATATGTGAGGTATATAGGTATATACAGGGTGTGTTATAGGTATGCCTGGTAATACCCGCGTTCCCGCCTCACTACCCGCAACTGCCTTAAACGGGTATAAGCCTCGGAATTACCGCACACACAACATCGAATACCCGCCCTCCCCTCCCCCACCCTTCACTTGACAATCGCAGCCCATTCACACACTCACACGCACGCGCGCGCGCACACACACACACACACACACACACACACACACGCACACACACACACACACACACACACACACACACACACACACACACACACACACATGCACACACACATGCACACACACACACAGACACATCCACACATACATGCACACACACACACACACACACACACACACACACACACACACACACACACACACACACACACACACACACACACACACACACACACACATGCACACACACACACACATCCACACATACATGCACACACACACACACACACACACACACACACACACGCACACACACACACACACAGGGAATCTGGGAGAGGAAATTCTTCAGGAGTCAGAGAAGGAAAAAGACTTGGGGGTTGATATCACGCCAGACCTGTCTCCTGCAGCACATATCAAGCGGATAACATCAGCGGCATATGCCAGGCTGGCCAACATACGAACGGCATTCAGAAACTTGTGTAAAGAATCGTTCAGAACTTTGTATACCACATATGTCAGGCCAATCCTGGAGTATGCAGCCCCAGCATGGAGTCCATATCTAGTCAAGGATAAGACTAAACTGGAAAAGGTTCAAAGGTTTGCCACCAGACTAGTACCCGAGCTGAGAGGTATGAGCTACGAGGAGAGACTACGGGAATTAAACCTCACTTCGCTGGAAGACAGAAGAGTTAGGGGGGACATGATCACCACATTCAAGATTCTGAAGGGGATTGATAGGGTAGATAAAGACAGTCTATTTAACACAAGGGGAACACGCACAAGGGGACACAGGTGGAAACTGAGTGCCCAAATGAGCCACAGAGATATTAGAAAGAACTTTTTTAGTGTCAGAGTGGTTGACAAATGGAATGCATTAGGAAGTGATGTGGTGGAGGCTGACTCCATACACAGTTTCAAGTGTAGATATGACTGAGCCCGATAGGCTCATGAATCTGTACACCTGTTGATTGACGGTTGAGAGGCGGGACCAAAGCGCCAGAGCTCAACCCCCGCAAACACAACTAGGTGAGTACAACTAGGTGAGTACACACACACACACACACACACACACACACACACACACACACACACACACACACACACACACACACACACACACACACACACACACACACAAACACACATGCACACACACATGCACACACACACATCTGGGGGTGTGAAGGATCTGGGGGTTGATATCACACCGAACCTGTCTCCAGAGGCCCACATCAAAAGAATATCATCAGCGGCATATGCTAGACTGGCCAACATAAGAACTGCCTTCAGAAACTTGTGTAAGGAATCTTTCAGAACCCTGTATACCACTTATGTAAGACCAATCCTGGAGTATGCAGCTCCAGCCTGGAGTCCATACCTAGTTAAACACAAGACAAAGTTAGAGAAGATTCAGCGGTATGCCACCAGGCTCGTCCCGGAACTGAGAGGATTGAGCTACGAGGAAAGGCTAAAGGAGCTGAACCTCACATCCCTGGAAAACAGAAGAGTAAGGGGAGACATGATAACCACCTACAAAATTCTCAGGGAAATTGACAGGGTGGACAAAGACAAACTCTTCAGCACGGGTGGGACACGAACAAGGGGACACAGGTGGAAACTTAGTACCCAGATGAGCCACAGAGACGTTAGAAAGAATTTTTTCAGTGTCAGAGTAGTTAATAAATGGAATGCATTAGGCAGTGATGTGGTGGAGGCTGACTCCATACACAGTTTCAAATGTAGATATGATAGAGCCCAGTAGGCTCAGGAATCTGTACACCAGTTGATTGACGGTTGAGAGGCGGGACCAAAGAGCCAAAGCTCAACCCCCGCAAGCACAATTAGGTGAGGACAATTAGGTGAGTACACACATCCACACATACATGCACACACACACACACACACACACACACACACACACACACACACACACACACACACACACACACACACACACAGACTGCATATTTCTTGACTGCCAAAAGACCTTTGATACAGTACCGCACATGAGACTGCTATACAAACTTGAGAGGCAGGCAGGAGTAAGCGGAAAGGCCCTAGTATGGGTGAAGAACTACCTAACAGGAAGGAGCCAGAGGGTAATGGTAAGGGGCGAGAAGTCGGACTGGCGAACAGTAACAAGTGGAGTACCTCAAGGATCGGTGCTGGGACCAATCCTCTTTCTAATTTACGTAAATGATATGTTTACAGGAGTGGAATCATACATGTCAATGTTTGCGGATGACGCAAAATTAATGAGAAGAGTTGTGACAGACGAGGATTGTAGGATCCTCCAAGAGGACTTAAACAGGCTGCAGAGATGGTCAGGGAAATGGCTACTGGAGTTTAACACCAGTAAATGTAAAGTTATGGAAATGGGATCAGGTGACAGGAGACCAAAGGGACAGTACACAATGAAGGGGAACAGCCTATCTGTAACGATTCGAGAAAGAGACCTGGGAGTGGATGTGACACCTAATCTAACTCCTGAGGCACATATAAATAGGATAACGACAGCAGCGTACTCTACACTGGCGAAAATTAGAACTTCATTCAGAAACCTAAATGAGGAGGCTTTTAGGGCGCTTTACACTGCATACGCGAGACCAGTCTTAGAGTATGCCGCGCCATCATGGAGCCCCCACCTGAAGAAACACATAAAGAAACTGGAGAAGGTTCAGAGGTTTGCGACGAGGCTTGTCCCAGAGTTACGAGGGATGGGATATGAAGAGCGGCTGAAGGAACTGAACCTTACGACACTAGAGAAAAGAAGGGAGAGAGGAGATATGATAGGGACATATAAAATACTCAGGGGAATTGACAAAGTGGAAATAGATGAAATGTTCACACGTAATAATAACAGAACGAGGGTACACGGGTGGAAACTGGAAACTCAGATGAGTCACAGAGATGTTAGGAAGTTTTCTTTTAGCGTGAGAGTAGTGGAAAAATGGAATGCACTTGGGGAACAGGTTGTGGAAGCAAATACTATTCATACTTTTAAAACTAGGTATGATAGGGAAATGGGACAGGTGTCATTGCTGTAAACAACCGATAGCTGGAAAGGCGGGATCCAAGAGTCAATGCTCGATCCTGCAAGCACAAATAGGTGAGTACACACACACACGCACGCACGCGCGCGCGCGCACACACACACATACACAGGGGGCCGGGGGACATTTATAGGGGCCGGCCGGCAGAGCGGACAGCACGCTGGGCACGTGATCCTGTGGTCCTGGGTTCAATCCCGGGCTCCGGCGAGAAACGATGGGCAGAGTTTCTTTCACCCTGTTACCTGGCAGTACATAGGTACCTGGGAGTTAGTCAGCTGTCACGGGCTGCTTCCTGGGGTGTGTGTGTGTGTGTGTGTGTGTGTGGTGTGGGGAAAAAAAAGTAGTTAGTAAGTTAGTAGTTAGTAAACAGTTGATTGACAGTTGAGAGGCGGGCCGAAAGAGCAAAGCTCAACCCCCGCAAAAACACAACTAGTAAACACAACTAGTAAACACACACACACACACACAGGGAAACTGCCAGAAATTTGGAAAGCAGCTAACGTAGTCCCGATATACAAGAAAGGGGATAGACAGGAGGCACTGAATTACAGACCAGTGTCCCTAACCTGCATACCATGCAAGATGATGGAGAAGATTGCGCGAAGAAAGCTAGTGGAGCACCTGGAGCGAAAAAACTTTGTAACACAGCATCAACATGGATTCAGGGATGGCAGGTCCTGCCTCACAGGGTTACTTGAATTCTACGACCAGGCAACAAAAATAAGGCAAGAAAGAGAAGGGTGGGCAGACTGTATATTTTTGGATTGTCAGAAAGCCTTTGACACAGTGCCACACAAGAGGCTAGTGAAAAAACTGGAGATGCTGGCTGGAGTGAAAAGGAAGGTACTCCGTTGGATACAGGAGTACCTAAGTAACAGGAGACAACGAGTCAGTGTGAGGGGTGAGGTCTCAGATTGGCGAGACGTTACGAGTGGAGTACCGCAGGGGTCAGTCCTTGGACCTATACTGTTTCTGATATATGTAAATGATCTTCCAGAGGGTATAGAATCGTTTCTCTCAATGTTTGCCAATAATGCAAAAATTATGAGGAGGATTGAAACTGAGGACGATAGTAGGAGGCTACAAGATGACCTAGACAGACTGAGTGAATGGTCCAACAAATGGCTGTTGAAGTTCAACCCGAGTAAAAGCAAAGTAATGAAACTAGGTGGTGGAAATAGGAGGCCAAACACAGGATACAGAATAGGAGATGAAGTACTTAATGAAACGAACAGAGAGAGAGATCTAGGAGTTGACATCACACCAAACCTGTCTCCTGAAGCCCACATAAAAAGAATAACGTCTGCGGCATATGCGAGGCTGGCTAACATCAGAACAGCGTTCAGGAACCTGTGTAAGGAATCATTCAGAATCTTGTACACCACATATGTAAGACCAATCCTGGAGTATGCGGCCCCAGCATGGAGCCCGTACCTTGTCAAGCACAAGACGAAGCTGGAAAAAGTCCAAAGGTATGCCACTAGACTAGTCCCAGAACTAAGAGGCATGAGTTACGAGGAAAGGCTGCGGGAAATGCACCTTACGACACTGGAAGACAGAAGAGTAAGGGGAGACATGATCACAACCTACAAAATCCTCAGAGGAATCGACCGGGTAAACAAGGATAAACTATTCAACACTGGTGGGACGCGAACAAGGGGACACAGGTGGAAACTGAGTACCCACATGAGCCACAGAGACGTTAGAAGGAACTTTTTCAGTGTCAGAGTAGTTAACGGATGGAATGCACTAGGCAGTGATGTGGTGGAGGCTGACTCCATACACAGTTTTAAATGTAGATATGATAGAGCCCAGTAGGCTCAGGAACCTGTACACCAGTTGATTGACAGTTGAGAGGCGGGACCAAAGAGCCAAAGCTCAACCCCCGCAAGCATAAATAGGTGAGTACAAATAGGTGAGTACACACACACACACACACGCACTTCCGTCAACCATCTAATTTTCTTTCTTCATATCCTTCCCCCCCCCCCCCTCCAATCACTCACCTCCCTCCCCCCACCCCACTTCAAGACCTGTAAACCATGTATACCCGTCTTGAAGTGTTACATGTCACCCCCCCCCCACCTGCCCACCCCTGTCTCCCCCCCCCCACCTGCCCACCCCTGTCTCCCCCCCCCCCACCACACCTGTGTGTCCCTCCAGCACGACTGACACACCCTAACCTAACCTTCCCTCCGTCAGGCAGGTCAATTTATATTCCCTCTCCATGGTGTGCAATCTAAGTCAAGTTATCGATACATCCGCCCTATCAGATCCTGCCCCCTCCTCCCCCCATTGAACCCCCCCCCCCGTGGAACCCCCCGTGGAACCCCCCGTGGAACCCCCCGTGGAACCCCCCGTGGAACCCGTTCCTCAGAGGAGCACTCTCCTGGCCGTCGCCGCCCCCCCCCCCGGCCGCTCTACAACAACAACTCCGTAAATTGATTTCTAACTATAGTCTCTCGTGGTGCCCTGCTGACGACCACCGTCTGGGTCGTGACGGCCTGGCTGGGGTCGTGACGGCCTGGCTGGGGTCGTGACGGCCTGGCTGGGGTCGTGACGGCCTGGTTGGGGTCGTGACGGCCTGGTTGGGGTCGTGACGGCCTGGTTGGGGTCGTGACGGCCTGGCTGGGGTCGTGACGGCCTGGTTGGGGTCGTGACGGCCTGGCTGGGGTCGTGACGGCCTGGCTGGGGTCGTGACGGCCTGGTTGGGGTCGTGACGGCCTGGCTGGGGTCGTGACGGCCTGGCTGGAGTCGTGACGGCCTGGTTGGGGTCGTGACGGCCTGGTTGGGGTCGTGACGGCCTGGTTGGGGTCGTGACGGCCTGGTTGGGGTCGTGACGGCCTGGTTGGGGTCGTGACGGCCTGGCTGGGGTCGTGACGGCCTGGCTGGGGTCGTGACGGCCTGGTTGGGGTCGTGACGGCCTGACTGGGGTCGTGACGGCCTGGCTGGGGTCGTGACGGCCTGGCTGGGGTCGTGACGGCCTGGCTGGGGTCGTGACGGCCTGGCTGGGGTCGTGACGGCCTGGCTGTGGTCGTGACGGCCTGACTGGCACGCGGGTGGTCGTGTCACGGGACCTTAACTAATGTTATGAACAAAATATAATTATTACTAATTTCTTCGAACTGGAATCCCCAAATAAGCCTTCCACGGGCCAGATCAAGCACTCTTAGATGTGCGCTCTGAACAAAGATGAAAATTACAGCATTTGTCTTGGAACAAAGAGCTACTGAGAGCAGAGAGTCATCACTACATAATGACACACACACATGCAGGCTGTACCGTACAGTCTTTGACTCTTACTGCCCCACATGAGGATGCCACGTAAAGTTCAGAATGCCTTTCATAGACAGATTTTCGGATTTAATTTATATAAATTTCTAGGAGGTGTACCCGGTGGCGCCCGGGTCTCTCTATGTCTTCCTCACTCCCAGGCCCCCCGGTGATAGTGAATTCAGATATTAACTAAGTTGATTGGAGGATAGAGGTATGGGAGGGACGGAGAATAGGAGGAAGGGATAGGAAGAATATATTATTTAAACAAATGTTGAAATCTATAAAGTCGTTGCGAAACATTTCATATTCACAGACTTCGTGAAGGAGGGGCATTGCGGCCCTCCTACCTTGAGGGGGGACACAGGGCCGACCCCGATGTTCCCTATGATACTCTAAATACAATCACCAGTAATCCTGCAAACTTTAATGAAGCTAGCCCCGAACATCAGACTCTCAACCTCGAACACACACACAAAAATTCTCTCTTATAGATAAAATATAAGTGATGTTGACAATTGTACATAACCTTCCCGAGACCGTAGTACGAGCTGTTGTCACCGAGCTTGACCAGCCGTTCTGAGGACACCCTAACACATCCAAGTTAAGGGAATTAGTATACGTAATATTAAAAATATAATTGAAGACAAACGCGATTCCAAGCTCAAGTTAGGGAGACTATAGGAGACTTGGTGTAAAATATTATATACGAATACACTAAAAATATAGGTTCAATATCAGTTAAATTACATGTTCATTTTAAATGTGTCGGTTGTCAACCGTTAAATGTCAACCGTATGTCGGTTGACTTATGTCTGTTTGACTGTTCGAAGGTGCAGGACACACACGTTTGGGGGGCAAGTCTTACCCAAATTGGCAGAGGGACTGGTCTGGGGTTCGGGATGAACATAGGCTGGTCGGACTCGCCGGAATTCACAAGGGAACACCTTGTCAGGTTCACATTCACACCCACGGCGGCGATTTTGTACACTACACGCCCCGCTACACAGCTAAATATTCCCAGAAACAAACATTTAACAAAAAAATTGTTTTCTCATAGTAATATATATACACCATTATTCACTTATCTCGGGAAAATAAGCCAAAAAATTGTTGGGGTTCACAATTTGCCCGTACTCCCATAAAACGGACAATTCTTCCACAGTTCCAAAGGTTTCTGAAGGCGCGGCTCTATCACAGAAACGGGTCACTATTATTTTATTTAACATTTCAGACCACTAAGCTCCTCTCACTGGCGACCACCCGCACATTACACAGTTATATTTGTTATACGAGACAGACAGAGCTAGAGAAATAGACAGAAACAGACAGTAGATAGATAGATAGATAGATAGATAGATAGATAGATAGATAGATAGATAGATAGATAGATAGATAGATGAAAGTATGGATTGATAGATTAATAGACAGAGGCATGGACAGATGAGTTGATGGTTGAATAGATGAGTAGATATATGGATAGATGGATGGATAGACGGATAAATAGATTGATAGATTTATCAATCTATTTATTTCTAGGCTATCATCGTCTTTTGTACGGTCACTGATGGTCGAGCGGTTAAGGTACCATGTACACCAGTTGCATTGTGCTCCTGGCAGTCTGGGTTCGAGTCACTTCTGGGGTGTGGAGTTTTCATTCGCATATATGCTTGGGGACCATTCAAGCTTGTTTGCATATACATATATATATATATATATATATATACCCGCACTGGGTCAGGTGATAATACAATGAAGGTGAAAACATGGGGGGATACATAAGGGATAAATGTGAGGTGAAACATAGAGGCTGCAGAAGGCTTATTGGCCCATACGAGGCAGCTCCTATCTAAACAAAGATTAATCCAGTGTAATTGGCCTGTTATGTTGGACATTGTCTTCTGTGTTGGCATCGATATGTTCTTGTCTTGTCCTTACTCTCATGGTGGGTAGAGTAAATAGTTCCGTGATTTGGGTGTTCATGGTAGGTCGCTCTATTCTTATGTGAATTGCCTCAAAAATTTGTAATCTTCTTGCATCTTGGGTTTTGTCTATTATGCAAGTATTGTTGTTCAACATTTTTCTTGTTAGAGTAATATCATGGGCTTGTCTCATGTGATTCCTAGGGGCACCAGATTGAAGATGGCAAACGCCGTTCCATTCGAATACGAATGTATATATATATATATATATATATATATATATATATATATATATATATATATATATATATATATATATATATATA
>NC_091150.1:39253822-39376322 GCF_040958095.1 Procambarus clarkii | reverse complement strand
GGAACATCAAGTGACCTGATGTTCCCATCACTGAAATATAAGAAAAACAGTTAAAAAATGAAATGGAAATATGAAAAAATAAAAAAAATAAACTATACTCACGAAATGAACGGAATGGTAAACAACACAGCTCAATTCCAACACAATGTCAAACAAAATAATTCAGTAAACAATCAAATAAATCGAAATCTATGAAATTAAAATTTATCAATGCAATCGGAAACATTGAAATAGAATTCGTGACATATTTAGTATAGCGTGCATGTTGCTATTATGTGCAACAGATGGCGCTCTATGTAAAAAAAAAAACTTGTTTTTACCTGTCACAGTTGTGGCATCTATATAGTAGATATATAAAAAGACGCGCCTATTCGAATGCAACGTTGTGTCAAAATTTTGAAGCAATCGGTAAAGAGGTTTTGAAGATTTCCCTCACATGAAAAACACCCTAAGGAAAAAAGCATGTTTTTTTCCCGTCACAGACGTGACATCTATATAATATGTATATAAAAACCCGCTCGGATGCGAATGGAACGTTGTGTGAAAATTTCAAAGCAATCGGTGAAGAACTTTCAGTGATTAGCGGTTATGAATAAACGAACATTTACATATATATATATATACATATATATATATATACATATATATATATATGTATATATATATATATATATATATATATATATATATATATATATATATATATATATATATATATATATATATATATATATATATATATATGACAATGTCAGACCACGGAGGAAAAATGAAACAGGAAATTTCCTTAAGTACTTTCGTATATTAAATACATCTTCAGAAGGACCTTCTGAAGATGTATTTAATATACGAAAGTACTTAAGGAAATTTCCTGTTTCATTTTTCCTCCGTGGTCTGACATTATCACATTCTTAATCACGTGTTTATTTTCGTGATATACACACACATATATATATATATATATATATATATATATATATATATATATATATATATATATATATATATATATATATATATATGTCGTACCTAGTAGCCAGAACGCACTTCTCAGCCTACTATGCAAGGCCCGATTTGCCTAATAAGCCAAGTTTTCCTGAATTAATATATTTTCTCTAATTTTTTTCTTATGAAATGATAAAGCTACCCATTTCATTATGTATGAGGTCAATTTTTTTTATTGGAGTTAAAATTAATGCAGATATATGACCGAACCTAACCAACCCTACCTAACCTAACCTAACCTATCTTTATAGGATAGGTTAGGTTAGGTAGCCGACAATGTTAGGTTAGGTTAGGTTAGATAGGTTAGGTTGTCGAAAAACACCTAATTCATGAAAACTTGGCTTATTAGGCAAATCGGGCCTTGCATAGTAGGCTGAGAAGTGCGTTCTGGCTACTAGGTACGACATATATATATATATATATATATATGTATATATATATATATATGTCGTACCTAGTAGCCAGAACGCACTTCTGAGCCTACTATGCAAGGCCAAATTTGCCTAATAAGCCAAGTTCTCCTGAATTATTATATTTTCTCTAATTTTTTTCTTATGAAATGATAAAGCTACCCATTTCATTATGTATGAGGTCAATTTGTTTTTATTGGAGTTAAAATTAACGTAGATATATGACCGAACCTAACCAACCCTACCTAATCTAACCTAACCTATCTTTATAGGTTAGGTTAGGTTAGGTACCCGAAAAAGTTAGGTTAGGTTAGGTTAGGTAGGTTAGGTAGTCGAAAAACAATGAATTCATGAAAACTTGGCTTATTAGGCAAATCGGGCCTTGCATATTAGGCTGAGAAGTGCGTTCTGGCTACTAGGTACGACATATATATATATATATATATATATATATATATATATATATATATATATATATATATATATATATATATATATATATATATATATATCCCAAAGTATATAAGACATAATATATAACATTTCTGCCAAGTTTCCCGCCACTCAGGAACCGGCCGGCCTGGGCGCGCGCGGATTAATTCACAATTCAGTGGCCTCCAGAAATATCAACAACATGGCGCTTTTCATTCAAGAAAATATTTTGAAAGTAAACCCGGGAAATGTAATTAAGGTAACGCATGTTTTAGAAGCTCTCAGAGAGTCACAAAAGTTTCGTAAGAATTAATTAATATCCAAGTTATGAAGGACTCCTTCCGATGGCTGCGTGACGCATCCATCCGCGCGGCAAAGTAGTTCCCATCTCCAGAATCCGGACTTAATTCTCACTTACTAAGTTCTAAGATATAGAGATGAACGATTCATAAGGAAAAAAAAAAAAAACATCGTTTCATAAAATGCCAGGATGTTAGGCGAGTTTCTTGTCACCTAATGTCTCTGTTCACCCAGGAGTAAGTAGGTACCCAAGAGTTACCGAGCTTGTCGAGTGGGGCACCCAGGGAGGAGGGGGGGCGGGGGGTCCGTAGTTCCACCTTGTGTGAGGGGGGGGGGGTTGGATCTTGATGTAAGCCTAACGTAAATATACATATACAAAGGCTACCTGTCCCCCGACAAAATGAATTATTATTAATGAATAATACTCGGCGGTCTTCTTAAATGTCACATAATAGAAAAAAAATGTACTCTAGTTCTTTAGAACTGGAGTATTGTATATATATATTTATTAACTTTATATATATTGTTTATTATAGTATATGTAAAGTATATATATTAAAGTATATATGAATTATATATACTTTAGAACTCCGGTTTTACAATTTAGAACTCTCTTAATAAATAAAGTTATGATTGAACGATAAATTTTGTTCATGCTACGAGAGACGTAGCTCCTCGTCCCACCTGTTGCTGGTGGGTGTGTACGGCCCTCGTCCCACCTGTTGCTGGTGTGTGTGTACGGCCCTCGTCCCACCTGTTGCTGGTGTGTGTGTACGGCCCTCGTCCCACCTGTTACTGGTGGGTGTGTACGTCCCTCGTCCCACCTGTTGCTGGTGTGTGTGTACGGCCCTCGTCCCACCTGTTGCTGGTGTGTGTGTACGGCCCTCGTCCCACCTGTTACTGGTGGGTGTGTACGTCCCTCGTCCCACCTGTTGCTGGTGTGTGTGTACGGCCCTCGTCCCACCTGTTGCTGGTGTGTGTGTACGGCCCTCGTCCCACCTGTTACTGGTAGGTGTGTACGGCCCTCGTCCCACCTGTTGCTGGTGGGTGTGTACGGCCTTCGTCCCACCTGTTGCTGGTGTGTGTGTACGGCCCTCGTCCCACCTGTTACTGGTGGGTGTGTACATCCCTCGTCCCACCTGTTACTGGTGGGTGTGTACGTCCCTCGTCCCACCTGTTGCTGGTGGGTGTGTACGGCCCTCGTCCCACCTGTTGCTGGTGTGTGTGTACGGCCCTCGTCCCACCTGTTACTGGTGGGTGTGTACGTCCCTCGTCCCATCTGTTGCTGGTGGGTGTGTACGTCCCTCGTCCCACCTGTTGCTGATGGGTGTGTGTACGGCCCTCGTCCCACCTGTTACTGGTGGGTGTGTACGTCCCTCGTCCCACCTGTTGCTGATGGGTGTGTGTACGGCCCTCGTCCCACCTGTTACTGGTGTGTGTGTACGTCCCTCGTCCCACCTGTTGCTGATGGGTGTGTGTACGGCCCTCGTCCCACCTGTTACTGGTGGGTGTGTACGTCCCTCGTCCCACCTGTTGCTGATGGGTGTGTGTACGGCCCTCGTCCCACCTGTTACTGGTGTGTGTGTACGTCCCTCGTCCCACCTGTTGCTGATGGGTGTGTGTACGGCCCTCGTCTCACCTGTTACTGGTGTGTGTGTACGGCCCTCGTCCCACCTGTTACTGGTGGGTGTGTACGGCCCTCGTCCCACCTGTTACTGGTGTGTGTGTACGTCCCTAGTCCCACCTGTTGCTGATGGGTGTGTGTACGGCCCTCGTCCCACCTGTTACTGGTGGGTGTGTACGTCCCTCGTCCCACCTGTTGCTGATGGGTGTGTGTACGGCCCTCGTCCCACCTGTTACTGGTGTGTGTGTACGTCCCTCGTCCCACCTGTTGCTGATGGGTGTGTGTACGGCCCTCGTCCCATCTGTTACTGGTGGGTGTGTACGTCCCTCGTCCCATCTGTTGCTGGTGGGTGTGTACGGCCCTCGTCCCACCTGTTACTGGTGTGTGTGTACGGCCCTCGTCCCACCTGTTACTGGTAGGTGTGTACGGCCCTCGTCCCATCTGTTGCTGGTGGGTGTGTACGGCCCTCGTCCCACCTGTTACTGGTGTGTGTGTACGGCCCTCGTCCCACCTGTTACTGGTGGGTGTGTACGGCCCTCGTCCCACCTGTTACTGGTGTGTGTGTACGGCCCTCGTCCCACCTGTTACTGGTGTGTGTGTACGGCCCTCGTCCCACCTGTTACTGGTGAGTGTGTACGTCCCTCGTCCCATCTGTTACTGGTGTGTGTGTACGGCCCTCGTCCCACCTGTTACTGGTGGGTGTGTACGGCCCTCGTCCCACCTGTTACTGGTGTGTGTGTACGGCCCTCGTCCCACCTGTTACTGGTGGGTGTGTACGGCCCTCGTCCCACCTGTTACTGGTGGGTGTGTACGGCCCTCGTCCCACCTGTTACTGGTGGGTGTGTACGTCCCTCGTCCCACCTGTTACTGGTGTGTGTGTACGGCCCTCGTCCCACCTGTTACTGGTGTGTGTGTACGGCCCTCGTCCCACCTGTTACTGGTGTGTGTGTACGGCCCTCGTCCCACCTGTTACTGGTGGGTGTGTACGGCCCTCGTCCCACCTGTTACTGGTGGGTGTGTGCGTCCCTCGTCCCACCTGTTACTGGTGTGTGTACGGCCCTCGTCCCACCTGTTGCTGGTGGGTGTGTACGGCTCTCGTCCCACCTGTTGCTGGTGTGTGTGTACGTCCCTCGTCCCACCTGTTGCTGGTGGGTGTGTACGGCCCTCGTCCCACCTGTTACTGGTGGGTGTGTACGGCCCTCGTCCCACCTGTTGCTGGTGGGTGTGTACGGCCCTCGTCCCACCTGTTGCTGGTGGGTGTGTGCGTCCCTCGTCCCACCTGTTACTGGTGTGTGTGTACGGCCCTCGTCCCACCTGTTGCTGGTGGGTGTGTACGGCCCTCGTCCCACCTGTTGCTGGTGGGTGTGTGCGTCCCTCGTCCCACCTGTTACTGGTGTGTGTGTACGGCCCTCGTCCCACCTGTTGCTGGTGGGTGTGTACGGCCCTCGTCCCACCTGTTGCTGGTGGGTGTGTGCGTCCCTCGTCCCACCTGTTACTGGTGTGTGTGTACGGCCCTCGTCCCACCTGTTGCTGGTGGGTGTGTACGGCCCTCGTCCCACCTGTTGCTGGTGGGTGTGTGCGTCCCTCGTCCCACCTGTTACTGGTGTGTGTACGGCCCTCGTCCCACCTGTTGCTGGTGGGTGTGTACGGCCCTCGTCCCACCTGTTGCTGGTGGGTGTGTGCGTCCCTCGTCCCACCTGTTACTGGTGTGTGTACGGCCCTCGTCCCACCTGTTGCTGGTGGGTGTGTACGGCCCTCGTCCCACCTGTTGCTGGTGTGTGTGTACGGCCCTCGTCCCACCTGTTACTGGTGGGTGTGTACGGCCCTCGTCCCACCTGTTACTGGTGGGTGTGTACGGCCCTCGTCCCACCTGTTGCTGGTGGGTGTGTACGGTCCTCGTCCCACCTGTTGCTGGTGGGTGTGTACGGCCCTCGTCCCACCTGTTACTGGTGTGTGTGTACGGCCCTCGTCCCACCTGTTACTGGTGGGTGTGTACGGTCCTCGTCCCACCTGTTGCTGGTGGGTGTGTACGGCCCTCGTCCCACCTGTTGCTGGTGTGTGTGTACGGCCCTCGTCCCACCTGTTGCTGGTGTGTGTGTACGTCCCTCGTCCCACCTGTTACTGGTGGGTGTGTACGTCCCTCGTCCCACCTGTTCCTGGTGGGTGTGTACGTCCCTCGTCCCACCACTGTCACTCACGAGACAAGATGGCCACTCAGGCCCCAGAGGTTGTAGCTGGTGAAGAAAGATGGGTCGCTGGGGTGTGAGCGGGTCACTACAGTCTGGTAGCTCTATGGATTTAATAAAATGGTCAACACTTACGCGGTTATTAAGAGTAAGACTTCTGAAGGGTTTCAACCCCTTTTTTGTTACAACCCTTTATACAACATCCCTATATATATATATATATATATATATATTTATATATATATATATATATATATATATATATATATATATATATATATATATATATATATATATATATATATATATATACGCCCTCGTATGTGTGTGTGTATATCACGAAAATAAACACATGATAAAAATGTGACAGTGTCAGACCACGGAGGAAAATTGAATCAGGAATTTCCTTAAGTACTTTCGAATATTAATATATCTTCAGAAGGAGTCTGAAGATGTATTACGTGTCAGTGACAGTGTCAGACGTGGTCTGACACTGTCATATTATATACATAAAAAGCAAAGGATCACAATAGCTCATCCCTATGAGGACTAATTTAAACTAGTCTACATGTACGAAGTATTGTTAGTCTGTCTCCTATCCATAAGCTGGAGGATTTCCCAGGTCACACTGAACTTCCTGTATCACTGGCCGGCACAATGGTCCCTGCTACAGGTGAGTGGTGCTCCAGGGTGACCTGGTCAGTAGGCAGGTTGCTGCTGGAGTTGACGCTGACCTTTACCTGAGGTATATTTGGCTCTCCTGTATTGATGAATGTGTGTGTGTGTGTGTGTGTGTGTGTGTGTGTGTGTGTGTGTGTGTGTGTGTGTGTGTGTGTGTGTGTGTGTGTGTGTGTGTGTGTGTGCGTGTGTATGTGCGCGTGCAAGAATGTGTGTAATGAAAACTGGCTAGCTCAGTCCCTAGACTTTCACCCTCTCACGGTTCAGCTGAATCATCATCTCACTAAAGAATGCCCCAATAAACACCACGCCCTTGGGACCGATGAGACCACATCCTCAACCGTCATGCACAAGTGTTCCAGGTGCTTCCGGGAGGGTGTGACCGCCTGGCACAAGGACTGTGACAAGCGTCTCCCCTACCCCTCCCGACAGCACATTGGGGGTGACCCTCAGTAGTAGGGTTGGCGCCACACAGACGAATTTTTTTTTCTGGGAGAAAAATCCCCTGTGCGCCCCAAGGGTTTCAGGTAAATTTAGAATATCCCCTGTGCGCCCCAAGGGTTTCAGGTTCCAATATCATCTATGTGAGCCAAGGTTTTCAGGCGAATTTGGGGAGTCACAGATTTAGAATTAGGGAATTCTTATAATGAAAAATAATTTCCGAGACATAGAAGTTTGTTAAGGTTTCTTATGAGAAAAATAATTTCCAAGACTTAGAAGTTTGTTAAGGCCTTATGGGACAAATTCAAGTAACGTATGTAGCTCTTTAGGGCTTCCAGGAGAACTCTACGGACATGTTTTACATGTTTTCAACTTACAAAATCGTCTATGTAAGCCTTAGTTATTCATATAAATTTAGAAAATCACCTGTGTAAGTCATGGTTTTCAGGGTTTCGTACATCACACCCCCCTCCCTCTCCCCCTTACCTCGCAATCTGTCGCATCACCTTTATTTACTTTGCGCCCAGCCAGTCAGTCGGCTCTTAATCTTATCTTATCTTATCCGTAATATCTGGACCGTCCCTCCTCTCTCTCTCTCTCCTTTCATTCAGTTCAACTATTTTCCAACATCGTATGTTTGCTCCTTTTCATTAAGCAAGTCAGTATGTTTGCTCCTTTTCATTAAGCAAGTCAGTTTTACACAAATAAATCATGTTAGTAAGCAAGTTCTAGCTCACGTTCCCCACCTTAGTCCCCTGTCGTATAAAGAATACTATCATTCCAATCCCTCTAAAATTTAAAAATAATCATATTTCAAATGTAGTTCAATACAGTAATTAGTTACCAAGCTCCAGCTCTTGTCCTCCACCTTAGCTCTCTCTCGTATCTTCGTTAGTATCAGTCCAATTTCCCTGAAATTTCTACCCTCTGTATTTCAGACATAGTTTAGTAAATGCAAACAATTATCAAACTCTAGCTCTTGTCCCCAGCTTAGTTCATTTGTACAAAATCATTAGTAACAGTCCAAATTCCCTGAGATTTTTAGCCTCTGTATTTCAGACACCGTAAATAAGATCAAAACAGTTACCAAGCTCCAGCTCTTGTCCTCCGCCTTAGCTCTCTCTCGTATCTTCGTTAGTAACAGATCAATTCCCCTGAAATTTCTACCCTCTGTATTTCAGACACCGTAAATAAAATCAAGTCAGTTATCGAGCTCCAGCTCTCGTCCCCGCCTTAATTCTCTTTCGTATCTTTGTAAATAACCCATCAATTTCCCTAAAATTAAAAGCAGACATACTTCAAAGTTAGTAAATAAGATCAAGTCAGTTACTGAGCTCCAGCTCTCGTCCCCCACCCTCTTCCACCCTCGAGTCTTTGTAAATAAACCATCAATTTCCCTTAAATTTTTACCCTCTGTATTTCAGACACCGTAAATAAAATCAAGTCAGTTATCGAGCTCCAGCTCTCGTCCCCGCCTTAATTCTCTTTCGTATCTTTGTAAATAACCCATCAATTTCCCTGAAATTTTTACCCTCTGTATTTCAGACATAGTAAATATGATGAAAACAATTATAAAACTCTAGCTCTTGTCCTCTGTCCAAGTTCACTCCTGTAAATTCATTACTATCAATCCAAATCCCCCTGAGATTTAAACACCCAACTACATTTTCAGACATAGTAAATAAAAACCAGTTCAGTTATCAAGTTACAACTCTTGTGCCCCAGCTTAGTTCATTTGTGCAAGTTCTTTATTTTCCAACTAAATCACCTGAGATTTAAGATCACCTTATTTTCTAACGTAGTAAAATTAATCTGGACATTAGCAAAGCTCCATTTCCTCAGCCATAGATCATCAGACATAAATATATTCAATCAAGTCCGTCTCCAACCTATCTGTTTATCAGAGTAATTACTTTACCCTTTCCCTCCCTTACCTTCTCATCCCCAACGTATCAAAACCTTCAATAATCATACTGTATTTGCATATTTTCTCTATATTCACTGTGTTCTTCGTATTCTCATCCGTGTTCACTCCATGTTCTTCAAATGTTCACAGTCCCATTCAGTTCATATTTTCACAAGTATCTCCATTTTTTATGTAATCTTTCTCTTTGTCTCAATATGTTCTCTACAAATTCTAGTCATATTTTCTATGTTCATCACATGTTCTCTTTACAACTTTTATACTCAATATTCATGCTAACTTCCATATTTTGTGTTCTTTGTCAATATTCATGTTCCTCTACAAGTTCATGTTCCGCACAAGATCACTTCGTTTTTTCACCTTCACTTACATGTTTTCTACATTCTTTGTCATATTCTCCATGTTCTTCACAAGTCCATTGTTCATTCTTTGTAATCCCTATTCTCCTTATCATGTTTTCATGTTCTCTGTAAGTTCATATTCCCAGCATGTTCACTATATTCATCAACTTTTCTTACATATGTTCTTTGCCATGTTCCCCATATGTTCTCTGGGTTTTTCCCCTTACATGTTATTTAACGTTCCTTAACTAAAAAAATCTTTCGCCAATCAACTAAAACATAGTCACTTTCGTCATTTCTCAACTAAACTTATTATCCAATAAACCAAAAAATTGTCAAAGGAATCTTTCCAACACTGTTCATAACTAAACTTATTCCCTAATCATCGGAAAATAACCGTGTTCTTCATGTTTCATTGTCATTTCTTATCTAAAAAATTATCCGCCAATCATCAGAAAAGTCATGTTCATCATGTTTTGGCTTTTGCTCAACTAAAAGTATTCATCGGTCAACTAAAAATAGTTACTTCATCATGTTTCCTTGTCATTTCTTAACTGAAATATCACTTCTCTCATCTGAAAATAGTCAGGATTAACCTCATTCAACACCGTTCTTAACTAAAACAGCCTTTCGCTTAGCTAAAAATTGTCAAAGGAATCTTTTCAGCACTGTTCATAACTAACTTTATCCATCGTCAAGTAAGAAAATATAGTCAAAGATATCTATCATCGTCGTTCTTAACTGACATTTATACTTTGTGGAGCACTAAAATAGTCAAATGTAACTTTTTCAACACTTTCGTAACTAAAATTATATGTCGCTAAGTAAGAAAAATAGTCAAAGGTGCTCTTCTTTACACCAAAGTTACTCTTCGAGAAATCAAAGACTCTCTTCAATACATCAAGGACTTACTCAAAGACACCAAAGTTACACTCTAAGACATCCTTCGAGACATCAAAGACTTCAATGGGACTCTTCCATTCATCAAAGACATTCTCTAAGCCCTCAAAGTTATTCTCAGCACAATCAAAAGTTATTCCAAGACAACAAAAGTCATTCTCAGAGCTATCAAAATTATTCTCGGAGTCATCAAAAGGTATTCTCTAACTCACTTTTGGTCATTAAAGTTAAGTTCTATGTTATAAAAGTTTGTCTCAGAGACATCTAAAGTTAATCTTAGAGTTATCAAATGTAATCTCTAACTCTCTTTTGTTCATCAAAGTTGATCTCAGAGTTAACAAAGGTAATCTCTAACTCACTCTCGTTCATCAAAGTTATTCAAAGAGCTAACAAAAGTTATTCTCAGAGTCACCTTCGTTCTTCAGAGATACTTTCCAAAACATCTTTATTCATCAAAGTTATTCTCAGAGGCATAAAAGTCATTCTCAGAGCTATCAAACTTGTTCTCAAAGTCATCAAACTTATTCACAGAGTCATCAAAGTTAATCTAAGACATCATTTTTCATCAAAGATATTCTCTCTAAACCATCAATGTTCTTCTCTAAGACATAAAAGTTATTCTCAGACTCACCTTCGTTCGTCAGAGAAACTTTCAAAACATCTTTGTTCATCAAACTTGTTTTCAAAGTCATCAAAAGTTAATCTAAGACATCTTCTTTCATCAAAGTTATTTTCAGAGACATCTAAAGTTATTCTCAGAGCTATCAAACTTGTTCTCAGAGTCATCAAATGTTATTCTCGAAGTCATCAAAGTTATTTTCAGAGACATCTAAAGTTAATTTCTATGTTATAAAGTTATTCTCAGAGACATCTAAAGTTAATCTTGGTCATCAAAGTTGTTCTCTAAACATCAATGTTGTTCTCCAAGACATCAAAGATGTTCTCAAAATCATAAAAGTTATTCCCAGAGCTATCAAAGTTAATCTCAGAGTTATCCAAAGATATTCTCATGTCCACAAAAGTTATTCCAAGAGACGTCAAAGTTGTTTCAAAGACTTCAAAGTTAATCTCAGAGTTATCCAAAGACATTCTCAGAGACATCTAAAGTTATTCTCTAAGACATCAAAGTTGTTCTAAGAGTTATCAAAAGTTATTCTCAGTCATGATATGTTATTCTCTAACTCACTTCCATTCATCAAAGACATTCTCTAAGTCCTGAAAGTTATTCTCTAAGACAACAAAGTCTTTCTCAGAGCTACCAAAGATGTTCTCTAAATCATAAAAGTTAATCTTAACTCACCTTCGTTCATTAGAGAAACTTTCCAATCCATATTCGTTGACCAGAGTTATTCTCAGAGTCATCAAAGCGATCTCTAATTCATCTTCGTTCTCCAAAGTTGTTCTCTAAGACACCTTCATTCATCAAAGAAACTCTCCTTCTTCCATCATGTTATTCTTTAAGACATCTTCAGGCATAAAATTTCTCCCCAAATGTAACTAGTTCAGCTTTTCATATCAAACGTACACTTCTGTTAAAATATATTTTCTTAGACATTTTACCTTTTAAACTGTTCTCTGATCTACACTGTTCAAACCTACGTAACCTATCCTCTCCACACAATGTTACTTAGTTAACGTAACGTTCCTAAACCTAACTTTACCTATCCTAACATACCTTACCTTACCTTCCCTAACTTAACCTAACTTTACCTATCCTAACTTAACTTACCTAACTTATTCTGCTTAACATAACTTACCTTACCTTCCCTATCTTACCTAACTTTACCTATCCTATCCTAACTTACCTTACCTTCCCTAACTTAACCTAACTTTACCTATCCTAACTTAACTTACCTAACTTATTCTGCTTAACATAACTTACCTTACCTTCCCTATCTTACCTGACTTTACCTATCCTATCCTAACCTAACTTGTCTTACCTAACTTAATCTTACTTTCCCAAACTGATGTATCCTAACTTATCTAGTCCAACCAGACATGATCTAACTTAAGTATTCCTTCTTGTCTTTGTGTTTCGTCAATCATTGTCTCATATTCATTTACTCATTTCATTAGTTAATTTCTCAAATGGTCACTTATGCATTTCAAGTGCTATTTGTTAGAGATTGAATATTTAAGCATTTCAAAGAATTATAATTTCTCAAATGGACGTTTTTGCATTTCAAGTGCTATTTGCTAGAGATTGAATATTTAAGCATTTCAAAGAATTTTTGTTATATATGGGCATTTACTCATTTCAAGGGATAATTTCTCAAATGGACGTTTTTGCATTTCAAGTGTTATTTGTTTAAGATTGGGTATTTAACCATTTCAAAGGATTTTGTTATATATGGGAACTTACTCGTTTCAAGGGCTAATTTCTCAAATGGTCATTTTTGCAGATCAAGGGTTATTTGTTAAAGTTCATCAAGTTGCCCATAAGTTGTATTAGTAGGTTCTATCTTATGTTCTTATTCCCCAACCCCTTAACCTAACCTCTTGTAATCTTAGTGTATTTAGTAGGTTCTATCTTATGTTCTTATTCCCCAACCCTTTAACCTATCCTTTCAGATGTAGTTTGTTGAATATATTATCCTTTTCCTAACCTTTCAGATGTAGTTTGTTGAATATATTATCCTTTTCCTAACCTTTCAGATGTAGTTTGTTGAATATATTATCCTTTTCCTAACCTTTCAGATGTAGTTTTGTTTCTCCTTTTTGTATATTTTTACCCAAACCATCTTTCCTTCTTTACTTTGATTCTCCTACTCCTTCTAACCCTCCTTTTCTATCTCTCTCCCTTATTCTCTCTCTTCCTCCCCCTCTCTCTCCCTCATTTGCTCAAATGCTCTCTTGTTTCTCAAATTCAAGTCTTAGTTCCCCCATGCCCACACTCTCTCTCTCTCATTCTCTCTTCTTTGGTCCCATTTTCTTCCGCCCCCTCTCTCTTACTCCTTGCTCTTCTTTCATGCTCTCACTCCCTTGAGCTCTTGTTTCTCAATTTCAAGTCTTAGTAGATCTGATTCTTTACTATTGTAATTTTATTATTACTATGATAAAGAATGAACTTATATGTGAAAACAAAGTAAAGAAGGAAAGAAGGTTAAGTGGGATGGTGGGTTTGGGTAAAAATATACAAAAAGGAGAAACAAAACTACATCTGAAAGGTTAGGAAAAGGATAATATATTCAACAAACTACATCTGAAAGGTTAGGTTAAAGGGTTGGGGAATAAGAACATAAGATAGAACCTACTAAATACACTAAGATTACAAGAGGTTAGGTTAAGGGGTTGGGGAATAAGAACATAAGATAGAACCTACTAATACAACTTATGGGCAACTTGATGAACTTTAACAAATAACCCTTGATCTGCAAAAATGACCATTTGAGAAATTAGCCCTTGAAACGAGTAAGTTCCCATATATAACAAAATCCTTTGAAATGGTTAAATACCCAATCTTAAACAAATAACACTTGAAATGCAAAAACGTCCATTTGAGAAATTATCCCTTGAAATGAGTAAATGCCCATATATAACAAAAATTCTTTGAAATGCTTAAATATTCAATCTCTAGCAAATAGCACTTGAAATGCAAAAACGTCCATTTGAGAAATTATAATTCTTTGAAATGCTTAAATATTCAATCTCTAACAAATAGCACTTGAAATGCATAAGTGACCATTTGAGAAATTAACTAATGAAATGAGTAAATGAATATGAGACAATGATTGACGAAACACAAAGACAAGAAGGAATACTTAAGTTAGATCATGTCTGGTTGGACTAGATAAGTTAGGATACATCAGTTTGGGAAAGTAAGATTAAGTTAGGTAAGACAAGTTAGGTTAGGATAGGATAGGTAAAGTCAGGTAAGATAGGGAAGGTAAGGTAAGTTATGTTAAGCAGAATAAGTTAGGTAAGTTAAGTTAGGATAGGTAAAGTTAGGTTAAGTTAGGGAAGGTAAGGTAAGTTAGGATAGGATAGGTAAAGTTAGGTAAGATAGGGAAGGTAAGGTAAGTTATGTTAAGCAGAATAAGTTAGGTAAGTTAAGTTAGGATAGGTAAAGTTAGGTTAAGTTAGGGAAGGTAAGGTAAGGTATGTTAGGATAGGTAAAGTTAGGTTTAGGAACGTTACGTTAACTAAGTAACATTGTGTGGAGAGGATAGGTTACGTAGGTTTGAACAGTGTAGATCAGAGAACAGTTTAAAAGGTAAAATGTCTAAGAAAATATATTTTAACAGAAGTGTACGTTTGATATGAAAAGCTGAACTAGTTACATTTGGGGAGAAATTTTATGCCTGAAGATGTCTTAAAGAATAACATGATGGAAGAAGGAGAGTTTCTTTGATGAATGAAGGTGTCTTAGAGAACAACTTTGGAGAACGAAGATGAATTAGAGATCGCTTTGATGACTCTGAGAATAACTCTGGTCAACGAATATGGATTGGAAAGTTTCTCTAATGAACGAAGGTGAGTTAAGATTAACTTTTATGATTTAGAGAACATCTTTGGTAGCTCTGAGAAAGACTTTGTTGTCTTAGAGAATAACTTTCAGGACTTAGAGAATGTCTTTGATGAATGGAAGTGAGTTAGAGAATAACATATCATGACTGAGAATAACTTTTGATAACTCTTAGAACAACTTTGATGTCTTAGAGAATAACTTTAGATGTCTCTGAGAATGTCTTTGGATAACTCTGAGATTAACTTTGAAGTCTTTGAAACAACTTTGACGTCTCTTGGAATAACTTTTGTGGACATGAGAATATCTTTGGATAACTCTGAGATTAACTTTGATAGCTCTGGGAATAACTTTTATGATTTTGAGAACATCTTTGATGTCTTGGAGAACAACATTGATGTTTAGAGAACAACTTTGATGACCAAGATTAACTTTAGATGTCTCTGAGAATAACTTTATAACATAGAAATTAACTTTAGATGTCTCTGAAAATAACTTTGATGACTTCGAGAATAACATTTGATGACTCTGAGAACAAGTTTGATAGCTCTGAGAATAACTTTAGATGTCTCTGAAAATAACTTTGATGAAAGAAGATGTCTTAGATTAACTTTTGATGACTTTGAAAACAAGTTTGATGAACAAAGATGTTTTGAAAGTTTCTCTGACGAACGAAGGTGAGTCTGAGAATAACTTTTATGTCTTAGAGAAGAACATTGATGGTTTAGAGAGAATATCTTTGATGAAAAATGATGTCTTAGATTAACTTTGATGACTCTGTGAATAAGTTTGATGACTTTGAGAACAAGTTTGATAGCTCTGAGAATGACTTTTATGCCTCTGAGAATAACTTTGATGAATAAAGATGTTTTGGAAAGTATCTCTGAAGAACGAAGGTGACTCTGAGAATAACTTTTGTTAGCTCTTTGAATAACTTTGATGAACGAGAGTGAGTTAGAGATTACCTTTGTTAACTCTGAGATCAACTTTGATGAACAAAAGAGAGTTAGAGATTACATTTGATAACTCTAAGATTAACTTTAGATGTCTCTGAGACAAACTTTTATAACATAGAACTTAACTTTAATGACCAAAAGTGAGTTAGAGAATACCTTTTGATGACTCCGAGAATAATTTTGATAGCTCTGAGAATGACTTTTGTTGTCTTGGAATAACTTTTGATTGTGCTGAGAATAACTTTGAGGGCTTAGAGAATGTCTTTGATGAATGGAAGAGTCCCATTGAAGTCTTTGATGTCTCGAAGGATGTCTTAGAGTGTAACTTTGGTGTCTTTGAGTAAGTCCTTGATGTATTGAAGAGAGTCTTTGATTTCTCGAAGAGTAACTTTGGTGTAAAGAAGAGCACCTTTGACTATTTTTCTTACTTAGCGACATATAATTTTAGTTACGAAAGTGTTGAAAAAGTTACATTTGACTATTTTAGTGCTCCACAAAGTATAAATGTCAGTTAAGAACGACGATGATAGATATCTTTGACTATATTTTCTTACTTGACGATGGATAAAGTTAGTTATGAACAGTGCTGAAAAGATTCCTTTGACAATTTTTAGCTAAGCAAAAGGTTACTTTAGTTAAGAACGGTGTTGAATGAGGTTAATCCTGACTATTTCAGATGAGAGAAGTGATATTTCAGTTAAGAAATGACAAGGAAACATGATGAAGCAATTATTTTTAGTTGACTGATGAATACTTTTAGTTGAGCAAAAGCCAAAACATGATGAACATGACTTTTCTGATGATTGGCGGATAATTTTTTAGATAAGAAATGACAATGAAACATGAAGAACACGGTTATTTTCCGATGATTAGGGAATAAGTTTAGTTATGAACAGTGTTGGAAAGATTCCTTTGACAATTTTTTGGTTTATTGGATAATAAGTTTAGTTGAGAAATGACGAAAGTGACTATGTTTTAGTTGATTGGCGAAAGATTTTTTTAGTTAAGGAACGTTAAATAACATGTAAGGGGAAAAACCCAGAGAACATATGGGGAACATGGCAAAGAACATATGTAAGAAAAGTTGATGAATATAGTGAACATGCTGGGAATATGAACTTACAGAGAACATGAAAACATGATAAGGAGAATAGGGATTACAAAGAATGAACAATGGACTTGTGAAGAACATGGAGAATATGACAAAGAATGTAGAAAACATGTAAGTGAAGGTGAAAAAACGAAGTGATCTTGTGCGGAACATGAACTTGTAGAGGAACATGAATATTGACAAAGAACACAAAATATGGAAGTTAGCATGAATATTGAGTATAAAAGTTGTAAAGAGAACATGTGATGAACATAGAAAATATGACTAGAATTTGTAGAGAACATATTGAGACAAAGAGAAAGATTACATAAAAAATGGAGATACTTGTGAAAATATGAACTGAATGGGACTGTGAACATTTGAAGAACATGGAGTGAACACGGATGAGAATACGAAGAACACAGTGAATATAGAGAAAATATGCAAATACAGTATGATTATTGAAGGTTTTGATACGTTGGGGATGAGAAGGTAAGGGAGGGAAAGGGTAAAGTAATTACTCTGATAAACAGATAGGTTGGAGACGGACTTGATTGAATATATTTATGTCTGATGATCTATGGCTGAGGAAATGGAGCTTTGCTAATGTCCAGATTAATTTTACTACGTTAGAAAATAAGGTGATCTTAAATCTCAGGTGATTTAGTTGGAAAATAAAGAACTTGCACAAATGAACTAAGCTGGGGCACAAGAGTTGTAACTTGATAACTGAACTGGTTTTTATTTACTATGTCTGAAAATGTAGTTGGGTGTTTAAATCTCAGGGGGATTTGGATTGATAGTAATGAATTTACAGGAGTGAACTTGGACAGAGGACAAGAGCTAGAGTTTTATAATTGTTTTCATCATATTTACTATGTCTGAAATACAGAGGGTAAAAATTTCAGGGAAATTGATGGGTTATTTACAAAGATACGAAAGAGAATTAAGGCGGGGACGAGAGCTGGAGCTCGATAACTGACTTGATTTTATTTACGGTGTCTGAAATACAGAGGGTAAAAATTTAAGGGAAATTGATGGTTTATTTACAAAGACTCGAGGGTGGAAGAGGGTGGGGGACGAGAGCTGGAGCTCAGTAACTGACTTGATCTTATTTACTAACTTTGAAGTATGTCTGCTTTTAATTTTAGGGAAATTGATGGGTTATTTACAAAGATACGAAAGAGAATTAAGGCGGGGACGAGAGCTGGAGCTCGATAACTGACTTGATTTTATTTACGGTGTCTGAAATACAGAGGGTAGAAATTTCAGGGGAATTGATCTGTTACTAACGAAGATACGAGAGAGAGCTAAGGCGGAGGACAAGAGCTGGAGCTTGGTAACTGTTTTGATCTTATTTACGGTGTCTGAAATACAGAGGCTAAAAATCTCAGGGAATTTGGACTGTTACTAATGATTTTGTACAAATGAACTAAGCTGGGGACAAGAGCTAGAGTTTGATAATTGTTTGCATTTACTAAACTATGTCTGAAATACAGAGGGTAGAAATTTCAGGGAAATTGGACTGATACTAACGAAGATACGAGAGAGAGCTAAGGTGGAGGACAAGAGCTGGAGCTTGGTAACTAATTACTGTATTGAACTACATTTGAAATATGATTATTTTTAAATTTTAGAGGGATTGGAATGATAGTATTCTTTATACGACAGGGGACTAAGGTGGGGAACGTGAGCTAGAACTTGCTTACTAACATGATTTATATGTGTAAAACTGACTTGCTTAATGAAAAGGAGCAAACATACTGACTTGCTTAATGAAAAGGAGCAAACATACGATGTTGGAAAATAGTTGAACTGAATGAAAGGAGAGAGAGAGAGAGGAGGGACGGTCCAGATATTACGGATAAGATAAGATAAGATTAAGAGCCGACTGACTGGCTGGGCGCAAAGTAAATAAAGGTGATGCGACAGATTGCGAGGTAAGGGGGAGAGGGAGGGGGGTGTGATGTACGAAACCCTGAAAACCATGACTTACACAGGTGATTTTCTAAATTTATATGAATAACTAAGGCTTACATAGACGATTTTGTAAGTTGAAAACATGTAAAACATGTCCGTAGAGTTCTCCTGGAAGCCCTAAAGAGCTACATACGTTACTTGAATTTGTCCCATAAGGCCTTAACAAACTTCTAAGTCTTGGAAATTATTTTTCTCATAAGAAACCTTAACAAACTTCTATGTCTCGGAAATTATTTTTCATTATAAGAATTCCCTAATTCTAAATCTGTGACTCCCCAAATTCGCCTGAAAACCTTGGCTCACATAGATGATATTGGAACCTGAAACCCTTGGGGCGCACAGGGGATATTCTAAATTTACCTGAAACCCTTGGGGCGCACAGGGGATTTTTCTCCCAGAAAAAAAAATTCGTCTGTGTGGCGCCAACCCTACTACTACCCTCCACCACCCCCCAGTCAACCCCCCCACCCGGGATGACCCCACCACCGTTCCAGACACCAACAGCCTGGCATCCTTCCCTCGCCTACCTGGGAAGCCTGACGCCAGCCTGCAGAGGGAGGTGTTAGAACTTCCAGCTCGCATGAGTAAATTGGAAATGACCGTCTCTAAGCTCCAAAAAACACTCACGAAGATTGAAAATGGTCTCAACAGCATTTATGATAAGATTAACATGGATGATCTGAGACAGTGTTCAAGCGAGCATCTCGCCAGCCCCGAGGAGTGAAGTGAACGTCCAAGTCTCTAGTGAAATGCCCTTCAGTGATGTAAGTGTTGACACGTCTCAAGCAAGTATTGACGCCTCCTCCAGTGCTGTAAGTGTTGACACGTCTCAAGCAAGTATTGACCCCCCTCCAGTGCTGTAAGTGTTGACACGTCTCAAGCAAGTATTGACGCCTCCTCCAGTGCTGTAAGTGTTGACACGTCTCAAGAAAGTATTGACCCCCCTCCAGTGCTGTAATTGTTGACACGTCTCAAGCAAGTATTGACCCCCCTCCTCCAGTGCTGTAAGTGTTGACACGTCTCAAGCAAGTATTGACCCCCCTCTAGTGCTGAAAGTGTTGACACGTCTCAAGCAAGTATTGACCCCCCTCTAGTGCTGAAAGTGTTGACACGTCTCAAGCAAATATTGACCCCCCCTCCAGTGCTGAAAGTGTTGACACGTCTCAAGCAAGTATTGACCCCCCTCCTCCAGTGCTGTAAGTGTTGACACGTCTCAAGCAAGTATTGACCCCCCTCTAGTGCTGAAAGTGTTGACACGTCTCAAGCAAGTATTGACCCCCCTCCAGTGCTGAAAGTGTTGACACGTCTCAAGCAGGTATTGACCCCCTCCAGTGCTGTAAGTGTTGACACGTCTCAAGCAAGTATTGACCCCCCTCCAGTGCTGTAATTGTTGACACGTCTCAAGCAAGTATTGACCCCCCTTCAGTGCTGTAAGTGTTGACACGTCTCAAGCAAGTATTGACCCCCCTCCAGTGCTGTAAGTGTTGACACGTCTCAAGCAGGTATTGACCCCCCTCCAGTGCTGTAAGTGTTGACACGTCTCAAGCAAGTATTGACCCCCCTCCAGTGCTGTAAGTGTTGACACGTCTCAAGCAAGTATTGACGCCTCCTCCAGTGCTGTAAGTGTTGACACGTCTCAAGCAAGTATTGACCCCCCTCCAGTGCTGTAAGTGTTGACACGTCTCAAGCAAGTATTGACGCCTCCTCCAGTGCTGTAAGTGTTGACACGTCTCAAGCAAGTATTGACCCCCCTCCAGTGCTGTAAGTGTTGACACGTCTCAAGCAAGTATTGACCCGCCTCCAGTGCTGTAAGTGTTGACACGTCTCAAGCAAGTATTGACCCCCCCCTCCAGTGCTGTAAGTGTTGACACGTCTCAAGCAAGTATTGACCCCCCTCCAGTGCTGTAAGTGTTGACACGTCTCAAGCAAGTATTGACCCCCCTCCAGTGCTGTAAGTGTTGACACGTCTCAAGCAGGTATTGACCCCCCTCCAGTGCTGTAAGTGTTGACACGTCTCAAGCAAGTATTGACCCCCCTCCAGTGCTGTAAGTGTTGACACGTCTCAAGCAAGTATTGACCCCCCTCCAGTGCTGTAAGTGTTGACACGTCTCAAGCAAGTATTGACGCCTCCTCCAGTGCTGAAAGTACCGCTGTGGCGAGTGTATCATATGAGAACCCCGAGTGTCTTAACTGTAACTAGTAAATGCGCTCAAGAACTCATTCCAAACAATACCTCTTGTACCTCTGTGAATCAGGATGAACAAGCAATGCTTGCACAAGCTAGGAAAGCTGGAGGAAGCCAACTGACCTTGCCACAGATGAAAGAACTCCTTGCCATTGATGACTCAGAAAAACTGTCACTTGTACGCAATAGTTTGCAACTTGTGAACCTTGTAAACACTTCTCATCGTCAGCTTCATGCACACCATTGCTCACGACCAAATCACTCTTAAATTTCTCACGTGGAATGTGAGAAGCGTGCGAAGGAGGCTGTTTGATCTAATGATGTACGCTGGTGCCAACAACATTGATGTACTGTGCCTGCAGGAACCATACACCACAAACACTAATGATGTACGCTGGTGCCAACAACATTGATGTACTGTGCCTGCAGGAACCATACACTGCAAACACAAAAAATAAAACGCCACCCAAACTCCCAGGTTATGTAGCTTTCTCAAATGTTGGTTCACATGATGTCGGTATCTTGACGTATGTTAAAAGTAACCTAGTGTGTAAACATGTTAAAAACCACAAAAGTGACGACTCATATTACCAGCAGTTTCAGATTGCTACAGCGACCGGCTTTATTAACTTAGTTAATGTATATGTAAGGTGCGATCAAATGGTAGAAGCTTCTCTTCCAAAAATCACCAGCAGCTCTGAAACCATTGTAATGGGTGATTTTAATGCTAGACACACTAGCCTGGGTGACACCAATACAAACAGGAATGGCAGGATTTTTGTAAAATACTTGAGACAATAACATGTCCGTGTTCAACTTTGACTCCTCTAACGTCACACACCTCAGGGGTGGCAGGCTTGATTATGTCATTGGTCACGGTCTCATTGATAATGCTGTCGGAGGATCAATTGTTCATGAATTAGTTAGTGATCATTTTGCCATATTCAGTTCATACAACATCAATAATGTCAAACCCCTAAACTTTGAAAAAAAATAATTAATATCCCTGAAAATTTACACATGCTCTTCAAATTCTGCATTTCTGAATGGTATAACACTTACTGCTTTACTACCGTCAACGCATTATATGAGGACCTGGTCACTGAAGTAACCGCTTTTTATGACAATGTTGTAAAATCCACAAGACCCAAACCAGTGAGGAAGGGACAGAGGTGGTTCACTGACTCACGCCTTAAGCCCCTGCATGACAGAGTTCTATTCCTAGCTGAGCAGTATAACACACATAAAACAACTGACACCCTCAACATATTTCTTAAGGCCAGCCGAGAGTTTAGAGAGCTAAAGGAACAGGTGTATAACCAGCACTGGAAACAGTTTCTGCAAGGCATCAATCATGCAACATCCTCATCTCAAATGTGGAATAAAATTAAAAAGATTTCTCATCCTAGCAGCCGTCAACTTGATCACCATTCACCTGTAGACTATGCCGACATGCTGCTTCAGCAATATGCAAGCACTGCTAGTATAAGCAGCCTGCCCCTAGATGTGCAAAACCATCTGGCTAGTACCAAAATAAATCATAACTTCAATAATGAAATTGCCTGTAGTGAAATAGGGCCTGATGATAACTATGGCATAACCCCCTTTGAAATTAAAAATGCACTCAAGAAAGGTAAGGCTACCTCTCCTGGAGATGATGGCATCACATACAACACCATGAGAGTACTTGCTGAGTTGCCAAATAGCCCTTTGCTAGAATTGTTTAATCAAAGTCTAAGGCAGGGTGTCTTACCTAACCGCTGGACACAGAGACTTATAATACCCAAGCCTAATTCACAAAAATTTAGACCCATTTCTCTGACGTCGTGCATGTGTAAAGTTCTTGAGAGAATTATTCTCGACAGACTAATGTTTCAAATCAAGCCCCACCTTGCCCCTAACCTGTATGGTTTCCTTCCTGGAAGAAGCACACAAACTTGCTTTGCTGAATATTTTATCAGAGAGGGACCAAGCTCTCAGGCGGCATTTATTGATCTCCAAACTGCTTTTGATACAGCAGTGAAATAATCTTAGAACAGCTAGCCTCTTTTGGAGTAAAGGGAAGACTGCTCAGGGGTTACCTGAGTAATAGAACCGCCTCAGTCCATTTCAAGGGGGTCAAAAGTAAACTTTGTGCACCTTTTGAGTTGGGTACACCCCAGGGTGGAGTGCTAAGTCCTACACTGTTCAATGTTCTGATGCACAAATTAATAATTGATTTTCCCACACTATCTGACGAAGCCGTTATGCCGATGACATATGCATTGTTGCAAATACCCAAACTAGACTGCAAGCTCTACTTGATTCACTCGTTGCTAAAATCATTGAATGTGGTCTTGTTATCTCTATAACTAAATCCAGAGTTCTCCATCCCCAAGAGAAAACTCATGTCCCTATATCTTTTAAGGTCAACAACCAGAACATTGAAACGTGTAGGCAGCACAAATACCTTGGTATGACTAACCATCCTGTGTGATGGGGATTTTCAGCACCAATTAGCTAGCTTTTTGACATACTGTACTCCCCTTCATATAGTCTAGGGCAGCTGCACAAATGCAGATGTACCTAAATGTGTTAATAAAAAAAATATTGGTATTTATGTATTCTAGTTGGAGCAGGTGTGGTGGAGGTCCCGGGGCTGCTGGTGGGAGCGGCCTCGGCCAGCTTGGGTTCCCATACAGCTTCAGATACACAAAGAAATCACACTAATGTGATGTATATCAATGACAAAATCAGTTGGGGCACTGAGGTAACTTGAACCAGCGACCAGGGTACTCCCAGCCTTGTACCGTCCTCCCCCCCCCCTGTACCACGGTATGGTATAAATTATACAACCAGAGATTTCACAACAAGTCTCACACAACTGTATGGGACTCTCAGATTTTCGTTTTATTCCTTTTCCTTTCCAGTTTCTTTCCTTTCCGCTTCATTTACCTCACAATATAAAAAGTTAGAAGGGTAATGGAGGGAGAGCGAAACAGGTAGAGAATGTAATCACGTTATGAGAAACAAGAGCAGGTCAAATATTTATTGAAGTAGCAAAAGGTTGAGAAGATGATTAATAAAGTGAAGAGTGAGAGGCTGGAAGAACCCAGCAGGTTGGGAACTGCAAGAGGCTGGAGATGGAGAGGGAAAAAACTGTGATAATTTACAATCCAACAGAGACTGAGGTGAAGTAACGGCAAATTAGAAAATAGGGAGACAAGAAGAAAATTACCCAAACTATCCACGAAATTCTAACTAGAGATGCAACCATGAAAATCGGACATAACTTTAGGCTAGGCACGTTTCACAATAAATGGAATCGACAGGTAAAAGTTATCTTTAAAAATAGTAATCAAGTGATATGTATTGGCAGGAAAAAGAGGATTTTAAAGGATAACAGAGGTACCATCGGGCAGGAAGATAAAATGATAGCAGTAAATAAGGAAGGAGAAGGTGAACCGGGGTGGAGGAGCTAAAGCTCCATGGCTACACCTACACTAAGGGTCGGAGCGAACAATTATCAAAATAAACCGGTCAACAGGAGTTGATAATAAAACTAGCAAGAGTAGGGAACATGAAGATAGACGCAGCCCTCAACATATGTAGACCCTGTCCATTCTGGCCTACATCTTCTGGCCCTGTCTGTTATGACCTACATATTCTGGTCCCACCATGACCTACATATTCAGAGCCAATCACGTCCTACATATATACCTGGCCCCCATTATGTCTATATATTCTCACCCGTTCATAGCCAACATATTCTGACCCCATCAAGGTATATACAATTCTAAGGCCCATCATGACCTACATAAATAACCTGATCCCCTCATACTGGCGCCCCTGTTACCCCAAATATCCAGCTACGAGGCGATCATATCAGTGACAACTTAATTAATCACGTGGTCCAATATCAAAATTCACCGATGGTGTTAAAATGTGGAGGATGGCTTTACCACCACCAGGTGGAAGCACCGACGCTTACCCCAGCATAAACATGTTAATTAACAGTGGAATTGCCTACCCCCGCCTAGACAGCGGCTTGTTTGATGAAAAGACACAGCCAACTGGCTGCAATTATCAACTTAGCAGAAAGCAAGGTCACTTCACACGACCTGACCAATATTCAACCTGTGACCATTAAATCTCTAAAGGTGTGACTTCTTAATTGCTAAGGCCCCACAAACTGGCGACACCAATATCCTGTGTAACTGAACTCTCGTTTTATATATAATAATATACAACCCCCATTTATGGTGTTAGGACAGCACTAACTCAGCCACCATACCACTCAACACAGCCACACAACACAACCACTCAACACAGCCACTCAACACAGCCACACAACACAGCCACTCAACACAGCCACTCAACACAGCCACTCAACACAGCCACTCAACACAGCCACACAACACAACAACACAACACAGCCACACAACACAGCCACACAACACAACAACACAACACAGCCACTCAACACAGCCACTCAACACAGCCACTCAACACAGCCACTCAACACAGCCACTCAACACAGCCACTCAACACAGCCACACAACACAACCACACAACACAGCCACACAACACAGCCACACAACACAGCCACTCAACACAGCCACTCAACACAGCCACTCAACACAGCCACACAACACAGCCACTCAACACAGCCACTTAACATAGCCACTCAACACAGCCACTCAACACAGCCACTCAACACAGCCACACAACACAGCCACACAACACAGCCACTTAACATAGCCACTCAACACAGCCACACAACACAGCCACACAACACAACCACACAACACAGCCACTCAACACAGCCACTCAACACAGCCACACAACACAGCCACACAACACAGCCACTCAACACAGCCACACAACACAGCCACACAACACAGCCACTCAACACAGCCACACAACACAGCCACTCAACACAGCCACACAACACAGCCACTCAACACAGCCACACAACACAACCACTCAACACAGCCACTCAACACAGCCACTCAACACAGCCACTCAACACAGCCACTCAACACAGCCACTCAACACAGCCACACAACACAGCCACACAACACAACCACACAACACAGCCACACAACACAACCACTCAACACAGCCACACAACACAGCCACTCAACACAGCCACACAACACAGCCACACAACACAACCACTCAACACAGCCACTCAACACAGCCACTCAACACAGCCACTCAACACAGCCACTCAACACAGCCACTCAACACAGCCACTCAACACAGCCACTCAACACAGCCACACAACACAGCCACTCAACACAGCCACACAACACAGCCACACAACACAACCACTCAACACAGCCACACAACACAGTCACACAACACAGCCACACAACACAGCCACTCAACACAGCCACACAACACAGCCACACAACACAACCACACAACACAGCCACACAACACAACCACTCAACACAGCCACACAACACAGCCACTCAACACAGCCACACAACACAACCACACAACACAGCCACACAACACAACCACTCAACACAGCCACACAACACAGCCACTCAACACAGCCACACAACACAACCACACAACACAGCCACTCAACACAGCCACACAACACAACCACACAACACAGCCACACAACACAGCCACACAACACAACCACACAACACAGCCACACAACACAACCACTCAACACAGCCACACAACACAGCCACTCAACACAGCCACACAACACAGCCACACAACACAACCACTCAACACAGCCACTCAACACAGCCACTCAACACAGCCACTCAACACAGCCACTCAACACAGCCACTCAACACAGCCACTCAACACAGCCACTCAACACAGCCACACAACACAGCCACTCAACACAGCCACTCAACACAGCCACACAACACAGCCACACAACACAGCCACACAACACAGCCACTCAACACAGCCACACAACACAACCACACAACACAGCCACTCAACACAGCTACACAACACAGCCACTCAACACAGCCACTCAACACAGCCACACAACACAACCACACAACACAGCCACTCAACACAGCCACACAACACAACCACACAACACAGCCACTCAACACAGCTACACAACACAGCCACTCAACACAGCCACTCAACACAGCCACTCAACACAGCCACACAACACAACCACACAACACAGCCACTCAACACAGCCACACAACACAGCCACACAACACAGCCACACAACACAACCACACAACACAGCCACACAACACAACCACTCAACACAGCCACACAACACAGCCACTCAACACAGCCACACAACACAGCCACACAACACAACCACTCAACACAGCCACTCAACACAGCCACTCAACACAGCCACTCAACACAGCCACTCAACACAGCCACTCAACACAGTCACTCAACACAGCCACACAACACAGCCACTCAACACAGCCACTCAACACAGCCACTCAACACAGCCACACAACACAGCCACTCAACACAGCCACTCAACACAGTCACACAACACAGCCACACAACACAGCCACACAACACAGCCACTCAACACAGCCACACAACACAACCACACAACACAGCCACTCAACACAGCTACACAACACAGCCACTCAACACAGCCACACAACACAACCACACAACACAGCCACTCAACACAGCCACACAACACAACCACACAACACAGCCACTCAACACAGCCACACAACACAACCACACAACACAGCCACTCAACACAGCCACACAACACAACCACACAACACAGCCACTCAACACAGCCACACAACACAACCACACAACACAGCCACTCAACACAGCCACACAACACAGCCACACAACACAGCAAGGAATTAACATAAGCAACTTCGGGTTACTTATTACCTTTCCCTCTGAAATATCAGATAACAAAAGCCAATTAGCAACGTGTTAACGAATGCAAATAACAGAGTGACTTTTATTTATTCAACAAAGCAATTCGCACTTATTCGTACAGTACATATATTACCTGAGAATACGGCCACTGTTATGTTCCCAGAGGACGAAGAGTGCCACGGTGACGAATGTTGCCATAGAACCATAAGAGTGAGGGGTGAGGAATGTTGCCATAGAGCCATAAGAGTGAGGGGTGAGGAATGTTGCCATAGAACCATAAGAGTGAGAGTGAGGAATGTTGCCATAGAACCATAAGAGTGAGAGTGAGGAATGTTGCCATAGAACATAACGGTGAGGGTGAGGAATGTTGCCATAGAACATAACGGTGAGGGGTAAGGAATGTTGCCATAGAACTTAACGGTGAGGGGTAAGGAATGTTGCCATAGAACATAACGGTGAGGGTGAGCAATGTTGCCATAGAACCATAAGAGTGAGGGGTGAGGAATGTTGCCATAGAATGATGAGAGTGAGGGGTGAGGAATGTTGCCATAGAACCATAAGAGTGAGAGTGAGGAATGTTGCCATAGAACCATAAGAGTGAGAGTGAGGAATGTTGCCATAGAACCATAAGAGTGAGGGTGAGGAATGTTGCCATAGAACATAACGGTGAGAGTGAGGAATGTTGCCATAGAACATAACGGTGAGGGTGAGGAATGTTGCCATAGAGCCATAAGAGTGAGGGTGAGGAATGTTGCCATAGAACCATAAGAGTGAGGGTGAGGAATGTTGCCATAGAACCATAAGAGTGAGGGTGAGGAATGTTGCCACAGAGCCATAAGAGTGAGGGGTGATGAATGTTGCCATAGAACCATAAGAGTGAGAGTGAGGAATGTTGCCAAAGATCCATAGGAGTGAGGGTGAGGAATGTTGCCATAGAACCATAAGAGTTAGAGTGAGGAATGTTGCCATAGAACATAACGGTGAGGGTGAGGAATGTTGCCATAGAACTATAAGAGTGAGGGTGAGGAATGTTGCCATAGAACCATAAGAGTGAGGGTGAGGAATGTTGCCATAGAACCATAAGAGCGAGGGTGAGGAATGTTGCCATAGAACCATAAGAGTGAGGGGTGAGGAATGTTGCCATAGAACCATAAGAGTGAGGGGTGAGGAATGTTGCCATAGAACCATAAGAGTGAGGGTGAGGAATGTTGCCATAGAACAAAACGGTGAGAGTGAGGAATGTTGCCATAGAACATAACGGTGAGGGTGAGGAATGTTGCCATAGAGCCATAAGAGTGAGGGTGAGGAATGTTGCCATAGAACCATAAGAGTGAGGGTGAGGAATGTTGCCATAGAACCATAAGAGTGAGGGTGAGGAATGTTGCCATAGAGCCATAAGAGTGAGAGTGAGGAATGTTGCCATAGAACCATAAGAGTGAGGGGTGAGGAATGTTGCCATAGAACCATAAGAGTGAGGGTGAGGAATGTTGCCATAGAACCATAAGAGTGAGGGTGAGGAATGTTGCCATAGAACATAACGGTGAGAGTGAGGAATGTTGCCATAGAACATAATGGTGAGGGTGAGGAATGTTGCCATAGAGCCATAAGAGTGAGGGTGAGGAATGTTGCCATAGAACCATAAGAGTGAGGGTAAGGAATGTTGCCATAGAGCCATAAGAGTGAGGGTGAGGAATGTTGCCATAGAACCATAAGAGTGAGAGTGAGGAATGTTGCCATAGAACCATAAGAGTGAGAGTGAGGAATGTTGCCATAGAACCATAAGAGTGAGGGTGAGGAATGTTGCCATAGAACCATAAGAGTGAGGGTGAGGAATGTTGCCATAGAACCATAAGAGTGAGGGTGAGGAATGTTGCCATAGAGCCATAAGAGTGAGGGTGATTAATGTTGCCATAGAGCCATAAGAGTGAGGGTGAGGAATGTTGCCATAGAGCCATAAGAGTGACAGTGAGGAATGTTGCCATAGAACCATAAGAGTGAGAGTGAGGAATGTTGCCATAGAACCATAAGAGTGAGAGTGAGGAATGTTGCCATAGAACCATAAGAGTGAGAGTGAGGAATGTTGCCATAGAACCATAAGAGTGAGAGTGAGGAATGTTGCCATAGAACCATAAAAGTGAGGGTGATGAATGTTGCCATAGAACCATAAGAGTGAGAGTGAGGAATGTTGCCATAGAACCATAAGAGTGAGAGTGAGGAATGTTGCCATAGAACCATAAGAGTGAGAGTGAGGAATGTTGCCATAGAGCCATAAGAGTGAGGGTGATTAATGTTGCCATAGAACCATAAGAGTGAGAGTGAGGAATGTTGCCATAGAACCATAAGAGTGAGAGTGAGGAATGTTGCCATAGAACCATAAGAGTGAGAGTGAGGAATGTTGCCATAGAACCATAAGAGTGAGGAATAAGAAATAACTCGACAGTAGAGACAGGAGAAGGTGGAGACAGAGAGGAAGGTCAGAAGAGAAGGAAGATACAATAGAAAAAAAGGAAAGGGACATAAGAGTTGGGGAGAGGTTGGTGGGGTGGGATAGGGAGAGAGGGAAGAGGTTGGTGGGGTGGGATAGGGAGAGAGGGAAGAGGTTGGTGGGGTGGGATAGAGAGAGAGGGAAGAGGTTGGTGGGGTGGGATAGGGAGAGAGGGAAGAGGTTGGTGGGGTGGGATAGAGAGAGAGGGAAGAGGTTGGTGGGGTGGGATAGGGAGAGAGGGAAGAGGTTGGTGGGGTGGGATAGAGAGAGAGGGAAGAGGTTGGTGGGGTGGGATAGGGAGAGAGGGAAGAGGTTGGTGGGGTGGGATAGGGAGAGAGGGAAGAGGTTGGTGGGGTGGGATAGGGAGAGAGGGAAGAGGTTGGTGGGGTGGGATAGGGAGAGAGGGAAGAGGTTGGTGGGGTGAGATAGAGAGAGAGGGAAGAGGTTGGTGGGGTGGGATAGAGAGAGAGGGAAGAGGTTGGTGGGGTGGGATAGAGAGAGAGGGAAGAGGTTGGTGGGGTGGGATAGAGAGAGAGGGAAGAGGTTGGTGGGGTGGGATAGAGAGAGAGGGAAGAGGTTGGTGGGGTGGGATAGAGAGAGAGGGAAGAGGTTGGTGGGGTGGGATAGAGAGAGAGGGAAGAGGTTGGTGGGGTGGGATAGAGAGAGAGGGAAGAGGCTGGTGGGGTGGGATAGAGAGAGAGGGAAGAGGTTGGTGGGGTGGGATAGGGAGAGAGGGAAGAGGTTGGTGGGGTGGGATAGAGAGAGAGGGAAGAGGGTGGTGGGGTGGGATAGAAGCTGTGGAATGAAACTGCCGACTGGTATTGGCTCTGGGGGAGGCATGAGAGGTTCTGGGGTGAGGGGTCGAGGACTGGGAGAGGAGGAGAGGGAGAGAAATTGGGGGAAGAGGAGAGGGAGAGAGGAGAGGTTCTAGGGGGAGCTGGAAGGACCCGGGGGTGGGGGGTGGGGAGAGAGGTCATAGCAGGGGAGGGCTCAATAAGCCAGGTAAGGGGAATAATTAGCTGTGGGTGGTAGATTAACGGAGGGAGTGTGTGATCAACAGGGGGTAGGGAGGATTAACGGGGAGAGAGGGAGATTAACGGGAGGATGGAAACCTCCCTTTCCTGTTCCTCTGCCTTTCAGTAACAGGTATAGAAAGGTAGCTGTACCTCTCAATAACGTTTAGCATCACATGAGGGAAAAGTGTCAACAATGTTCACACTTTACACAGGTCTGTATTTTTACATTTATTTTAAGATGTTAGTTATTTTGTTTTGCACTGAATCTAAACAATGTTTCTGTGCTGAAATATAAAATGACAATGGTTTAGCTCACTCGCTCAGGTTTATCAACTATGGCTGTATTTGATCAAACTTTTGGTTCAAATTTTTTGGGTTTAGATCAATAAACTAGTTGTAAAGTTATTACAAAAAATGGTTAAAGGGAAACACTGGAAAATTGTGTTCAATAACATTGAAAATCAGCAGGAATATACATTAATGTGGAAGCAACCTGTCATCTTACAAAGGACGTCCTGCCCGAAACGCTTTGCGTAATAGTGGCTTTAGGCATTGTATGTACTAGCTCTATCTATAAATCTATCAATTTTTCTAAAACCTCTTGTATATATGTACTTTACCTGAATAAACATTTATTTATTTATTTATTTATTATTTAACGTCGAATTTCGATCGTAAGCGTTACATTAGGCCAAAATTTGTCGTTCTAGAAAATGGAAGCGGCTGGCGAAAGTGACGTATTGTCCCGTTTTGGGTCGTCTGGTAGGCTAGAAGACGACACTTTAAAGTGACCGTTTTCTTCACGTTGGGAAACTTTAGGAAGGACGGGCTGCTGGGAGAAAAGATGTCTTAATGCTTTTGGCTGGAGTTTACTCCCGGGCAAGTGACGTTTTAAACAGCCAACAGTAATGTTAATATTGTCAATATTGTCCCATATTGTACTGTTAATGTCCCATCATCACTGATACCGTTCTTCCAGGAACATCTTGGTGGAACCTTTCCCCCTTGTTCCTCACTGTAGTTCTCAGGGAAATAATACATATGTGATCTGAGGAAATACAATTTTACTGACACACACAAGCGTCCATAGTCTTAAGACGGGTCTACAACAATGTGCTCGTGTTTCTGAACTTGGGTGGTTAAGAAGAAAGTTATTCACCACAGGCGTGTAGGCCTGACATGTCTCAACTCTCTCTCCACCTCTTTATCCTCCATTAGGCTTCTAGTCTCAGCACCATCAAAAATACTTGAATACAATTTTGCATCACTTTTATGTGGGATTCTCTGTGTTATATGACAAATGCTCGGACTTTCTTTATTAATGACATCGACAATTTGTTTTGGATATCAATCCAAGTTTTACATGAAGAGTTAACAGCCAAATTCGACGAGGATTGACTACCGGTTCAACAGCCACGTTACAGGCGTCAGTCTGAATAAAGTTCTGTCGAGATGGTCATTCACTTTGCTGATGGGGTCCGGTCCTCTGCTTCACCGCCCCACAGAGCACACCCGGCTTTGTCCTCCTTCCTGATATTACGGTCACCAAGAAACTGATAAAAATTGGATTTTTATATGAAAAAACGAGATAAATGGAAAAGTTAAGCTGATCATAGGAAACAAAGTCCTGGATTTAAATTCAGGATTTGGATTTGGAAGTGAGGCAGGTAAGAGGAGGCAGGAGTGTGGTGTCAGCGAGCAGTGAGGCAGGTAAGAGGAGGCAGCACTGTGGTGTCAGCGAGCAGTGAGGCAGGTAAGTGGAGGCAGGACTGTGGTGTCAGCGAGCAGTGAGGCAGGGAAAAGGAGGCAGGACTGTGGTGTCAGCGAGCAGTGAGGCAGGACTGTGGTGTCAGCGAGCAGTGAGGCAGGGAAGAGGAGGCAGGAGTGTGGTGTCAGCGAGCAGTGAGGCAGGGAAAAGGAGGCAGGACTGTGGTGTCAGCGAGCAGTGAGGCAGGGAAGAGGAGGCAGGAGTGTGGTGTCAGCGAGCAGTGAGGCAGGGAAAAGGAGGCAGGACTGTGGTGTCAGCGAGCAGTGAGGCAGGGAAGAGGAGGCAGGACTGTGGTGTCAGCGAGAAGGCTGGACAGTCACGCAAGTATTATATTATCTTGATTAAAATCATCCTCTTAATAAGAACACTTGTCATCTCACAAAACATCTTTCCTCACGACACTCTTCATCGTTCCTTCTCTTCCCTTGCATGCCTGTACTGTAGGCATGTAAGGGGGCAGAATAGTGGACGGGACGGCCTATCCCCGTCCACTACTCCGCCCCTTACATCCTATCCTTACCCTCCCTACCCCTACCCTCTCTTTCTCTTACTTCTCAACTTCCTGTTCACCTCTGACTTCCATCTCTCCCTCACCCTGTTCTTCTAATTATCCAGGAAATCCTATTATGGTGTGCCGTCTCTGCTGGCTGTCCCCACTATCTCCACTTAATACAACTGTAATTCTCAAGTGGAAATCTCCCTCCAACGTTATTTTTGTGTTGGGGGACGGAGAGAACCTTGCGTTATTATTGTGTGTATGTCAGGTGGTGGTTGTGTGGGAGGGAGGGAGGTGATGTGATGGTTGTGGGGGAGGGAGGGAGGTGATGTGATGGTTGTGTGGGAGGGTGCTGAGGTGATGGTTGTGTGGGAGGGAGGGAGGTGATGTGGTGGTTGTGTGGGAGGGAGGTGAGGTGATGTGGTGGTTGTGTGGGAGGGAGGGAGGTGATGTGATGGTTGTGTAGGAGGAAGGTGAGGTGATGTGATGGTTGTGTAGGAGGAAGGTGAGGTGATGTGATGGTTGTGTAGGAGGAAGGTGAGGTGATGTGATGGTTGTGTAGGAGGAAGGTGAGGTGATGTGGTGGTTGTGTAGGAGGGTGCTGAGGTGATGGTTGTGTGGGAGGGAGGTGAGGTGATGGTTGTGTGGGAGGAAGGTGAGGTGATGGTTGTGTGGGAGGGAGGTGAGGTGATGGTTGTGTGGGAGGAAGGTGAGGTGATGTGGTGGTTGTGTAGGAGGGTGCTGAGGTGATGGTTGTGTGGGAGGGAGGTGAGGTGATGGTTGTGTGGGAGGAAGGTGAGGTGATGTGGTGGTTGTGTGGGAGGGAGCTGAGGTGATGTGGTGGTTGTGTGGGAGGAAGGTGAGGTGATGTGATGGTTGTGTGGGAGGGAGCTGAGGTGATGGTTGTGTGGGAGGGAGGTGAGGTGATGTGATGGTTGTGTGGGAGGGTGCTGAGGTGATGGTTGTGTGGGAGGGAGCTGAGGTGATGGTTGTGTGGGAGGGAGGTGAGGTGATGTGATGGTTATGTGGGAGGGAGCTGAGGTGATGGTTGTGTGGGAGGGAGGTGAGGTGATGGTTGTGTGGGAGGGAGGTGAGGTGATGGTTGTGTGGGAGGAAGGTGAGGTGATGTGATGGTTGTGTGGGAGGAAGGTGAGGTGATGTGATGGTTGTGTAGGAGGGGTGCTGAGGTGATGTGGTGGTTGTGTGGGAGGGAGGTGACGTGATGTGATGGTTGTGTGGGAGGGAGGTGAGGTGATGTGGTGGTTGTGTGGGAGGGAGGTGAGGTGATGGTTGTGTGGGAGGGAGGTGAGGTGATGTGATGGTTGTGTGGGAGGAAGGTGAGGTGATGTGATGGTTGTGTGGGAGGGAGGTGACGTGATGTGATGGTTGTGTGGGAGGGAGGTGAGGTGATGTGATGGTTGTGTGGGAGGGAGGTGACGTGATGTGATGGTTGTGTGGGAGGGAGGTGAGGTGATGTGATGGTTGTGTGGGAGGGAGGGAGGTGATGTGATGGTTGTGTGGGAGGGAGGGAGCTGAGGTGATGTGATGGTTGTATGGGAGAGAGCTGAGGTGATGTGATGGTTGTGTGGGAGAGAGCACCTTCCCTATATACCTGCTACCTTCCTCAGCAGCCACCAACCGCTCCATAAGACCTGGGGAACATGGCTCTTTCTAAATTTTCGTATGACAATAAAACATAATTTCTGGTTGCCGAGGCTGTCACTAAAGCCGCCACAGGGCTTCACAGTCGTCCAAGGCGTGTGCTGGGGGAGTAAGCAGAACACAGGTTCGAATCCTCCTCACGGCTCCTACTGACCTTCTCACTGGTACATCACATTAATGTAATTTCTTTGTGTATGACTGAGAATGCTGATGACATCCTGCCAGTTAGTCGAATGTCACGTGGCACGGTGACATCCCCAGCAGCGAAGCTTGCATTGTTATATTATGTTCATTCTCATTGTTCTTACTACATGAACTTGCTTGCAACATTTTCAAAACAACTCTATTATATATCTTTCTTGTAATAGCCTGTAATATGTGTTCTTACCTGGCGAAGGTTCTGCGAGTTCTTCTGCTCTCCAAGGCCAGGCCTGGCTTGTGAGAGCTTGGTCCTACAGGATGTAGCGTGGAGCAGCCCGCAGTTCACTACAGCCCTGTTGATCCCGCTCTACTTGCTGGAAACCGTTAAATATTTTCTTCGAGAAATTCACTTTTGTTCCGGCAATATTTCTTATAGTTGCTGGGAGGATATTGACCGGCCGTGGACCTCTGATGTTCACACATTGTTCTCTGAGTGTTCCTCTGGCGCCTCTGTTGTTCAATGGCGGGACAGCACAATAAATTGTAAGAGTATGGTCACTGTGATGGGATCCCTGTAGCTGAATGTCGTCGTAATCCACCCCATCATTGTTCTAGCTGACGCTATATTTGCTTGGTTATGCTCTCTAAATGTTAGGTCGTAAGACCTCATTATTCACATATCCTTTGCATGCTGTTTTCCCTACCATGGGGTAGATCTCATTGTGTCTTCTCCCCTCTATTGTGTTTAAAAATTTTAAGATTTAATTTTTACCATACCTAAGTACCTGGAATTTATCATTGTTAAATCATCATGTTATTTTCCGCTGCCCAATCGAAAACTTTATTAATAACAACCTGCAGGTTTTTCAATGTCTAATACTTAAGTAATTTTCACTGTGATTTCTGTGCCCTTTGCAAAAGATGACACGAAGCTGTGATTTGTATTTTTGTCTATATCTGACATGAGAATAAGAAAAGGCAGTGGTGCAAGGACTGTGCACTGAGGTACACAGCTCTTTTCGGTCAATGGATTTGGTTTTGTTTGATTGGCTATTACTCTTTGCATTCTGTTAAACAGTAAATTGAATACCTATCACCCTTCTTTACTTGCTAATCCTATTGACTTCATTTGATGTACTATCACTCCATGGTCACACTCACCAAATGTCTTGGCAAAGTACGTGCATACCCACATCTGTGTTTTGTTGCTCTACTAAAGCTTCCGTGATTTTGTCGTAGTGATCGAGTAACTGCGAAAGGAATGATCTTCCTGCTCTAAACCTATGTTGTGAGGGTCATTGGTCCCCAGTAAACTAGAGATCTGATGACTCCTGATGGCACTCTCTCTGAAACTTTTATTGTGCTGTTAGTGCGAATGATCTATAGTTTATAACATACTTTTCTCCCTTGTGTAGGGGAGCTCTATTTGCTGATTAAATGCTTCTGTTATCTCCCCTGTGTCTTAGCTTCTTTCTGCACACTACACTGAGTGCTCTTGTTACTGGCACTTTACATCTCTTCATAAATAAGAGTTCCATGAGTCTCGACCTGGAAGCAGAGGTCAGAGGTCACAGGCCTCCAGTGATTAAGGACCTGCCCGAAACGCTACGCGTATTAGTGGTTGTACAAGAATGTATGTATGTATGTATGTCTTGTATGTATCAATAAAAAAAATATAGGACGTGGAACTGAGGTCGGGCCAAACCCCATATTGTCGGCTATGATTATCATTTATAGAGAAACTGGATTATTTTTTTGTTGGGATAGTCATGTGTATCTTTAAGCATTTCTGTTATTTTTCCTTCTGTTATGTTGTGTGTGTTCTCTTTCTAACCTGGTCCTGTTGAGACCATCCGCTAAGGAACACGTTTCAAACACGACGTTGTGTGTTTCGGCAGACAACTGTTCTTTTTCTTGTGTGAGAGTTGTGTTACTAAGGACGGTTTTTCATCGACTGTTTGCAAGTTCTATATTGACTTTTTCCCCCAGTCAATCATCGTATTATTAAAATTGAATTTATATAATAGCCCCTCTCGCTTACCAAATTTTAGGAGGCATATTTCGAGTATTGATGTTAGTGTGCGCTTCATTGAGCGGGTGATCTGAGTATGTGATATCTGAAAATTGTAATGACCCTGATTGTTTCATTATTGTTTGTGAAGATCAGGTCTAGTGTTTTCGGTCCTAATTGCCTGTTATCAGTTGGTTAAGCGAAAAGTTGTCACAGAATATACGTAGTTCTCTGACCTGTGGTTGATTATTTCCAGGTTGATTTCCTGATAAAACATTACTGTTTGATACTCTCCATCTTAGGCTGAGTTTGGCTGAAGTCCCAAATGAAGATAATATCAGGTATTGGGTTTGCCAGATAAGGGACGCTACTCTCTATTTCGCTTATCTGTTGGTGAATTCCTCAACCGTTGTATCTGGCGCTCTGTATATTAGAATAATAACGAGGTTTATTGTCTCTATTTTCACTCCAAGTAACTCTACCACCTCATTGGTAGAGTTAAGGAGCTCCGAGCTTACAAGGTCCTCTATAATAAACAAACCTACTCCTTATAATTTCCTTACGTGCTGCTGACGAAAGAATGCAGGAAAGACAAGAGCTTGAGAAATTAATACCAATAAAAGGAAAACAAAAAAGTGATGAAATCTTTGAAATTTTCGTATTAATTCTTGACAAATTAGTCTTTGATTAGAAAAAAAATAACTGTGAGTCTAGCTAAAGCTTTAGCACTGCAAATGATGATTAGAAAAACCAGTGTAATAGCTAAATTAAAGGAACGACTATTATATGTGAACGGAAAAAAAAATCCCATTTTCCATTGCAGAATCCTCCATAGACCTCTTGCTTTGACAGGGTGAACGGGCAAGTTGATCTTCGTTTGATCTTTGATCTTTAAATACATCTTGGTCAGATGTATTTAAACCCCAGTGACTCCCTGTTATAGACGAGTAGTTATGATGCGTATTTGTGTATGATGGCATTCCTCCCCCCCCCCCACCACAATCATCACCAGTAACACTACCACCAGTAGAACCACCACCAGTCACACTACCACCAGTAGAACCACCACCAGTAACACTACCACCAGTAGAACCATCACCAGTAACACTACCACCAGTAGAACCATCACCAGTCACACTACCACCAGTAGAACCATCACCAGTCACACTACCACCAGTAGAACCATCACCAGTAACACTACCACCAGTAGAACCACCACCAGTCACACTACCACCAGTAGAACCATCACCAGTAACACTACCACCAGTAGAACCACCACCAGTAACACTACCACCAGTAGAACCACCACCAGTAACACTACCACCAGTAGAACCTCCACCAGTAACACTACCACCAGTAGAACCTCCACCAGTAACACTACCACCAGTAGAACCATCACCAGTAACACTACCACCAGTAGAACCATCACCAGTCACACTACCACCAGTAGAACCACCACCAGTCACACTACCACCAGTAGAACCATCACCAGTAACACTACCACCAGTAGAACCACCACCAGTAACACTACCACCAGTAGAACCACCACCAGTAACACTACCACCAGTAGAACCACCACCAGTAACACTACCACCAGTAGAACCATCACCAGTAACACTACCACCAGTAGAACCATCACCAGTCACACTACCACCAGTAGAACCACCACCAGTCACACTACCACCAGTAGAACCATCACCAGTAACACTACCACCAGTAGAACCACCACCAGTAACACTACCACCAGTAGAACCACCACCAGTAACACTACCACCAGTAGAACCACCACCAGTAACACTACCACCAGTAGAACCTCCACCAGTAACACTACCACCACCACAATCACCACCGTTGACACCACCACCACCATCCCGAGTAGGAATGAAATAGGAGAGAAATATAAGGAGACAAAAAGTTGAAACAATGATGACAAGAGGGAAGGAAGATGGCCTGAAGGTCCTGGTCACACTACTGACAGCTCCGCGAGTCTCTCCCGTCAGCGGCGGCCATGCGGCCATCAGCTAGGCTCCGTCCTGAGAGATAATACCAGAGATTACCTCTGGTCAGCAGGACTCAGAGTGGTCGCTCAAGTTGATTCTTCCTCTCTCTCAGGGATGAGCTCTAGACAAGCTTTCATCTATCGGCTCGCGTCACACGGGTCCCAAGTAGCACTCAGTAAATTGCGATCGCATCCGCTTATTTAACCCTGGAGATTGTGACCAAAATAGAATCAAAGCACTTGCCACTCTCTCTCTTAATCCTGGGTTTACAACAGTGACAGGCACGGGAGAGGTCTGCTGGCAGAGTAGGACATCAGTGTCCTCAGCCACGTACTGGGGACACTGGGACACTGAGACTGCGAACCAGTCTCTGGTTCTATATAACAATGCGCTCCGTCAGACGCATTGTTATATAGGAAGTTCGTGGAGAAGCATACATAAAAAGGGTTGGTAAAAAAAAGTAGGTATAACAAATACGAAATTTACTGCATGAAGCGTAAAATACAGAGATGGGGTGAGAGTGGTGACTTGTAGAACTTCCGTACAGCTACGGAGGGAGGCTAAGATGGCAGACTCTAGCCACTCTTGCCTTGTGGCAAAGGCATCTTAGTTGTCTAACATTGCTTATTCGCGTAAATGTTTGTTATCTCGAGGAGGGTGAATAATGCCGCGGACTTTAGTGTACTGACCTGCTGCAACGAACACAGATTCCCACGGTGTCTATGCTTAGTGTGGGCGATTGTGTCCGGCGGGTCAAGGTGTCCGGTGGGTCAAGGTGTCCGGTGTCCTTTACCCCCCTTGCTCACCAAGGGAACACCATAACACAAGAGAGACCCTGCAGCCACTTGTGTTATGGTGTCTAGGGAGCAGTCAGCCAGGTACAGCTGTGGCGGTGTCTAGGGAGCGGTCAACCAGGTACAGCTGTGGTGGTGTCTAGGGAGCGGTCAACCAGGTACAGCTGTGGTGGTGTCTAGGGAGCGGTCAACCAGGTACAGCTGTGGTGGTGTCTAGGGAGCGGTCAACCAGGTACAGCTGTGGTGGTGTGTAGGGAGCGGTCAGCCAGGTACAGCTGTGGTGGTGTCTAGGGAGCGGTCAACCAGGTACAGCTGTGGTGGTGTCTAGGGAGCGGTCAACCAGGTACAGCTGTGGTGGTGTCTAGGGAGCGGTCAACCAGGTACAGCTGTGGTGGTGTGTAGGGAGCGGTCAGCCAGGTACAGCTGTGGTGGTGTCTAGGGAGCGGTCAACCAGGTACAGCTGTGGTGGTGTGTGGGGAGCAGTCAGCCAGGTACAGCTGTGGTGGTGTCTAGGGAGCGGTCAACCAGGTACAGCTGTGGTGGTGTGTGGGGAGCAGTCAGCCAGGTACAGCTGTGGTGGTGTGTGGGGAGCAGTCAACCAGGTACAGCTGTGGTGGTGTGTGGGGAGCAGTCAGCCAGGTACAGCTGTGGTGGTGTGTGGGGAGCACTCAGCCAGGTACAGCTGTGGTGGTGTGTGGGGAGCAGTCAGCCAGGTACAGCTGTGGTGGTGTGTAGGAAGCGGTCAGCCAGGTACAGCTGTGGTGGTGTGTGGGGAGCAGTCAGCCAGGTACAGCTGTGGTGGTGTGTGGGGAGCAGTCAGCCAGGTACAGCTGTGGTGGTGTGTGGGGAGCAGTCAGCCAGGTACAGCTGTGGTGGTGTGTGGGGAGCGGTCAGCCAGGTACAGCTGTGGTGGTGTGTGGGGAGCGGTCAGCCAGGTACAGCTGTGGTGGTGTGTGGGGAGCGGTCAGCCAGGTACAGCTGGGGTGGTGTGTGGGGAGCGGTCAGCCAGGTACAGCTGTGGTGGTGTGTGGGGAGCGGTCAGCCAGGTACAGCTGTGGTGGTGTCTAGGGAGCGGTCAGCCAGGTACAGCTTTGGTGGTGTGTGGGGAGAGTGTGGGGTTGGCTGGAGCGCCACGCTGGCTTGGCTCCCATAGTCACCATTCGGGAGGTAACACTCACTAAAAAACACATCAGGCCCTGGTGGTCCCTGGAGATAAAAATAACATATTGGATTTCTACTCTGAGCAAGAGTTAATGGATGACTTTGAGAGGGATGTGCGGGAGGAAGAGAACTAGTGAGAAAGAGAGAGGAAGGGTGAGAGGGAGAGAAAGGGTGAGAGAGAGAGAGAGAGGAAGGGTGTATGAGAGGGGGGTGGGGAGCGGTAGATACAATACAGACCATATTCCTGCCACTATACAGGTCCGTGAGCCAGAGCAACAGTCACCACAGCTTATCCAAGCACTGTGTCAAAGTTATCAGCTGTGGTAATTAAGCAAGATCAGGTGCTCCAACTCCTTCAAACTGCGAGACCATAACGAAGGATATAGTCAGCCTGAGACTGTTAGTTACACAGTTACACAGTTACAGAGTTACACAGTTAACGGTTGACTTTACCTATCACTCGCCTCTACCAACTGTTTTGGGTTACTTGACCCTTCCTATGGAAGAATGTCAATGGCGTTCCAGTTCACAAAAGTAAGAATGGCTCGGTGGTGAGCAACGTCAGACCAGTGTCACAGCTGTCAGTTACTGGCAGAATTATTGAGACAACATGACAGCATTCTTTGTCATAATCATTGTGTGCTTGACAATATTATTTCACAAAAGATTGTTCTGCTGTTGAGCTCTCCTTGAACATCTCTATATTAAACTGCATCGGTCACTGGATGAGAATAGCTTGAGCTACCTCATCCCTTTGTGTGTATTTCACCTCAATAAACTTATTTCAATTTCAATTTCAATTTCAAAGTCACTGGATGATTTCAAAAGCAGCAGTAGTTGAACAAGACATTACAGGCGCCTTTGACCAGTTAAGGCAGGACTACGGTGTCCTAGCTGTTTCAGGCCCTTTGTATCTCAGGTTCCATGCTATAGTTAATAAAAAAACCACCATCGTGAGCTGCCTCTAACGGTATTTAATGTTCCTTTAATGGAACAAAATCTGAAAAAAAACTCATTTGGGGTCAGCACAGGGTAGTGTGCTTCGCCCCATTGTTGTGGAATGTCTACTTCACTAATCTACTAATTCTCGCCTTTTGAAGCTCCAGTTAGTGGTAATAAATGCAGTTAGTTTAGTTCATTTATTATGCACCCCATACTCATCTTGTGGGCGGTAGTGGAAAGGGTTACAGAGGCACATAATGGGCTCAGGGACTGAACCCCACAATTCATTTAGCTAAGCAGCCTAATAAATATAAATAAGCAATAATAAATGCAGCCTAACCATTACATATACAAGACAGGAAAGACAACCTGCTAAGAGGCTCATTTGTGACACCTTGTAACAATATATACCTGGGACAGGTGACTGACACACACACACACACACACACACACACACACACACACACACACACACACACACACACACACACACACAAACACACACAAACACACATACACACACACACACACACACACACACACACATGCAGCTGAGAAAACACAGTTAATGATGATAACTAAACTGCATGATATTGCAAAATTTGCAGTCATATGGATGAGCTGAAAAAGTGCTTAGTGATGAAGTTGACATATTTGGAATATTCTTTGACTGTTCAATTGTCATGAAAGGTCATGTGCCTCACAAGGCAGCCAAGGAACTTACAGCCCTGGAGTGCATCCTCAACAGCAGTGGTTGCAAAACATTATTTGAAACACAAATTCGTTCCCATATAGTGTATGCATCGCTCACATGGACGGCCTACCCCCCCCCCCTTATCCAACTTCTGGTGATGGCACAGAACCATATGACCTCATCTCCCGTTTCTGGTCATGATTCTTTCTGGTTTGAATAGTTAGTACATGAAATGAACAAATCCACAAGGGCCGTGATGAAGGTTCGAACCACCGTCCAAGAGGATCAAGGCGCGTCTGGAATCTTCTCGGACATAGATTCGAACCCCTCATCACGGCCCTTGTGGATTTGTTCATTTGATGCATCACGCTATTGTGATTTCTGTGTGTAGTAGTACATCAGAGTTGTCAACACCAGGGAGGTGTTGTCATTCTTATTGGCATGAAAACGCCCAATGGTCTGAAGGTTTCACACCTGGTCCAAAATTGGCAAACAACACACAAGGTGGTCAGCTATCAACAGCCTCATGCTAGTTATATTTTCTCAAGATCATAACTCTTTCAGTGATCATTTATTTCTAAGCTGACTTGCATCGCAACATGTTCCTACAGCACATAGACATGTGTGAAATCATTTGAAAGGCTCACATGAAGGCCCTGGGGCACTCAGTAGGCCTCACCCTGTACCTAACATGATTGTAACTGAACGTTAAATACACTCTATTTCTAATTAAATACTAATCATATTTTCTTAGACTAACCCAGTTTAAGTTTAGAGGAAAGACGGAGGCGATTACGACGCCCATAGGATTTACCATCACAGGTAAATGGATCACCCTGAACATCACAGGTAAATGGATCACCCTGAACATCACAGGTAAATGGATCACCCTGAACATCACAGGTAAATGGATCACCATGAACATCACAGGTAAATTGGTCACCCTGCGTCTTACAGGTAATATGGGACTCTTACGGGGTAACTGTACTAAACACATCTAAGCCTTAATTTGTTAACCACATTGAACACATCCGAGCACTAAGTTGTTTAATCATCCTGAACACATCAAAGTTAGCCAGTTGGTGAATCGCTTATCTTGAGTTGGGGGTTAAAAGTCAGGGGGACTCCAGGCCAGCCCTGAGGGCACCACCACCTAATCACCTGACTGAAAGCTTCTATTATGACCGTGTCAATCATTTGGGTATATAAGTAAACCACACGATATTGCTTGGACTCACGTGCTAGAGACAGGTGCTAGACACAGGTGCTAGACACAGGTGCTAGAGACAGGTGCTAGACACAGGTGCTAGACACAGGTGCTAGAGACAGGTGCTAGACACAGGTGCTAGACACAGGTGCTAGACACAGGTGCTAGACACAGGTGCTAGACACAGGTGCTAGACACAGGTGCTAGAGACAGGTGCTAGACACGGGTGCTAGACACAGGTGCTAGACACAGGTGCTAGCTACATACAGGTGCCACAGCTTCAGCTCAGCACACTAGCTTACCTGCAAAGAGATGAAATGGATGTTTATATTAACATATAATAACTAATCAAAGAAATTATTTATTAAAATGGTTATATATATATATATATATATATATATATATATATATATATATATATATATATATATATATATATATATATATTAGTATATTTTGGTAGCAGTCTTTCCTGTAGACATATATTATTAAATATGACCGAAAAAGTAAGATTAATAATTCTAACACGAATTTTCTCAATCTTTCGTACATTACGCTTCACTGTTGGAGGTAAATCAAAAATCAATTCTCCAAAATTCATTTTTATTTCTAGTCTGACGCGACACGGGCGCGTTTCGTAAAACTTATTACATTTTCAAAGACTTTAGTTCACAAATACACAACTGAATAGAACTTACGTATCTCCGATTTTATATCTACATTTGAGTGAGGTGGAAGGGGTGATGTGGCATTAATACAAGACAGAACAAAATGTGGTATTAATAGGGTATTAATTTCATCAACACAAGGCAGATCAAGAGTATTAATAGGGTATTAATTTCATCAACACAAGACAGAACACGAAACAATGGATATTGAATAGAAGTGTTTGTAGAAAGCCTATTGGTCCATATTTCTTGATGCTTCTATATTGGAGCGGAGTCTTGAGGTGGGTAGAATATAGTTGTGCAATAATTGGCTGTTGATTGCTGGTGTTGACTTCTTGATGTGTAGTGCCTCGCAAACGTCAAGCCGCCTGCTATCGCTGTATCTATCGATGATTTCTGTGTTGTTTACTAGGATTTCTCTGGCGATGGTTTGGTTGTGGGAAGAGATTATATGTTCCTTAATGGAGCCCTGTTGCTTATGCATCGTTAAACGCCTAGAAAGAGATGTTGTTGTCTTGCCTATATACTGGGTTTTTTGGAGCTTACAGTCCCCAAGTGGGCATTTGAAGGCATAGTCTCTTTTAAAGCGTATTAATACCACATTTTGTTCTGTCTTGTGTTAATGCCACATCACCCCTTCCACCTCACTCAAATGTAGATATAAAATCGGAGATACGTAAGTTCTATTCAGTTGTGTTTTTGTGAACTAAAGTCTTTGAAAATGTAATAAGTTTTACGAAACGCGCCCGTGTCGCGTCAGACTAGAAATAAAAATGAATTTTGGAGAATTGATTTTTGATTTACCTCCAACAGTGAAGCGTAATGTACGAAAGATTGAGAAAATTCGTGTTAGAATTATTAATCTTACTTTTTCGGTCATATTTAATAATATATATATATATATATATATATATATATATATATATATATATATATATATATATATATATATAAACAAGCCTGAATGGTCCCCAGGACTATATACAACTGAAAACTCACACCCCAGAAGTGACTCGAACCCATACTGCCAGGAGCAACGCAACTGGTATGTACAGGGACGCCTTAATCCGCTTGACCATCACGACCGGACATAAGGAAGTGATAGCCGAAGCTATTTGAACCACTTCCCCGCCGGCACTCGGATGGTAATCTTGGGCATAGCATTTTATCAAATCACCTCATTCTTTGGGGCACACGTGAGGAACACAAAATTTGTGTTCCTCACGTGTGCCCCATACTGCCTGCGTTGCTCCTGGCAGTATGGGTTCGAGTCACTTCTGGGGTGTGAGTTTTCAGTTATATATATATATATATATATATATATATATATATATATATATATATATATATATATATATATATATATATATATATATATATATATATAGTCTGTAAGGAAATTATGATTAAATTTGATCCTATTTCAAAGATCATATTTCCTCATTTTTTGGTCTAATGTTAAAATTTACTTCGTATTCTGTAATCCATAATAATGAAGTCGTTTTGTCGGGATAGGAAGCCTGTGTATATATATTTATACACACGTTAGGTTTATATCAAGCCTCCCTAAGGTGGAATTACTGACCTGCCCCAGGATGCAACCCCGACAACAGCTAACTCTCGGGTACATATTTACTGCAAGGTGAACAGTTGAATTAGGTGAAAGGAAACGTGACCAACCATTCCTGTCTGTGAGCGTGCGTAACGCACACGCACGCACGTGGAGCATTGCGTTCAATAGAGCCCACGGGGTGGGGGGTGCTGGGTGGGGGGTTGACGGCGGCTGTCAACCCGTTCTTCAGAGAGCCAAGAGGCTAGGTGATGAACATCATTGTTACAGGCGCTGTGATGGTGGTTACGGCGCCTATATAGCTTCATTAAATCACAACTGAAGTGTTTTGATAGTGTGTCAACTTCAGCGAATTGACACTTAATATTGTTCCATGTGGCTCTTCATGGTACATGAAGAGTCAGACTTCATCTCCAAGTTGTCAACTAACTTCATGAATGAGAATTAGATTTTTTCATATTCCGAAACATGCTGCCGGAGTTGTCTCCGTAGCTCCGGTTGTCGTAGTTCTTGAAAGCAGTCTCTTGTCAACTCTGAAATGAAACCCGAAATACCAAGTGCTTGAAGCTTAGCTAACAGTACTCATTGTCATGTGTCATACCCAATTAAAAGCACATTGAGTCTCTCTTTCTCTCTCTCGCTCTCACTCGCTCTCTCTCTCAGTCTCTCTCTCTCTCTCTCTCTCGCTCTCTGGTACTAAACATCTCGCTTCCCTGCATCCTCAAGCTCTCCTAATTAACCTCCTCGCCCTCCAGGGCCTTGTTCCTCATCCCCATTCCTGCTTAATTTCCAACGACGCCGAGCACAATTAGCAGCGATTGTTCACATTACCGTGAACCTCCTCCAGGAGCCCAGCATCCTGGACGCATCCTTCTGACAATCTTACTGCTCCCTAGACGCTCATCTCCAGCCCCTGCACGCCAAGATGCCATTACATTGTCGGTGTGAGAAGACATGACGTTTCCACCTCACATCGAGAGCAGTGATGTGCTGGAGGAGACATCTTAGAACCCTAGAAGGTAAAGGGACGACGACGTTTCGGTCCGTCCTGGACCATTCTCGATCTCAATCGATCTCAATCCCCTTGAGAATGGTCCAGGACGGACCGAAACGTCGTCGTCCCTTCACCTTCTAGTGTGTGGTCTGGTCAACTTACTTTAGCCACGTTATTGTGACTCATCGCCTGCATCTTAGAACCCTCTTTGATTCAGATTTAAAATTAAATGTAATCTCGTCTCATCAATGCGTGCATCTTTTTGTGTCGTCAAAGACTCACTCTCGCATCAACAACAACACACCGGGCAGACATTTCTATGTCGCTGGCTTCTGTATGTGACTGGTGTCTCTGTGCCACGGGCCTCTCTGTGCCACTAGTCTCTCTGTGCCACTGGTCTCTCTGTGCCACTGGTCTCTCTGTGCCACTGGTCTCTCTGTGCCACTGGTCTCTCTGTGCCACTGGTCTCTCTGTGCCACTGGCCTCTCTGTGCCACTGGCCTCTCTGAGCCACTGGTCTCTCTGTGCCACTGGTCTCTCTGTGCCACTGGCCTCTCTGTGCCACTGGCCTCTCTGAGCCACTGGTCTCTCTGTGTCACTGGCCTCTCTGTGCCACTGGCCTCTCTGAGCCACTGGCCTCTCTGAGCCACTGGTCTCTCTGTGTCACTGGCCTCTCTGTGCCACTGGCCTCTCTGAGCCACTGGCCTCTCTGTGCCACTGGCCTCTCTGAGCCACTGGTCTCTCTGAGCCACTAATCTAAAACAAAACATTAGTGGCAGAAATTCTCCTTCTGATGTCCTAATACCTCTAGCCTCCTTACATACAATATGTATGTATGTATGTATGTATGTATGTATGTATGTATGTATGTATGTATGTATGTACGTATGTATGTATGTATGTATGTACGTATGTATGTATGTACGTATGTGTGTGTGAGTGTATGTATGTATGTATGTATGTATGTATGTATGTATGTATGTATGTATGTATGTATGTATGTATGTATGTATGTATGTATGCATGTATGTATGTACTCACCTAATTGTGCTTACGGGGGTTGAGCTCTGGCTCTTTAGTCCCGCCTCTCAACTATGAATCAACTGATGTACAGTTCCCTGAGCCTATTGGGCTCTATCATATCTACATTTGAAACTGTGGGAAGGGAAGGGGAAAGGGAGAGAAGGGAATGGAAGCAGCCACCCATCCCTCTGACTGACTGTTGAGAGGCGGGACCAAAGAGCCGAAACTCAACCCCCCCCCCTTCAAGCACAATTAGGAGAGTACATATGCCTAAGTATCCACTAAGAAAATGAAACGAAAACCGTTTCATAGAATACATAAAAATATAGAATACATAACCTTCAGTCATGAGTTACACATAAGCTACATGTACAGACTATACATATACATTTGCATACATAAGCTTGTTAGGTTCCTACAGCTAAACAACGGGCAGCAATTAATGTATAAGTTGTAGAGTATAAGGTCTCATTGTCATCACTAACAGCTGTTCTGGGTTTGTAGAACATCCTTATATTGAATAATGTATTATACATCAAATACACTGTTAATTGATAAACTCGATAGCTAGAATGATATATGCATTACACGATATGTATACTGAGAGGTGTATACCCAGCTTCTTGGTGTGTATACACTGAGTTTACTTCAACCTTCAACTATTGTGTGTACTTGTTTTAAGTTTTTAATTAGCAAAATTAAAATTCCTTAAATTGTTTCTTCAGTTCTACTCTTCGTTTTACAGATAAATATTTTGCATGACACAAGTTTACGTGGCTGGTTTACTGGTCCTGGTTTACTGGTCCTGGTTTACTGGTCCTGGTTTACTGGTCCTGGTTTACTGGTCCTGGTTTACTGGTCCTGGTTTACTGGTCCTGGTTTACTGGTCCTGGTTTACTGGTCCTGGTTTACTGGTCCTGGTTTACTGGTCCTGGTTTACGTGGCTGGCATTAATAATGACACAGACAATATATATATATATATATATATATATATATATATATATATATATATTGGCAGGCTTGGTGACACAAGAACAGTAATCGATCAGGTGACGAGAGAGAACTCAGAGAGGTGGAGCCAACACCAAATGTTAAGGAAAGAGGTGAAGAGTTAAGTGAAAGTTGTGAGAAGTGGTCTTGAAGACGGAGCAGGAACAACCTCCCGCCATGAGAGGGCGCCTTCAAAGACTGGCCAGGAAAGAAAGGGGTCGAGAGGCACAGTATTGTACGACTGACAGCTGAAGAGGCTGAGACCGGCAGTTGATGCTTGGTCGTGCACACTCTTGTTATCTCACACATGCAATCCTAAGTCCTAACACTACGAATTTGTTCTCTCTCTAGCATAACCTCGTAAGTGTTCTGCGCGCACATGCACACACACACACACACACACACACACACACACACACACACACACACACACACACACACACACACACACACATAAGTACCGCATAAGAGGCTGGTACATAAGCTAGAGAGACAGGCAGGTGTAGCTGGTAATTTGCTCCAGTGGATTAGAGAATACCTAAGCAGTAGGAAGCAGAGAGTTACGGTGAGGGGTGAGACCTCAGATTGGCGTGAAGTCACCAGTGGAGTCCCACAGGGCTCTGTACTTGGTCCTATCTTGTTTCTGATATACGTAAATGATCTCCCAGAGAAAATAGACTCATTCCTCTCAATGTTTGCTGATGAAGCCAAAATTATGAGAAGGATTAAGACAGAGGAGGACAGCTTGAAGCTTCAAAAAGACCTGGACAAGCTGCAGGAATGGTAGAACAAATGGTTGTTAGAGTTTAACCCAAGCAAATGTAATGTAATGAAGATAGGGGTAGGAAGCAGGATACCAGATACAAGGTATCATTTGGGAGATGAAATACTTCAGGAGTCAGAGAGAGAGAAAGACCTGAGGGTTGATATCACGACAGACCTGTCCCGTGAAGCTCATATCAAGAGGATAACATCAGCGGCATATGCCAGGTTGGCCAACATAAGAACGGCCTTTAGAAATTTGTGTAAGGAATCTTTCAGAACATTATATACCACATATGTCAGACCAATCCTGGAGTATACGGCTCCAGCATGGAGTCCATATCTAGTCAAGCATAAGACTAAACTGAATAAGGTTCAAAGGTTTGCCACCAGACTAGTACCCGAGCTGAGAGGTATGAGCAACGAGAAGAGACTACGGGAATTGAAACTCACTTTGTTGGAAGACAGAAGAGTTAGGGGGGACATGATTACCACATTCAAGATTCTCAAGGGAATCGACAGGGTAGATAGAGACAGGTTATTTAACACAAAGGGCACACGCACTAGGGGACACAAGTGGAAAATGAGTGGCCAAATGAGCCACAGAGATATTAGAAAGAACTTTTTTAGTGTCAGAGTGGTTGACAAATGGAATGCATTAGGCAGTGATGTGGTGGAGGCTGACTCCATACAAAGTTTCAAGTGTATATATGATAGAGCCCAATAGGCTCAGGAACCTGTACACCAGTTGATTGACAGTTGAGAGGCGGGACCAAAGAGCCAGAGCTCAACCCCCGCAAACACAACTAGGTGAGAACTAGGTGAGTGAGTACACAAAATAGGTGAATACACACACACACACACACACAATAAAATACAATAAACAAGTAAAAGTGAGTGAAAATAGCTGAGTGGAAAAGTTTGTTTTGGTCTAGAACAAAAATAAAGATGGCCGCCGCCACCACCCCCACTGAGAATGTAGACACACCAACAGATGATGGTTTCAAAGGATTCTCACTACAAGATATAAGGAAAGGAGGTGTTCTTGGCAGGTTAGAGATAATTGAGGATATGCAAAAGAAGTATGAAGAAAAAGTGCTTAAATTGGAAGAGGACAAGGGAGCTCTTTGGAGTGAGCTTTGCACTCTAAAAGGGAGTATGCTTCAACAAGGTAAGATTATTACTGCATTAACAGACAAGGTAACAAATCAGGAGGAGCAAATCAAGGAACTAGTGAAAGAAAATGAGGCGTGGAAAGTGAAGTGTGGTGACTTTGAAGAAATAAACAAGAAAATAGACTCATATGGTGAACAACTCCAAGCAAGCCTAAGGGCTAACATAGAGTTAGGTAAGGATCTCCAACTGGAAACTTCACTGACAACTCACATAGAGGAGGTGAATAAAGAACTAGAAAAGTATAAAGAAGAAATAAAAGCGACATATGCTGAAGTTGTAAAAGAGAAAGAGACTATCAAAGAAGTGTGTTCGGAAGTCAAAACCAGAAATGACCAACAAGAAGCAGAAATTAGGCAAGCAATTAGGAAAGAACTGGTTACCAACAGTAAACTGGTACAAAACACTGCAGATAGAACTAAGTCCATAATCATTTTTGGATGTTTAGAGAAGGAAATTTCATCTAGGGTGGACCGAGCGGCAGAAGAGATGAAAATCATAGAGAAAATAGTAGGTTTAGGAGAAGGCTCAAAGGAAAATGTCAGTGATTTTAGAAGAATAGGAAAATATGAAAGAAAAAGAACCGCCCCTTAAGGGTGACGTTTAATGGAGTGAAAAACATGATGGAAGTGCTAAGAAATGCCAGGAAACTGCAGAGTGATGAGGTTGGCAAATTTTGGTCAATAAGACAAGACCTCTCCAAGGAAGACAGAGAAAAGCTGAAAATGAACCTAATTGAGGCAAAACGTCTAAATGGGGATAGAAATGAAGAAGACAGAAATTCTTTTTTTTACAAAGTGACAGGGACTGGAAAGCTTGTGAAATGGTACATAAAAACAAAGCAACAAGATCAGTAGTGGAAAGGGGAGTAAAGAGCAAAGGAAAAGGGAACATGTTCCTGAAAATTGTATATACCAACATAGATGGAGTGAGGTCAAAAACTTTGGAGTTGCAAGATATAATCCAGCTTAGGGTCCCAGATATTGTTGCATTATCAGAGACGAAACTTGAAGGAAATATAATAAATGAAGTCATATTCCCAAGAGGCTACTCAGTTTGGAGACGTGACAGGAAAACTAGGAAGGGAGGAGGAGTGGCTGTACTGGTGAAAAAACACCTGAAGGTAAAAGAGTTAATATTTGAAAACCCTCGAGATATTGACATAATGGCATTGCAGGTCTGGAATCGGGATGATAAGCTGATAATTGTAAATACCTACAGCCCACCAGCAAGCAACACATGGACAAAGGAAGAACTGGATGACAAACGAGAGGGCCTCATAATGGTCATGAGAGATATTATTGTACAAGCAGATAAAGATAAATCACGGCTGTTGATACTGGAGGACTTCAACTTTAGAGCAATAGACTGGGAGGCCTATGAAGCAAGAACGGAGGACTTTTGGACATGCAGATTTGTGAACTTCATTCTGGAGACATTCTTGTATCAACACATAAAGCAAGCCACAAGAATGAGGGAAGGAGATGTACCGTCAGTACTGGATCTAGTATTCACCAGGAAAGAAGAAGAGATTTTTGACATCCAGTACCTTCCTCCCTTGGGAAAGAGTGATCACGTCCTGTTAGACATTAAATATGCTTTAAGATATCATCTAGAAGAAAATGGGAACATTGAAACAGTTGATAAACTCGATTTAAGGAGAGGCAACTATGGGGAACTTCGAAATTTTTTTAATGAGTGTAATTGGACAGAATTATTGCTAGGCAGGGAAGTAAATGAAATGTATGCCAAATTTTTAAAACTATACGAGGAAGGCACACAAACATTCATACCAAAACAGAGATGCAGGGCCAGAAAACAGGATTGGTTCGACAGAAATTGTGATAGGGCAATAGACCAAAAGACACAAAAATGGAATCAGTATAGGAAGAGGCCAAACCCCCAAACATACCAGCGATACAAAGATGCGAGAAACAACTATACAGCAGTAAGGAGAGAGGCAGAAAGAATTTTTGAAAAAGGGATAGCAGATAAATGTAAAACAGAACCGGGCCTATTCTACAAATTCATAAACAACAAATTGCAGGTAAAGGATAATATCCAGAGGTTGAAAATGGGAAACAGATTCACGGAAAATGAAAAGGAAATGTGTGAAACATTAAATGAAAAGTTCCAAAGTGTGTTTGTACAAAATGAAATCTTCAGAGAACCAGACACAATAAGAATTCCAGAGAACAACATAGAGCGGATAGAGGTGTCTAGAGATGAAGTGGAAAATATGCTAAAGGAGCTCGGGAAGAACAAAGCAGCTGGCCCAGATGGCGTTTCACCATGGTTTCTGAGAGAATGTGCATCTGAACTCAGCATTCCACTTCACCTGATCTTTCAGGCATCCCTGTGTACAGGAATCGTAGCAGACGTGTGGAAACAGGCTAACATAGTTCCAATCTACAAAAGTGGCAGCAGAGAAGACCCCCTCAATTATAGACCTGTATCATTGACAAGTGTAATAGTGAAAGTATTGGAAAAGCTAATCAAAACTAAATGGGTAGAACACCTGGAGAGAAATGATATAATATCAGACAGACAGTATGGTTTTCGATCTGGAAGATCCTGTGTATCGAATTTACTCAGTTTCTATGATCGAGCCACAGAGATATTACAGGAAAGAGACGGTTGGGTTGACTGCATCTATCTGGACCTAAAAAAGGCTTTCGACAGAGTCCACATAAGAGGTTGTTCTGGAAACTGGAAAATATTGGAGGGGTGACAGGTAAGCTTCTATCATGGATGAAAAATTTTCTGACTGATAGAAAAATGAGGGCAGTAATCAGAGGCAATGTATCGGAATGGAGAAATGTCACAAGTGGAGTACCACAGGGTTCAGTTCTTGCACCAGTGATGTTTATTGTGTACATAAATGATCTACCAGTTGGTATACAGAATTATATGAACATGTTTGCTGATGATGCTAAGATAATAGGAAGGATAAGAAATTTAGATGATTGTCATGCCCTTCAAGAAGACCTGGACAAAATAAGTATATGGAGCACCACCTGGCAAATGGAATTTAATGTTAATAAATGTCATGTTATGGAATGTGGAATAGGAGAACATAGCCCCCACACAACCTATATGTTATGTGAGAAATCTTTAAAGAATTCTGATAAAGAAAGAGATCTAGGGGTGGTTCTAGATAGAAAACTATCACCTGAGGACCACATAAAGAATATTGTGCAAGGAGCCTATGCGATGCTTTCTAACTTCAGAATTGCATTTAAATACATGGATGGCGATATACTAAAGAAATTGTTCATGACTTTTGTTAGGCCAAAGCTAGAATATGCAGCTGTTGTGTGGTGCCCATATCTTAAGAAGCGCATCAACAAACTGGAAAAGGTGCAAAGACATGCTACGAAGTGGCTCCCAGAACTGAAGGGCAAGAGCTACGAGGAGAGGTTGGAAGCATTAAACATGCCAAAACTAGAAGACAGAAGAAAAAGAGGTGATATGATCACTACATACAAAATAGTAACAGGAATTGATAAAATCGACAGGGAAGATTTCCTGAGACCTGGAACTTCAAGAACAAGAGGTCATAGATTTAAACTAGCTAAACACAGATGCCGAAGAAATATAAGAAAATTCACCTTCGCAAACAGAGTGGTAGACGGTTGGAACAAGTTAAGTGAGAAGGTGGTGGAGGCCAAGACCGTCAGTAGTTTCAAAGCGTTATATGACAAAGAGTGCTGGGAAGACGGGACACCACGAGTGTAGCTCTCATCCTGTAACTACACTTAGGTAATTACACTTAGGTAATTACACACATAACCTCCTATCATTCCTTCCCTTTATTCTTGTTTTCACAATGTAAATATCTAGACGTGACGGCGTGGCCACCTGGAGGCAGGTGTGTGATGACTAACACCTCAGGTGGCCACCTGGAGGCAGGTGTGTGATGACTAACACCTCAGGTGGCCACCTGGAGGCAGGTGTGTGATGACTAACACCTCAGGTGGCCACCTGGAGGCAGGTGTGTGATGACTAACACCTCAGGTGGCCACCTGGAGGCAGGTGTGTGATGACTAACACCTCAGGTGGGCCCCTGGAGGCAGGTGTGTGATGACTAACACCTCAGGTGGCCCCCTGGAGGCAGGTGTGTGATGACTAACACCTCAGGTGGCCACCTGGAGGCAGGTGTGTGATGACTAACACCTCAGGTGGCCACCTGGAGGCAGGTGTGTGATGACTAACACCTCAGGTGGGCCCCTGGAGGCAGGTGTGTGATGACTAACACCTCAGGTGGCCCCCCTGGAGGCAGGAGTGTGATGACTAACACCTCAGGTGGCCCTCCCCGGCGCGGCCCGGTCGCTGCTTCAAGGGAGACGTGAGTTTACATTGTGTAAACTCACCGACGGCAGACACTCAACACTGTCTGCCTGGCTGTGTCCTGCTGAGTGTCTCCACCTCCAGCCATCAGAGTGTGGAGGGACACTCTGAGCCCATCAGAGTGTGGAGGGACACTCTGAGCCCATCAGAGTGTGGAGGGACACTCTGAGCCCATCAGAGTGTGGCGGGACACTCTGAGCCCATCAGAGTGTGGAGGGACACTTTGAGCCCATCAGAGTGTGGCAGGACACTCTGAGCCCATCAGAGTGTGGCGGGACACTCTGAGCCCATCAGAGTGTGGAGGGACACTCTGAGCCCATCAGAGTGTGGAGGGACACTCTGAGCCCATCAGAGTGTGGAGGGACACACTGAGCTCATCAGAGTGTGGAGGGACACTCTGAGCCCATCAGAGTGTGGCGGGACACTCTGAGCCCATCAGAGTGTGGAGGGACACTTTGAGCCCATCAGAGTGTGGCGGGACACTCTGAGCCCATCAGAGTGTGGCGGGACACTCTGAGCCCATCAGAGTGTGGAGGGACACTCTGAGCCCATCAGAGTGTGGAGGGACACTCTGAGCCCATCAGAGTGTGGCGGGACACTCTGAGCCCATCAGAGTGTGGAGGGACACTTTGAGCCCATCAGAGTGTGGAGGGACACACTGAGCCCATCAGAGTGTGGAGGGACACACTGAGCCCATCAGAGTGTGGAGGGACACACTGAGCCCATCAGAGTGTGGCGGGACACACTGAGCCCATCAGAGTGTGGAGGGACACACTGAGCCCATCAGAGTGTGGCAAGGCACACTGAGCCCATCAGAGTGTGGCGGGACACACTGAGCCCATCAGAGTGTGGAGGGACACACTGAGCCCATCAGAGTGTGGCGGGACACACTGAGCCCATCAGAGTGTGGCAAGGCACACTGAGCCCATCAGAGTGTGGAGGGACACACTGAGCCCATCAGAGTGGAGGGACACACTGAGCCCATCAGAGTGTGGAGGGACACACTGAGCCCATCAGAGTGTGGAGGGACACACTGAGCCCATCAGAGTGTGGCAAGGCACACTGAGCCCATCAGAGTGGAGGGACACACTGAGCCCATCAGAGTGTGGAGGGACACACTGAGCCCATCAGAGTGTGGAGGGACACACTGAGCCCATCAGAGTGTGGAGGGACACACTGAGCCCATCAGAGTGTGTGTTTTTGTGAATGCAAATTATTATTATTAATTTAAATAACACTAATGCTAAGGCAACTAGTTCTCTTTATAGCACGTCGCATTTTGACGTATATTTAACCTCAGGCCAAAAACTGACGTACGTTGAAAGGGAAGATTAGCAGCGGCTCGCGGAATTGATATAATGTCCCGTTTTCTGTTGGTGGGTCCTCTGGTTGGGTAGGTTAGGGCACGCACTTTAGTATGACATTTTCTTGATGTTGGGAACACTGGCGAGAACGGACTAGTTAAGGGGGTGATGAGGGTGTGTTAGTGGGTCGCTAACTAAGGGTTTCGACCTTCCAGACTATTGGTGGTAGCGTGTGGTATTTAGCTATATGTATAGTGCCCCTATTTGTGCCAGCCTGGGCGAATAGTACACTGACCCCTCCACCCTGTCTCTATCCTGGCTGCTGTATCCTTAACACCTGTATCACACCTTTGTGTTCCCTTAAACATCTGTTTAATGCCTAGCCAAGGGTGACGTTGACACCCAAACGTGTGTGTGTGTGTGTGTGTGTGTTTGTATGTGCATGCTTGCGTACGTGTGTTCGTGCGTGTGTATTTGTGTTCGTATGTGTGTGTGTGTGTGTGTGTGTGTGTGTGTGTGTGTGTGTGTGTGTGTGTGTGTGTGTGTGTGTGTGTGTGTGTGTGTGTGTGTGTGTGTGCGTGCGTGTGTGTGTGTGTCTGTTCTTTTTTATAAAGTCATCCAGCTCTCTTGTTATGTTTCCAAGTTATACCTGTTCTTCCTTCATATTTTGTTCAGTGACTGCTGTTCTTGTTCAGATGTCCTAAGTTTTATTCTCTGCTTCTCTCGATCGTTCTTCCATATCCGTCCTGGGTTCGAATCCCGGCCAGGACATAAATCATTAGGCGCCTTTCCTATCACCAAATGCACCCGTTCACCTAGCAGTAATTACGTACCCCAGAAGTTAAATCACCTTATTCTAGTGTTGCATCCTGGGGGGAGATCTCGATATAACCCTAACATACATACATACACTGGCTGCCTGTCCCCCAACACATCTCCTTCCTCGTGACCACAAACAGGCTGACTATAGGCCCAGCCCGCCCTCCTGAGATGTCCCAACGTCGATAAACTGGTGTGCTAAAGTGTCTTTATCGTAAACACTGAAGAACTGAAGCACATTTCGCTGTTGCTTACCTGAAGACGGTTGGCTCTCTCCTCTTTACGGTCAGTGGCACTTCCGGGTCTGTCTGCGCTTAGTGCCAACTCTTGGTAAGGCCGCGCCTAGTGCCAACTCTTGGTAAGGCCGCGCCTAGTGCCAACTCTTGGTAAGGCCGCGCCTAGTGCCAACTCTTGGTAAGGCCGCGCCTAGTGCCAACTCTTGGTAAGGCCGCGCCTAGTGCCAACTCTTGGTAAGCCCGCACTTAGTGCCAACTCTTGGTAAGGCCGCGCTTAGTGCCAACTCTTGGTAAGCCCGCACTTAGTGCCAACTCTTGGTAAGGCCGCGCTTAGTGTCAACTCTTGGTAAGCCCGCACTTAGTGCCAACTCTTGGTAAGCCCGCACTTAGTGCCAACTCTTGGTAAGCCCGCACTTAGTGTCAACTCTTGGTAAGCCCGCACTTAGTGCCAACTCTTGGTAAGCCCGCACTTAGTGCCAACTCTTGGTAAGCCCGCACTTAGTGCCAACTCTTGGTAAGCCCGCGCTTAGTGCCAACTCTTGGTAAGGCCGCATTTAGTGCCAACTCTTGATAAGGCCGCGTGTCAAAACCATGAGTTTCCTTCCGTCATGAGTTGCTCATCAAACGTATGAATGGTTAACCAAAAGCAGTCTGTAAACACCTTCAACATGTGTAATTGTTAAGTACTTTTTCGGTTCACTTTTGGTGACTAAAAGTGGTGTTTAACTCTCCACTTACCAACAAAACCTCAGTTTTTGAAAACAAAAAATGGAGATTTGGGGGCACCTGAGTACAAATTATTTGTTATTCTTAAGAACACATAACAGAACATGTAGATCAACACTCAATATGCTAAGATATAGATATAGATATAGATATAGATATAGATATATGCTAAGATATAAATATAGATATATGCTAAGATATAAATATAGATATATATATGCTAAGATATATAGATATAGATATATATATGCTAAGATATAGATATAGATATAGATATATATATGCTAAGATATAGATATATAAATCAATATCATGAAATTTGTAAAGTAAAAAAAGTTTTAATAACAGTCTCATGTCCTGAGGCATTCAAACCCCCTTAATAGTTAACTTGATATTTGTGATGACCTGAAAGCATTTTACGCTTCCACTAATAGTCTACTTGTAAAGTGGCAGGTGTGCCTTTGTCCTAAACTGAAAATATTCTCAATCTATAACTTCATTGTATTATAAATCGTTAGTTTAAAATATAAACACGTCTATGCTTAACTCATTTTCTTTGAAACAGTCTGAAGAATGTGTGTTTCTAAAATTAAATTATAAGGGATACTCAAATAATTTTAGAATTTCATTTTTCACATGTTCGAGAATAATATAGAGATTAACCGTAACCAAACATAACAAAACGTACCCTAACCTAACCATAATGTAATGTAACCTTAACTTAACCTAACTATTGGAAGGGAGTAGATAATATCACTAATTATGCAGTGATTTCGAAGTAATTACCTCCAGGACACCTCCTCCCTGAGGCCTGAGGACAGGTTGACTCATTCATAAACAGAAGAGGAAGATGAGGGGGGCGGGGGGGGGGGGGCAGGATTAATGCCCACCATTAGGACTCCCAGGAGGCCTGGTCGACGACCGGGCCGCTGGGACGCTAAGCCCCGGAAGCACCTCAAGGTATCCATGAGGAGAGGCTACAGGCCCCACAGACACGCTCAGCAGAAAGTCCTCCCACTCTGCAGACAGTCCAAGTGATCACGACGGAAGGTTAAAGACACTACACCACCCAATTATTCCTAACTGACTCTCCTAACCCCACTACCTTACTGCTTGTTGTGTGATGCAGTTGTTAAGGGCGGCGAGGCTTAGACTTTAACCATGTTATGACCACACAGGAAATGGTTTCCCATCATCACGGTCTCTAGGCCTTGAGCTTAGGCCTACCACTGACCTTCCCTCAGGAGGCAACCCCCACAACGGGTGCCTAACTCCCGGGGCACCTTTTTACTGTTTAGTGAACAGAGGCATCAAGTGAAAGTTGAGGTGCTTGCCGTAGGAATCGAACCCTGGATATTCCGGGTGGGAACCGACTTCCCTGATCAGAACATTGCCGCCAAGTTCTCCAGCGTGTCTGCTAACCTCCGCTGTGTTAAGGTTGCATATAAATATATTCAGCTGTTTGGAGTCAGAAAGTGTGAGTGTGAGTGTGAGTGTGAGTGTGAGAGGTTAGAGAACCTCCTCCTCACTCTCACCTAGGTGCTGCCTCCCTCATGCTCACTCATCTTCTTGCTTTAGAACTCATTGGATGGGATGAACCCGGCGCTGCCCGGGTCTTTGTCCGTCTCTCTCTCTCTCTCTCTCTCTCCCCCTCCCTCTGTACTTTCTCTCTCCCTCATGCCCTCTCTCTCTCTCTCTTTCACTCTCTGGGTGATGCAGCGTTGTAACAACATAATAACATTAACAAACACGTTGTGCGTGTTGTGGAACATTACAATTTTTTTTTATTAATATATCAGGTACATCTGTACATGTGCATTAGTGCAGCTATCCTAGACTATATGAAGGGGAGTACAGTGTGTCAAGAAGCTAACTAGGTGATGCTAAACAATCCCCATCACACAGGATGGTTAGTCATACAGAGGCATGTGATAAGCGGTCTGCACTGGCAGACTCCGGATGCATTATGAGGATATCATCAACACAAGAGTGAATAAGGTAGCAGTGGTAATACAAGTCCCCATCTCGCAGGATGGTTAGTCATACAGGGCCATGTGTTTAGCAGCCTGCACTGGCAAATTTTGGGTACACTGTGAGGATATCTTCAAGAATACGAGAGTGAATAAAGTAATTGCAAAGCTCCAGGTACCTCATGCCAACTGGTCTGAAAGGTCTAATAACTGGGCATTCGGTGATGTAGTGTGGGAGATCGTGCCGCAGTTCCTGCTCACAGAGTTTGCACCTGGAGTGCTCAGGATTGGGAGATCCGTCACCTGCAGCCACCTGCCACAGGTAACGGTAACCCAACCTGATCCTTGCAACCACTGTGTCGCACAGTCTGGTGGACGTTTTGTGCTGCCCATAGATATAGGTTTCAGATCTGAACAAATCATAGCTTTTTATACTAGTACTTTCAGGTCGTTGGGAGTCAGTAATTTCTTTCCTATAGCCGAGGAGCACTGGAGTCCTTAAACAGTCGAAACCCAGTCTTCATGTCTATAGTTGAGGATTGTAAGAGAAGAATAACTGAGATACAACTGAAAGGTCATAGTGTGAAATTCATGTGGATTCCATCTCATGTTGGAATAGTGCTCAACGAGGTGGCGGATGACTTGGCCAAACGTGCCACATCAAAACCACAAGTTGACATTGAATGTGAATGCACAATGAGACAAATAAGAAGCAAAATCAGAAATATTCAGGCACAGGCAGGAGTGGAGAGGAGAGAGATAATGTATGAGAGTAGTCAAACCATGCAACACTACATGTATGTGAGTCAAAACACCCATTTCACTTATGGTAAAAGGAGAAATGCTTGGAGTGACTCTGTAAACATGGGGCTCAGGCTTGGGTACAAATATTACTGGGAATATGGGATAGGTGTTCATGATAATGACACGAAGTGTAAACTATGTGGTATGTTAAGGTCTCACGCCCTTGCCCATTATGTTCTTGATTGTCCGTTGATTAATGTATATAGAAACACTGAGATAAGGACTGTTCCTGAACAAATAGCCTGGATGTGTCACAAAGGAAAGGTTTATGATATTTTTGAGAGATATAAGAATTTTGCACCAAGACTGTAATATTTTGTTGAATTATCTGCATGTCTCTTGCAAATTGTCTATACAGTATAACTAGGTCATAAAAGTATTTGTGTGTACGTCTGATACCATACTACTTGTGAAGGAGGAAATGTATATGTTTATCTCTCAGAATGTTTGGTAACATGTTTATTGTTTGTGATGTGTGTCTATGTATGTACTAACACGTTGTACTGAACGGGGTGAGAATAGCTTGAGCTACCTCATCCCTTTGTGTGTATTTTACCTCAATAAACTTATTTCAATTTCAATTTCAATTTCAATCAGACCTGAGTGTTTGGACCAATACAGTTTTGACAGCAGAGATGGGGATACCTAGATCTAATTCAACTTCATCTTTGTTGCACGCTAATTTTCCTGCAATGTCTGTCTCATTATGATGGGTTATATTTATGTGTGAAGGTATCCATACAAAGGAGATTCGAGACCCTTTACTCTGAGCGGCAATTAGGTCATTTATAATAGGTAGTATGAGGTTCTTGCTGTCGATCTTCTAGACTTCTAGATTGCTTGAAGAGCAGACTTTGAATCACAAAATATTATTCCTCCTCCAATGTTTTTTAATGTACTAGCTAGTTGTAATGCTGCTAGTTCTGCTTGTGTGGGGGTCAGCCAGTTGTTTAACCTGACACTGACAGTCTTTGTGCAAATATTATTTCTATTAAACCTACATGCTGCTGCAGTCCGTCCAGTAGAAGATTGGACTGAGCCGTCGGTGTAGACACAGTGCTCGTGAGATCTTAAACTCTCGATGGAGGAGGCAATTGTTTCAAGTGTGACAGCTTTGAGAAGAGCAAGATTCTCATTATCTTTCTTGGTGACAGGTGTGTATGATACTTGAATGGTGGGGTACAGATAAAGAGGCATATCAGAGACAGGTAGATTGCACTTAAAAGGAATGTTGAGTTTAATGAGATTGTAGGCATTGTTGCTCAGCCATTTATCATAAAAGGAGAGAGTTGGTATGTCGGCACCAGTCAATAGGGTGTTAATAGCACTAAATAATTTGTCTCTGAGCAATGCAGGAGATGTAGGGTCTCTCATGACTTTAAGGCAAAAGGTCGTGTTGACTTGCATGATTCTCTCTAGTATGGTTGGAAGCTTCAGTTCTTCCTGCATGTTGATGATTCTTTTCTCCATGTTGAGATGAGGGTCCTCACCACACACTCAGACCTTGACAAAGCACTCAGGAGGCTGCGAAAGACTTGGTGTAAATTCCTTACATAAATTTTACAAATACACAATTGTAGGTTTTATCCTTTGCTATTATTGTTGTTGAGAAAATCAATGTAAGCTTCGCGGTGGCCTCGTGTGACTGTCATTGATCCCGTCACTCTCTCCCTCACTCCTCCCAGTGTGCTACACATGCATGTGCAACATTTATAAAACGTTATCGATTGAATCACTCTTGATAACCCCAACCCGTCTTCTAAGGTTTCGCAACGTCAGGAAACTATCGTACTAAAGTTCCCTTATCCTAACTACCAAAGAACCCAAAACAGAAAACGGGGCAGAATGTTAGTTTCGTGAGCCGCTCCCAATTTCTAGTAAGATGACTTTTGGCCTTATGTAAAGTATACGTCAAAATGCGACACTATTTTTTTTTTTTTTTAATTATTATTTTCTACCACAAACGTGGCCACACATTTACAATGCTAACCAGCATATATACATTATTATTATTATTAACACATTTAGGTACATCTGCTTTTGAGTAGCTGCCCTAGACTGCATGAAGGGCAGTACAGTGTGTGTGTCAAAAAGCTAGCACGTTCCCATCTCGCAGGATGGTTAGTCATACAGAGCCATATTGGTATGGAACCATAAAATCTGTTTAACACTCTATGGACCATCAAACCCACATTTCATACTTCACAGTCGTCGCTGGAATTCAGAATAGGAGCTGATCCTTCATCCTTCATTAAGGCTATGGGGAGACGACCCCCCCCCCCCCGCCTTATGACACTTGCAATACGGTCACAAATCACCATGCACAGTTCTGTGAGACTATCCCCAAGCATCGGGTCTCCAACCGTGGGCAGACACACATTCTGTTTTATAGATATTGATGAACATATCATGCAAATTTAGGCGTTGGTTAAGTCAGGTATTTAGGTTCTGTTGGCGATTATTTGCATTTGTAGTACGTGGGTGAAGAATTTATAGAGTTGCAATTCAAACCAACCCGTCCTCGACTCAAGTCCATTCCATCCAGCGGTTGACCCCATAGACGCATTCATAATTTTTTACATGCTGTTCATTCAAAACGGAAATTTTCTCAAATATAAATTAGTATTATAATATATTAGCATAATGTGCATATATAGGCATAGGTTAGGTTAGGTGTTTAGGTTCTGTGGGCGATTATTTGTATTTGTAGTACGTGGGTGAAGCATGCGAACAGAGGCCGCCAGTGAAGCAGTGTTCGATCGTCATCAACTCTGAGTCATGACTATAGCGTTTGTCAATCATAGACACTAGAGACAAGGCAGCAGGTGTAGGGAGAACTCTGCCTGTGTTTTAAAGATGAGTTATCACAGCTTTCCTAGAATTGTCAACGCTGTAATATAACTCGCGCCTCCTGAAGAACAAACAGTAGTCCTGTAAAGTACCTTGTAAAGGTTTGCAACATTAAGCCCATCATCATGCACCATGCAACCTGTCCTCATCAACAAAGGCTAAATGCCCGTTAACCCACCCGTCAAATCCCCTGTTTATGAATGATAAACACATTACACACACACGACACCCAACTGATGAGTATGACGGCCTCCCCCATCATCCCCCTCCCCCACCCCCCCGAGCAGGGCTTTGTTCGCGTCCTCTGCTCGACTCGCACCAAAACTAAAGGCTTCGGTCATGTACTGCAAATACCAATAATGGTCAACAGAACCCAACCACCTAACCTAACTTAACCTAACCTAACCACCTAGCCTAACCTAACAACCTAACCTAACCTAACAACCTAACCTAACCTAATTTAACGACCTAACCTAACCTAACCTAACCACCTAACCTAACCTAACCACCTAACCTAACCTAACATAACATAACCACCTAACCTAACCTAACATAACCTAACATAACCACCTAACCTAACCTAAGCAGTTCACCCTTCCTCTCCCACCCACCACACCCTACCTCACCACCCCGGCAGTAATCACCACACACACACACACGCGCACCGCCGCTGCCGCAGGGGTCACTACTCCAGCTCCCCCCATACAATAATGACCTGCCATACCCTGAACAGAACCCCCTGACATAACGAGGCCACGTTGGCAGCCATATACGACTGGTTGCAGTATGAAGAAGGGCAACTCACTGGGTGTTGCATAACATGCACAACCTTACCTTGAGGTGCTTCCGGGGCTTAGTGTCCCCGCGGCCCGGTCGTCGACCAGGCCTCCTGGTTGCTGGACTGATCAACCAGGCTGTTAGACGCGGCTGCTCGCAGCCTGACGAGCCTGGTTGATCAGGTAAAATGTGGCACGTGTCAGAAGTGGGATGAGCCTTAGCCTTAAGCCTATAATCTTAGCTATACACGCGTTCCTATATGTTGCACAAGCTATAATGTCAACAACCTATAACATTCGCGGGCTTAAGTTATACACAAACATACTATAAACAAGGTATAATACACTGAGGCTATGACTATAGTGTTGTATATCTGTGTGTGTGTGTGGAGGAGGTGTCAGAAAATATTTGTTCAAGTTTGTTTTATCTAGAAGTATTGTCTAAGACGCGTCCCTGGGTCTAGGGAAGACCCTGGCTGACTGCGGCTTGTCACTCTCTGACACTTGAGTGACCTCTGTTGACCTTGGGACCCATCGTAAGGCGTTCTATATAACAACTCTACCTTTTCTGCCTTCATGAGATGTTTACAGTCTTCGTCATTATAATCTGGGGTTATCATATACTTGGTCATTATAACCAGGGTTATCTCCACACGGAGCAATACATAATTCGTCATCTAAACCTGGATCATAACAACCTGGGTCATCATGAAATTGGTCATCACAACCTGGTTCATCACAACGCCAATCACCATAATATCAGCATCAGACCAGCGGGCCAAACGATGCGCTTTCTGTATGTCTGATGTTGTTCCATGTATCGAAGGACAGCCAACAACAACAACAACAACAACAACAACATCATACAAGTTCCACTTCCCTCTCTCTCCCCCTCCCCTCTCCCTCTCCCCTCTCTCCTCTCTCCTCTCCCCTCTCCCCTTGTTCCCCCTCTGTCTGGGGGAATAGACAGACTAATGATAAGCTGGCACCGTTACTCACCTCCATTTTATTCGCTTTCTTTATCTTTCATTGTCTCTTGACTTAATCCTTCCTGCCCTTTGTTCTTGCACTGAAGTTAGCTCTCTCTCTCTCTCTCTCTCTCTCTCTCTCTCTCTCTCTCTCTCTCTCTCTGTCTCTCTCTCTCTCTCTCTTGAAGTACTCCGGGGATTCCCTACATGTTATGTTGTTCAGTAATCTGTGAGCCACAACTCAATCGCCTTATTTCCAAGCCAGTATTTCAGCACGCCTTTTTCTAAAATTAAAACCGTTCAATTTGTATTCTGTTTTGTGTTAATATATTTTATAACACCCAATTAATGTTATTCTTGTTATACCGTCTCATTCATCTGTATGATTCAGGCGTGTTTAGACTTACTCTTTGCCTTTCTATAGAATGTAAATTATAAATTCGTGATCTGTGTTCTTAAGGTCGCTTAAGGTGTATACTCGTGTGGTATACTGTGGTCTCATTGATATATATCACGATATATATCAATGAGACATATATGATTTCTCACTGTGTAATTAAAATGCATCTGCTAATTTTTCGTTACTTGTAATTAAAACCTATCGAAGTCGTCTAGAAGCTGTTATGAGTTTTCTAAATTTATTTCCAGCAATAGTTGTATGTCGTTCCTGTCTAAATCTTTTATATTTATATGATAAACAGCAGAGGTCACTGGCCGCAGTCTAAGGCACTCCACTGGCAACCGTTTTCCTCTCAGATTTGAGTCCTCTTTTTTTTGGTTTATCATCCGTTTTCTTTATGTAAACCATTCCATCATCTTACTTACGATAGCGCCTAAGATATCATGTGTCTCTACCTTTCTAATCTCTCTTCCATGAAGCACAGCATTGAAAGCAATTGTTAGCTCATGGTATTAATATTGGTATCTTCTACACTATCCCTTACCCAAACTCATCCCTATCCACCCCTTACCCTAACTCGCCTCTATCCATCCTTTACCTTAACTCACCCCTATCCATCCCTTACCCTAACTCACCCCCCTTCCAACTCTTATCCTAACTCATCCTAATTCATCCCTTACTAGAATTCACCCATATCCATCCCTTACCCTAACTCACGTCTATCCATCCCTTAACTCATCCGCCTATCCATATCTTGTCCTACCTCTACAGCTCATCCTATACCCATTTTTGTCTCCTTACTCCCCTTGCCACTTAGGTAGGGGGAAAGAGGGGGAGGGTTGAGGTCTAGCTCCGAGGCCCCACCTGCCTGCCACAAGACACAGGAGACACGAACCCCTGAGCAACAAACCATATAAAAAATATTGAATAAAATATAAAAGCATCCTTCCTTACCCTACCTCGGTCTTTCTCTCCCTCCTATCTCATCCTTTCTTAACCATCCTTCTCCCTATCCCTCGCTTACCTTCCTCCTCCCTTATATCACTCACCTCCTAACCCAAATAATATCGATACTCGGCAAAGAGGATTAATCAATTAATCCTGTGATTACAAGTACGAGAAGGACTAGATGCAAGGAGAGGCTACTGGCGCAGCGAGGAGGGCAGCTGGCTCCTGCAAATGGGATTAGAGAAGCCGAGCGTGCAGGTGGGATATCTCAACTAATTGCTAAGAGATGTGAGTTGGCCGCAGCTTCAGGTCACCCATGTGTGTGTGGTTAAAGCTCCTCCCTGGTCAATGTCTGGGACAATGAGAGAGGTGTGTCAGTGCCTTGAGTCACGGCATTGACGAGGCAGGTCTTGACGGACGGGTCAAGATGTTGACGGTCCGAGCGGACGAGGACTTTGGAGGAGTCAGAGATGAGGCCGAGGGCTTCCATGGCCGCTACGAAAGCGTCGAGGATTGTACGCTTGAGTGGTCCGGGCGGGTATTGTGCTGCCGAGGGTGGGTCCCAGGGCTGAAGGGTGCCATGGTGCCAGGGTGCCATGTGGTCAAATAGTGCCAGGTGTGATGGGGAAGGAAGAAACAGGAGTTATGGTTTGGGTTCAGGTATTACTGGGTATTGGCGAGGTATCGGATGGGACTGGGTGTGGGCCAGGGCGGTCCAGGGTGTAGAGTGGGTTGTATAGACTGGCTGTGATATAGTGTATGGACCGGGTGTAGTCCATACATTATACACCACACACACATTCACTATACACTATAGTGTATGGACCGGGTATAGTCCAGGGTATTCAAACAGGTAATAGAGAGTGTGTGTAAACGAGAGGGGCATTTCAGGAAGCATGGCAACATAGGTTTTAGAAGCAATAACAAAGAGTCTGGCTCAAGTGGGAGGGGAGACTAGAGAAAATCTTCCTAATAAGAACAACACACGTGAAAATAGAAACGAAAATTGTGAAGAAAATATAAAAAAGTTTGGAAAAAATAAACAAAGGAGAGAGCAGGAGGAGGAGAATACTAATAACCCCCATTAAAGATACACTACACAAACAGAAGGAATAAAAAAGAAAAAATAGAGATGGCGTAAGTCCATTTACCTCTAAAGAATCAATAAATATTGCATAAACAGAAACTTGGATGAATGTAGAAAACGGAGAACTATTTAGCTGAATATAAAATAAGGGGATATTATTTCTAGATTTATAATATATCTATATATATATATATATATATATATATATATATATATATATATATAGAAAGGCAAACTTGGAGAGAAAGGAGGAAGACATACACGAGCCGCGGTATCGTCTAGGCCAATTATGTCTGACAAGGTCTGTATAAAAGGCGAGTTTAATTTTAGCAGAAGAAACTGGATCAATATTGCAGGCATTGCAGAGGTTAGAAGGAGCCGTGGGGCGGTGGAGCGAGTGCTGTCTTAACCAACCAACACGGAAGTGTACACAGTATACACAGTATACTGTGTACTAGATCAGTACCTGGCCCAGCATCTGGTCCTGCACCTGGTCCAGTACCTGGCCCAGCACCTGGTCCAGCACCTGGTCCAGTACCTGGCCCAGCACCTGGTCCAGCACCTGGTCCAGTACCTGGCCCAGCACCTGGTCCAGCACCTGGTCCAGTACCTGGCCCAGCACCTGGTCCAGTACCTGGCCCAGCACCTGGTCCAGCACCTGGTTCAGCACCTGGTCCAGTACCTGGCCCAGCACCTGGTCCAGTACCTGGCCCAGCACCTGGTCCAGCACCTGGTCCACTACCTGGCCCAGCACCTGGTCCAGTACCTGGCCCAGCACCTGGTCCAGCACCTGGTCCAGCACCTGGTCCAGTACCTGGCCCAGCACCTGGTCCAGCACCTGGTCCAGTACCTGGCCCAGCACCTGGTCCAGTACCTGGCCCAGCACCTGGTCCAGCACCTGGTTCAGCACCTGGTCCAGCACCTGGTCCAGCACCTGGTTCAGCACCTGGCCCAGCACCTGGTCCAGCACCTGGTTCAGCACCTGGCCCAGCACCTGGTCCAGCACCTGGTTCAGCACCTGGTCCAGTACCTGGCCCAGCACCTGGTCCAGTACCTGGCCCAGCACCTGGTCCAGCACCTAGTACCATCACGTCACTGTGTAACACACCTCATACCACTATGTGTATGGGGTCCATTACAAACTAATTAATATGGGTATAAATTGGATAAGTTTAGATTTAGGAAAGACCTGGGTAAATACTAGTTCGGTAATAGGGTTGTTAATTTGTGGAACTAATTACCGCGTAACATAATAGAAGTATGGTCCTTGATTGTTTCAAGCGTAGGATAGACATATATATATATATGGATACATATATGAATGAGATTATGTGGACATAAAAAGGAGCTGCCTCGTATAGGGCAATAGGGCTCTGTCACCGCCACTTCACTCTTACAAGCAGTACGACCTGGCCCAACTTTGGCGTCATAAAACAGACAATAACGACTCTAGAGTATTGTTCTAGAGTGTTGCACTAGAATATAAAGGATTGTTATTCTAAATGATTACGTCTGAAGCTGTACAGGAAGGTAGAAGGCTCGCTGGGCAGCTTCAGCAGGTGAGTGAGAACCTGATGACTGGCATCACAAGTATAGGGTTGACGGAGTAACTTTACTGAATAGTGTAATTAGCAGTCACCTTCGAAATTGAGGCCAGGATTGTCAGACGCTAGGCGCGCGCGCGCACATACACACACATGCCTCTCAACTTCAGTTGAGAGGCGGGACCAAAGAGCCAAAGCTCAACCCCTGCAAGCACAAATAGGTGAGTACAAATAGGTGAGTATACACACACACACACACACACACACACACACACACACACACACACACACACACACACACACACACACACACACACACACACACACACGTCACATGTGTACCAACCATCAGTTTCAGGAGATGTTATGACGAATTACATAATTGGGCAATTAAAGATAAATGGTGTCATGGCTGCCATCAACACAGCAGAGAGATGCCTCTAACTACTCTGCCTCAGCTTGGAGGAGGGGTACCAGGTGAGGGTGGAGGAGGGGTACCAGGTTGAGGGTGGAGGAGGGGTACCAGGTGAGGGTGGAGGAGGGGTACCAGGTGAGGGTGGAGGAGGGGTACCAGGTTGAGGGTGGAGGAGGGGTACCAGGTGAGGGTGGAGGAGGGGTACCAGGTTGAGGGTGGAGGAGGGGTACCAGGTGAGGGTGGAGGAGGGGTACCAGGTGAGGGTGGAGGAGGGGTATCAGGTGAGGGTGGAGGAGGGGTACCAGGTGAGGGTGGAGGAGGGGTACCAGGTGAAGGTGGAGGAGGGGTACCAGGTGAGGGTGGAGGAGGGGTACCAGGTGAGGGTGGAGGAGGGGTACCAGGTGAGGGTGGAGGAGGGGTACCAGGTGAGGGTGGAGGAGGGGTACCAGGTGAAGGTGGAGGAGGGGTACCAGGTGAGGGTGGAGAGAGCCCGCCCATTGGCCACCTATCAAACATGTATATTTTATGCTTTTCTTTATATCTGATTATATTCACTACGGGACGACATCTGTCTGGTATATATCACATGGAGGGGGGGGGGTATATACTGCATGAAGAGATATGCCACATGTAGGGGTGTATTGTAGAGGATACATGGATAAAGTAGGTGTTATACACATATATAAAATTGAGGGTATAGACATGTATAAAGTAGGGGGTATACACACATGTATACAGTAGTGGGTATACACATGTATAAAGCAGGAGTATACACATGTATAAAGTAGGGAATATTCACGTCAGCTACCAGACCAAAGCACATGTATAAAGTAGGAGATAGTCACATGTATAAATTAGGGAATATTCACATGTATAAAGCATGAAATACACACATCGTCCACCAGGTCAGGACACATGTATAGGACATGAAATACATGCACATCAGCTAAAATAATTACCATAAACAACCATACACTCAGTCACTCTGATGTCATTAAAATTGAAGAAATAATTTTTTTTTTTCAATTATTTTACCGTAGTGAACTGGGCCGGACCGTTGAAACGCGTTCACCCGTGGACCATTTTACTCTGAATTCCATTTCCGCTTTTTTGAGTCAAATATTCCGAAGCAAGTTGTATGTTTGATATTTAAAATGAAATGCATATTTGAGTGTGGAATCGGAAATCTCGATCGGGATTCGAGCCCACTGACCAGCAATATCAGAGTGGTCCAGGACCGGGTCACCTATTGAGTCATGCCATGTAACGCCACGAACAGTCATATTGAACATTTAATGCATAGGGATAAAATTAGATGTGGCGCAGTGGTAAAACACTCGCCTGGGGTTTAGCGAGCGCTTTGGCCTGGGTTCGTGTCCTGGCCGGAGATGGATTGACTGGGCGCCAATCATTGATTGTAGCCTCTGTTCACCCAGCAGTAAATGGGTACCTGGTTGTTAAACGATTTGGCGCGTCGTATTCCAGGGAACATAGACTTAAGGACCTGCCCGACACAAATCTACAAATGCCACATGTGAGGCAGCTTATATATACATACATATATATATATATATATATATATATATATATATATATATATATATATATATATATATATATATATATATATATATATATATATATATATATATATATGTCGTACCTAGTAGCCAGAACTCACTTCTCAGCCTACTATGCAAGGCCCGATTTGCCTAATAAGCCAAGTTTTCATGAATTAATATATTTTCTCTATTTTTTTTCTTATGAAATGATAAAGCTTCCCATTTCATTGTGTATGAAGTCAATTTTTTTTTATTGGAGTTAAAATTAACGTAGATATATGACCGAACCTAACCAACCCTACCTAACCTAACCAACCCTACCTAACCTAACCTAACCTATCTTAATAGGTTAGGTTAGGTAGCCGAAAAAGTTAGGTTAGGTTAGGTTAGGTAGGTTAGGTAGTCGAAAAACAATTAATTCATGAAAACTTGGCTTATTAGGCAAATCGGGCCTTGAATAGTAGGCAGAGAAGTGCGTTCTGGCTACTAGGTACGACATATATATATGTATATATATATATATATATATATATATATATATATATATATATATATATATATATATATATATATATATATATATATATATATATATATTAGTAGCAGTCTTTCTTGTAAACATATGTTGTTAAATATAACCGAAAGGGTAAGATTAATGATTCTAACACGAATCTTCTCAATATTTCTTATGTTTTTCTTCACTTTCGAGGGAAGTTGAAAAATTAACTCTCCAAAGTTCATTTTCACTCTATATGCCTATATGTCTGACGCCTAGGGAAGCGTTTCGCAAGGCACTCCTTACATTTTCAAAGACAAATTCTCCATGCTCTGCCAAAGCTTATATTCGCTTGAGGTGAGGTGGTACAGGACGTGATTGAGACGAACAAGTAGATGAATAGCATAATGGATATTAATAGGTCATTAACTCCATTTGCTCTTGGTTCTACTGTCTCTATAATGTATAGTGTATAATACGTCATAAACACGTTAAGCCAAGATGTAACAACTTTATATACAAGTTGTAACAAGCGGAAAATAGAGACAGTTACGGTTTGTGTTTCCAGGGGTAGTGCCTCGCTGATGTCGAGTCTTGTGTTGTCGCTACACCTGTCCATTATTTCTGTGTTGCTTGTTAAGATTTCTCTGGTGATAGAAATCTTAAATCTAAGAAATCTCTGAAGATTTCACCAGAGAAATCTTGACAAGCAACACAGAGTTAATACAGTAACTCAAAGTAAATGCTCAATAGGACAGAATGTTGTGTTACTTTTGCAAGTTATGAAATGTGACTAGACCCATCCCAGACACCATCCTCAAGGGGGGGGGGGAGAGGGGACGGGGATGAATGTCTAGACGTCAAATTAAGATGGATCAATGTCAATCCTATCCATTACCACGGAAGGGGGAGATGACCCCAAGCCTCCTCAACTGGCAACAAAAAACAAGACAGTCAGGCCTGGTCTTTGAAGTTCCTGAATGTATGCTTCATGCCAGAGCGACGTGACAACACGGTCAAGGGAACTATTAGGGGGGGAAAGTGCCAAGCCATTACGGCAATATAGCACTTGGAAGGGGTTAGGAGAAGGATTTGTAATGAGACAGGGGGGGGGGAAGAAATGGTGCCCTACTACTTGGACTGTCGGGGATTGAACGCCGACCTGCACGAAGCGAGACCGCCCAGAAACCCCTAAGTTTCAGTTCGTCTACAACTGAGAGTGTCGAAGCCTGCCAGAGTCGTCGCCCAAACATCTGCTCAACATACATGAGATCATCTTGAGGCAAGACCCATCAACACCTCATCTTCATCTCGCCATCTTTTGCCTTACATGTAGGGCACTACGAGGGTGGTACACTTCACCTCCTTCTCCCACTCTCAATCTGGGATCCCGGGATCGATTCCCGAGCGGGACAGAAGTAGTTGGGCACGTTTCCTTTCGCCTTGCAGTAAACAGGAACCCACGAATTAGGCAGCTGCTGTGGACGGCACCTTGGAGAACACTTCAATACCAGCAACCTGTCCTCGACAACGGCAATTAAGTGGAATGCAACACCTGCACACCATTCTGCAACTTCCATTACCTCTCCTGTGCATCAACTCACACTGCAACTGGCCAGGTGACAGTTGAGGGGCCAGGTGAGCCACAGCGGCTGGTCCACAAGCGACACGAGGCATAAAAGGTGTGTGTGTAAGGCACATAAGGTTCACGTCATATAGGTGTGACCACCCTCATGTTAAAGCTGTGTGACTGTACTTTACTCTCATGTGTATTGTTCTGTTGCACTGTGCACGAGTACACAGGCAGTACAACACTGTGCACCACCACACACCCAGTACAACAGTGTGCACCACCACACACCCACTACAACAGTGTGCACCACCACACACCCACTACAACACTGTACACCACCACACACCCAGTACAACACTGTACACCACCACACACCCAGTACAACACTGTACACCACCACACACCCAGTACAACACTGTGCACCACCACACACCCAGTACAACAGTGTGCACCACCACACACCCAGTACAACAGTGTGCACCACCACACACCCACTACAACACTGTACACCACCACACACCCAGTACAACACTGTACACCACCACACACCCAGTACAACACTGTGCACAACCACACACCCAGTACAACACTGTGCACCACCACACACCCAGTACAACAGTGTGCACCAGTACACAACCACTACAACACTGTACACCACCACACACCCAGTACAACACTGTGCACTACCACACAACCACTACAACACTGTACACCACCACACACCCAGTACAACACTGTACACCACCACACACCCAGTACAACACTGTACACCACCACACAACCACTACAACACTGTACACCACCACACACCCAGTACAACACTGTACACCACCACACAACCACTACAACACTGTACACCACCACACACCCAGTACAACACTGTACACCACCACACAACCACTACAACACTGTACACCACCACACAACCACTACAACACTGTACACCACCACACACCCAGTACAACACTGTACACCACCACACACCCAGTACAACACTGTGCACAACCACACACCCAGTACAACAGTGTACACCACCACACAACCACTACAACACTGTACACCACCACACAACCACTACAACACTGTACACCACCACACAACCACTACAACAAACATTGTGTCACTAATCAAATTATTCTCAACAGTATATTCCAGTATAGTTTCTTAATGACTCTCCATAAGGTAGCATCAAGACCTTCAGGAATAACTAGGTCAACCTTCTCTTCGTATCTTCACGACAACTTATACAAATTTTGTTGTAAAACGTTATATTAACGTATTATAAATGGGGGGTGTAATAAGGACAAGACAATGCCCAGTATAATGACAGGATTTTAACTCTTATTTGCGCTCTTATATGTTAAGTATGATGATACAGACAAATGGTAAATTATTCCTGTCAAAAGCTATTAAATATTTTCATGTTAAATTCCCAGTACAACTTTGAGGTTCAAGAAAATGAGTCTCTGTGTTTGAACTTTAATTTAGAAAGAATGGTGAACACTACAAGGTGAGTGGTACACTTACATAGTACACTTACATGGTACTATTACATGGTACACTTACATGGTACACTTACATGGCAGAGGGATTAATTCAATTAAAACTTCTTTTAAACATAGGGTTCTGAATCACTACTGGACAGTTAGGCATATAGTGACAACCTCCGTTGAACAAATCCACATGGGCCGTGACGAGGATTCGAACCTACGTCCGAGAGCATCCCAGACGCTGCCTTAATCGACTGAGCTACGACATGGTAGCTCAGTCGATCCCATCTCCAGCGTTTTAAATGCTCTCGGATTTAGGTTCGAATCCTCGTCACGGGCCAAGTGGATTTGTTCATTTGATGCATCACGCTATTGTGATTTCTGTGTGTACAACCTCCGTTCTTGCAGGTCAACGTTCGATCCCCGATGGTGCAGGTGGTTAGGGAACCCATTCCTTTACCCACACCTCCCTTCCCACCTCCTGTCCTGTCCTCCCCATCCCTTCTATGCGCTATACATTCCCTCAGGCTTAGTGCTTCCTGGGGATAATTACCTCACCTCCGCTACTCCTGCCCCTGGGCACGGAGGGGAGACACGCCCCTGGGCACGGAGGGGAGACACGCCCCTGGGCACGGAGGGGAGACACGCCCCTGGACACGGAGGGGAGACACGCCCCTGGGCACGGAGGGGGAGACACGCCCCTGGATACGGAGGGGGAGACACGCCCCTGGACACGGAGGGGAGACACGCCCCTGGACACGGAGGGGAGATACGCCCCTGGGCACGGAGGGGGGACACGCCCCTGGGCACGGAGGGGGGACACGCCCCTGGACACGGAGGGGAGACACGCCCCTGGGCACGGAGGGGGAGACACGCCCCTGGACACGGAGGGGAGACACGCCCCTGGACACGGAGGGGAGACACGCCCCTGGACACGGAGGGGAGACACGCCCCTGGACACGGAGGGGGAGACACGCCCCTGGACACGGAGGGGAGACACGCCCCTGGACACGGAGGGGGAGACACGCCCCTGGACACGGAGGGGGAGACACGCCCCTGGACACGGAGGGGGAGACACGCCCCTGGACACGGAGGGGAGACACGCCCCTGGACACGGAGGGGAGACACGCCCCTGGACACGGAGGGGGAGACACGCACCCTCTCACAGCCACGGCCACTCCCGCCCTCTCAGGCGTCACGGCCTACAGGCTCCAGCGCTCCTCCACAGCCCTGGATTACCCAGCATTTTGTCATTGTTTACGAAGACGTGTTTGACGACTACAAAGTGTCGAGAGAGTGTTCCATAAGGCGTCACGCGTCAAGCCTGCCCCAGAACTCTCACAACACTCTTCAGGTACAGTCCAGGAGCACCAGTGTAATTACCTAAGTGTGGTTACAGGATGAGAGCTACGCTCGTGGTGTCCCGTCTACCCAGCACTCTTTGTCATATAATGTTTTGAAACTACTGACGGTCTTGGCCTCCACCACCTTCTCACCTAACTTGTTCCAACCGTCTACCACTCTGTTTGCGAAAGTGAATTTTCTCCGGCAACTTTATTTCGTTAGTTTAAGTCTATGACCTCTTGTTCTTGAAGTTCCGGGTCTCAGGTATTCTTCCCTGTCAATTTTATCGATTCCTGTTACTATTTTGTACGTAGTGATCATATCGCCTCTTTTCTTCTATCTTCTAGCTTTTGCAAACTTAATGCCTCTAACTTCTCCTCGTAGCTCTTGCCCTTCAGTTCTGGGAGCCACTTAGTAGCGTGTCTTTGCACCTTTTCCAGTTTGTTGATGTGCTTCTTAAGATATGGGCACCACACAACCGCTGCATATTCTAGCTTTGGTCTAACAAAAGTCACGAACAATTTCTTTAGTATTTCGCCATCCATGTATTTAAAAGCAATTCTGAAGTTAGAAAGTGTTACATAGGCTCTTCGCACAATGTTCTTAATGTGGTCCTCAGGTGATAGTTTTTTTTATCTAGAACCACCCCTAGATCTTTCTTTATTAGAATTCTTTAATGATTTCTCACATAATTTATAGGTTGTGTGGGGTCTATGTTCTCCTATTCCACATTCCATAACAAGGCATTTATTCACATTAAATTCCATTTGCCAAGTGGTGCTCCATATACTTATTTTGTCCAGGTCTTCTTGAAGGGCATGATAATCATCTAAGTTACTTATCTTCCCTATTATCTTAGCATCATCAGCAAACATGTCCATAAAATTCTGTATTCCATCTGGTAGATCATTTATGTAGACAATAAACATCACTGGTGCAAGAACTGAACCCTGTGGTACTCCACTTATGACATTACTCCAGTCCGATACATTGCCTCTGATTACTGCCCTCATTTTTCTATCAGTTAGAAAAATTTTCATCCATGCTAGAATCTTACCTGTCACCCCTCCAATATGTTTCAGTCTCCAGAACAACCTCTTATGTGGAACTCTGTCGAAAGCCTTTTTTAGGTCCAAATAGATGCGGTCAACCCAACCATCTCTTTCCTGACAAATCTCTGTGGCTCGATCAAAGAAAGTGAGTAAGTTCGTTACACAGGATCTTCTAGATTGAAAACTATACTGTCTGTCTGATATTATATCTTTTTTCTCCAGGTGTTCTACCCATTTACTTTTAATTATTTTTTCCAATATTTAGCCTATTACACTTGTCAATGATACAGGTCTATAATTGAGGGGGTCTTCCCTGCTGCCACTTTTGTAGATTGGAACTATGTTAGGCTTTTCCACAGATCTGGTGTGTGATATCAACTCCTAGATCTTTCTCTATGTCCGTTTCACGAAGGACTTCATCTCCCATTCGGTATCCTGTGTCTGGCCTCCTATTTCCTCCGCCTAGTTTCATTACCTTACATTTACTCGGGGTGAACTTTAGTAGCCATTTGTTGGACCATTCATTTAGTTTGTCTAGGTCATCTTGTAGTTTCATACTATCTTCCTCCATCTTAATCCTCCTCATAAGTTTTGCATCATCAGCAAACAATGAGAGGAACGATTCTATACCCTCTGGGAGATCATTTACATATATCAGAAACAGAAACATTATAGGTCCAAGGACTGAACCCTGCGGGACTCCACTGGTGACGTCTCGCCAATCTGAGGCCTCACCCTCACAGTGTCTTCTGTTACTTAGGTACTCCCGTATCCAATGGAGTGCCTTCCCTTTCCTGCCTGCATCTCCAGCTTTCGCACTAGTCTCTTGTGTGGTACTGTGTCAAAGACTTTCTGGCAATCAAAAATATGCAATCTGCCCAACCCATATTTGTGTTGTGTCACGAAGTTCTTTCGCTCAAGATGTTCCACTAGCTTTTTTGGCATAATCAACTTGCATGGTATGCAAGTTAGGGACACTGGCCTGTAGTTTAGTGCCTCCTGTCTATCCCCTTTCTTGTATATCGGGACTACATTTGCCGTCTTCCAAATGTTTGGCAGTTCACCTGTTACCAGTGATTTGTTATACTTTATCTGAAAAAGTTCTTTCTTACGTCTCTGTGGCTCATTTAGGTACTCAATTTTCACCTGTGTCCCCTTATTCGCGTACCACCTGTGTTAAACAGTTTATCTTTATCTACCCTGTCAATTCCTCTGAGAATGGAGAGTGGCAGGCACAGTGCTTCTGCTCTTTCCATTAGTATCCATGGTGATATTCCATACGGGCCTATAGCCTTTGTCACATTTCTGTGTGTGTGTGTGTGTGTACTCACCTATTTGTGCTTGCGGGGGTTGAGCTCTGGCTCTTTAGTCCCGCCTCTCAACTGTCAATCAACTGGTGTACAGGTTCCTGAGCCTATTGGGCTCTATCATATCTACATTTGAAACTGTGTATGGAGTCAGCCTCCACCACATCACGGCCTAATGCATTCCATTTGTCAACCACTCTGACACTAAAAAAATTCTTTCTAATATCTCTGTGGCTCATTTGGGCACTCAATTTCCACCTGTGTCCCCTTGTGCGTGTGCCCCTTGTGTTAAATAGCCTGTCTTTATCTACCCTGTCAATTCCTCTGAGAGTCTTGTACGTGGTGATCATGTCCCCCCCTAACTCTTCTGTCTTCCAGCGACGTGAGGTTTAATTCCTGTAGTCTCTCCTCGTAGCTCATACCTCTCAGACCGGGCACTAGTCTAGTGGCAAACCTTTGAACCTTTTCCAGTTTAGTCTTATGCTTGACTAGCTATGGACTCTATGCTGGGGCTTCATACTCCAGAATTGGTCTGACATAGGTGGTACACAAAGTTCCGAATGATTCCTTACACAAGTGTCTAAATGCCGTTCTTATGTTAGCCAACCTGGCAGATGCTGCTGATTTTATCCTCTTGATATGGGCTTCTGGGGACAGGTCGAGGTCTTTCTCTCTGACTCTTGAAGAACTTCATCTCCCAAATGAGACCTTGTATCTGGTCTCCTGCTCCCTACACATATCTTCATTACATTACATTTGCTTGGGTTAAACTCTAACAGCCATTTGTTCGACCATTCCTGCAGCTTGTCCAGGTCTTCTTGAAGCCTCAAGCTGTCCTCCTCTGTCTTAATCCTTCTCATAATTTTGGCGTCGTCAGCAAACATTGAGAGGAATGAGTCTATACCCTCCGGGAGATCGTTTACGTATATCAGAAACAGGATAGGACCGAGTACAGAGCCCTGTGGGACTCCACTGGGGACTTCACGCCAATCTGAGGTCTCACCCCTCACTGTAACTCTTTGCTTCCTATTGCTTAGGTATTCCCTTACCCACTGGAGCACTTTACCAGTTACTCCTGCCTGTCTCTCCAGCTTATGTACCACCTTCTTATGGGGGACTGTGTCAAAGGCTTTCCGACAGTCCAAAAAAGTGCAGTCCGCCCATCCCTCTCTTTCTTGTTTAATCTTAGTCACCTGGTCGTAGAATTCTATTAAGCCAGTAAGGCAAGATTTACCCTCCCTGAACCCATGTTGTGTGTGTGTGTGTGTGTGTGTGTGTGTGTGTGTGTGTGTGTGTGTGTGTGTGTGTGTGTGTGTGTGTATTCACCTAGTTGTGCTTGAGGGGGTTGAGCTCTACTCTTTCGGCCAGCCTCTCAACTGTCAATCATCTGTTTCTACTACTACTTTTTTTTTCACACCACACACACACCAGGAAGCAGCCCGTGACAGCTGACTAACTCCCAGGTTCCTATTTACTGCTAGGTAACAGGGACATTAGGGTGAAAGAAACTCTGCCCATTGTTTCTCGCCGGCGCCCGGAATCGAACCCGGGACCACAGGATCATGCGCCCACCGTGCTGTCCGCTCAGCCACCGGCCCCCATAGATCATGTGTGTGTGTGTGTGTGTGTGTGTGTGTGTGTGTGTGTGTGTACTCACCTATTTGTGCTTGCGGGGGTTGAGCTCTGGCTCTTTAGTCCCGCCTCTCAACTGTCAATCAACTGGTGTACAGGTTCCTGAGCCTATTGGGCTCTATCATATCTACATTTGAAACTGTGTATGGAGTCAGCCTCCACCACATCACGGCCTAATGCATTCCATTTGTCAACCACTCTGACACTAAAAAAATTCTTTCTAATATCTCTGTGGCTCATTTGGGCACTCAATTTCCACCTGTGTCCCCTTGTGCGTGTGCCCCTTGTGTTAAATAGCCTGTCTTTATCTACCCTGTCAATTCCTCTGAGAGTCTTGTACGTGGTGATCATGTCCCCCCTAACTCTTCTGTCTTCCAGCGACGTGAGGTTTAATTCCTGTAGTCTCTCCTCGTAGCTCATACCTCTCAGACCGGGCACTAGTCTAGTGGCAAACCTTTGAACCTTTTCCAGTTTAGTCTTATGCTTGACTAGATATGGACTCTATGCTGGGGCTTCATACTCCAGAATTGGTCTGACATAGGTGGTACACAAAGTTCCGAATGATTCCTTACACAAGTGTCTAAATGCCGTTCTTATGTTAGCCAACCTGGCAGATGCTGCTGATTTTATCCTCTTGATATGGGCTTCTGGGGACAGGTCGAGGTCTTTCTCTCTGACTCTTGAAGAACTTCATCTCCCAAATGAGACCTTGTATCTGGTCTCCTGCTCCCTACACATATCTTCATTACATTACATTTGCTTGGGTTAAACTCTAACAGCCATTTGTTCGACCATTCCTGCAGCTTGTCCAGGTCTTCTTGAAGCCTCAAGCTGTCCTCCTCTGTCTTAATCCTTCTCATAATTTTGGCGTCGTCAGCAAACATTGAGAGGAATGAGTCTATACCCTCCGGGAGATCGTTTACGTATATCAGAAACAGGATAGGACCGAGTACAGAGCCCTGTGGGACTCCACTGGGGACTTCACGCCAATCTGAGGTCTCACCCCTCACTGTAACTCTTTGCTTCCTATTGCTTAGGTATTCCCTTACCCACTGGAGCACTTTACCAGTTACTCCTGCCTGTCTCTCCAGCTTATGTACCACCTTCTTATGGGGGACTGTGTCAAAGGCTTTCCGACAATCCAAAAAAGTGCAGTCCGCCCATCCCTCTCTTTCTTGTTTAATCTTAGTCACCTGGTCGTAGAATTCTATTAAGCCAGTAAGGCAAGATTTACCCTCCCTGAACCCATGTTGTGTGTGTGTGTGTGTGTGTGTGTGTGTGTGTGTGTGTGTGTGTGTGTGTGTGTGTGTGTGTGTGTGTGTGTGTGTGTGTGTGTATTCACCTAGTTGTGCTTGAGGGGGTTGAGCTCTACTCTTTCGGCCAGCCTCTCAACTGTCAATCATCTGTTTCTACTACTACTTTTTTTTTCACACCACACACACACCAGGAAGCAGCCCGTGACAGCTGACTAACTCCCAGGTTCCTATTTACTGCTAGGTAACAGGGACATTAGGGTGAAAGAAACTCTGCCCATTGTTTCTCGCCGGCGCCCGGAATCGAACCCGGGACCACAGGATCATGCGCCCACCGTGCTGTCCGCTCAGCCACCGGCCCCCATAGATCATGTGTGTGTGTGTGTGTGTGTGTGTGTGTGTGTGTGTGTGTGTGTGTGTGTGTGTGTGTGTGTGTGTGTGTGTGTGTGTGTGTGTCTGTGTGTGTGTGTGTGTATCTAAACAGTTTAACCCATTATAGTGACATACCATTATTGCTCTTCCTTCACATTTGGTCGAGAATCCATCAGAATAGAACGTCAGTCTAACCAAGTATCTATTACGGGTTTATCTAAAGATACAATTATCCCAAAATAGCTTTTTAACGGTGCTTGAAGCCATCCATCTCACCGTCACACTGGGAAGGTCCTCAGAGTCAATACGAATTTATCAAAGATTTTATGCATTTTATCCAGTTTGTTTCAGTCTAGAGACAGATGACGATCACGGAGCCTACTCAGCCTTCAGTACCTCAGCTGCTGGGGAGGTCAGTACGGAGCCTACTCAGCCTTCAGTACCTCAGCTGCTGGGGAGGTCAGTACGGAGCCTTCTCAGCCTTCAGTACCTCAGCTGCTGGGGAGGTCAGTACGGAGCCTCCTCAGCCTTCATGACGGTAAGATGACGGTAAAGAGATTTATAATGTTTTATTTAATGGCTTCAAGTGAAGTGTGACTAAGACTCTTTCTTAGTGCTTAAAGACCTTGGCCTCTCCTGGCACTCAATTATGACCTCTACCCCGCTCTCTCTCCCTCTCCCTTGCTCTCTCTCCCTCTCCCTCGCTCTCTCTCCCTCTCTCTTGCTCTCTCTCTCCCTCTCCCACGCTCACTCTCCCTCTCACAACTCTCTCTCTCTCTCTCTCTCTCTCTCTCTCTCTCTCTCTCTCTCTCTCTCTCTCTCTCTCTCTCTCTCCTTCCTCCATGCCCTCTCTCCCTCTCCCACGCTCACTTTTGCTCTCCTATGTTCATTCTGGCTCTCTCACACAGGAACTCTCCCTCTCCTGTTCTCTTAGGGCGCCGGTGGCTGAGTGGACAGCACGCTGGGCACGCAATCCTGTGGACCGGGGTTCGATTCCCGGCGCCGGCGAGAAACAAAATGAGCACAGTTTCTTTCAACATCATGCTCCTGTTAGCTAGTAGTAAATAGATACCTGGGAGTTAGACAGCTGTTACGGTCTGTTCCTGGGAGTGTGTGTGTGTGTGTGTGTGTGTGTGTGTGTGTGTGTGTGTGTGTGTGTGTGTGTGTGTGTGTGTGTGTGTGTGTGTGTGTGGAAAAAAAATTAGTTAGTAACAATTGATTGATTGACAGTTGAGAGGCGGGACGAAAAAGCAGAGCTCAACCCCCGCAAGCACAACTAGGTGAATACAACTAGATGAATACACTCATCCCGGGCCCACAGTCACGGCCTGGACTCATGAACCCCAACGGCTGGTCCTCCAACCCAGCGAACTCCTGCTGGTTTAAAAACACAACCTCGACACGTCAACCTCGACACGTCAACCTCGACACGTCAACCTCGACACGTCAACCTCGACACGTCAACCTCGTCACGTCAACCTCGTCACGTCAACTTCGACACGTCAACCTCGTCACGTCAACTTCGACACGTCAACCTCGTCACGTCAACCTCGACACGTCAACCTCGACACGTCAACCTCGACACGTCAACCTCGACACGTCAACCTCGACACGTCAACCTCGACACGTCAACCTCGACACGTCAACCTCGACACGTCAACTTTGACACGTCAACCTCGACACGTCACCTTCGACACGTCAACCTCGACACGTCAACCTCGTCACGTCAACCTCGACACGTCAACCTCGACACGTCAACCTCAACACGTCAGCCTCGACACGTTACCTTCGACACGTCAACCTCGTCACGTCAACCTCGACACGTCAACTTTGACACGTCAACCTCGACACGTCAACCTCGACACGTCAACCTCGACACGTCAACCTCGACACGTCAACCTCAACACGTCAACCTCGTCACGTCAACCTCGTCACGTCAACCTCGACACGTCAACCTCGACACGTCAACCTCGACACGTCAACCTCGTCACGTCAACCTCGTCACGTCAACCTCGTCACGTCAACTTCGACACGTCAACCTCGACACGTCAACCTCGACACGTCAACCTCGACACGTCAACCTCGACACGTCAACCTCAACACGTCAACCTCGTCACGTCAACCTCGTCACGTCAACCTCGACACGTCAACCTCGACACGTCAACCTCGACACGTCAACCTCGTCACGTCAACCTCGACACGTCAACCTCGACACGTCAACCTCGTCACGTCAACCTCGACACGTCAACCTCGACACGTCAACCTCAACACGTCAGCCTCGACACGTTACCTTCGACACGTCAACCTCGTCACGTCAACCTCGACACGTCAACCTCGACACGTCAACCTCGACACGTCAACCTCGACACGTCAACCTCGTCACGTCAACCTCGACACGTCAGCCTCGACACGTCAACCTCAACACGTCAGCCTCGACACGTTACCTTCGACACGTCAACCTCGTCACGTCAACCTCGACACGTCAACTTTGACACGTCAACCTCGACACGTCAACCTCGACACGTCAACCTCGACACGTCAACTTTGACACGTCAACCTCGACACGTCAACCTCGACACGTCAACCTCAACACGTCAACCTCGACACGTCAACTTTGACACGTCAACCTCGACACGTCACCTTCGACACGTCAACCTCGACACGTCAACCTCGACACGTCAACCTCGACACGTCAACCTCGACACGTCAACTTTGACACGTCAACCTCGACACATCAACCTCGACACGTCAACCTCGACACGTCAACCTCGTCACGTCAACCTCGTCACGTCAACCTCGACACGTCAACCTCGACACGTCAACCTCGACACGTCAACCTCGTCACGTCAACCTCGACACGTCAACCTCGACACGTCAACCTCGACACGTCAACCTCGACACGTCAACCTCGACACGTCAACCTCGTCACGTCAACCTCGTCACGTCAACCTCGTCACGTCAACCTCGACACGTCAACCTCGTCACGTCAACCTCGTCACGTCAACCTCGACACGTCAACCTCGACACGTCAACCTCGACACGTCAACCTCGACACGTCAACCTCGACACGTCAACCTCGACACGTCAACCTCGACACGTCAACCTCGACACGTCAACCTCGACACGTCAACCTCGTCACGTCAACCTCGTCACGTCAACCTCGACACGTCAACCTCGACACGTCAACCTCGACACGTCAACCTCGACACGTCAACCTCGACACGTCAACCTCGACACGTCAACCTCGACACGTCAACCTCGACACGTCAACCTCGTCACGTCAACCTCGACACGTCAACCTCGACACGTCAACCTCGACACGTCAACCTCGACACGTCAACCTCGTCACGTCAACCTCGTCACGTCAACCTCGTCACGTCAACCTCGACACGTCAACCTCGTCACGTCAACCTCGTCACGTCAACCTCGACACGTCAACCTCGACACGTCAACCTCGACACGTCAACCTCGACACGTCAACCTCGACACGTCAACCTCGACACGTCAACCTCGACACGTCACCTTCGACACGTCAACCTCGACACGTCAACCTCGACACGTCAACCTCGACACGTCAACCTCGTCACGTCAACCTCGACACGTCAACCTCGACACGTCAACCTCGACACGTCAACCTCGTCACGTCAACCTCGACACGTCAACCTCGACACGTCAACCTCGACACGTCAACCTCGACACGTCAACCTCGACACGTCAACCTCGACACGTCAACCTCGACACGTCAACCTCGTCACAAAGAATACAGTTCGACATAAACTTTAACCCTCTTGGCTTACACTCCTCACAGGATAACATACTCCACCCTCGACACAAACAATACACCCTGGATACATACACTACACCCTCCAGGCTAACAATACACCCTGGATACATACACTACACCCTCCAGACTGACAATACACCCTGGATACATACACTACACCCTCCAGACTGACAATACACCCTGGATACATACACTACACCCTCCAGGCTAACAATACACCCTGGATACAGGCACTACACCCTCCAGACTGACAATACACCCTGGATACATACACTACACCCTCCAGACTGACAATACACCCTGGATACATACACTACACCCTCCAGGCTAACAATACACCCTGGATACAGGCACTACACCCTCCAGACTGACAATACACCCTGGATACATACACTACACCCTCCAGGCTAACAATACACCCTGGATACATGCACTACACCCTCCAGACTGACAATACACCCTGGATACATGCACTACACCTTCCAGACTGACAATACACCCTGGATACATGCACTACACCCTCCAGACTGACAATACACCCTGGATACATGCACTACACCTTCCAGACTGACAATACACCCTGGATACACGCTCTACACCCTCCAGACAAACAATACACCCTGGATACATGCACTACACCCTCCAGACTGACAATACACCCTGGATACATGCACTACACCCTCCAGACTGACAATACACCCTGGATACATGCACTACACCCTCCAGACTGACAATACACCCTGGATACATGCACTACACCTTCCAGACTGACAATACACCCTGGATACACAGACGGCGGGTCTGGACATATTCGGTAGGAACAGGTATCTGGGATATGTGTGGGTGTGGAGTGTGCTAAAGTCGTTCTTATGACCGTCCGGTGTAAAGGTGAATCATGCGCTGGAGGGGTCCCAACTCTCGCTCTGAATTATTGAACAACGGAGCGGGAACCCTGCCCTGTGTTCTGTTACTGGAGACAACGGCGTTCAACAGGATAACGGAAGAAGGGCCTTGCATTATAGGAGGGTCGGTGGGACGGCTCCCTGTTTCTTGATGAGGAGGGACGCGGGGTGGAGAGAGAGACAGGGAGAGATTAACAGACATACAGGCGACAGACAGACCGAGATTGGTAGGTAGTTCGACTTACCTGACGCTCACCTAGCAGGTATATTGGATCGATGTGGTGAGAAGCCGGTAAGATTAGTCTCACTCGGGGAAGTCTAGAAATAAGTAATGAGCGGAGTTGTTCAGACACACACGCACACATGCACACACATACGCGCGCGCGCGCACACACACACACACACACACACACACACACACACACACACACACACACACACACACACACACACACACACACACACACACACACACACACACACACAGGTGGAAACTGAGTGCCCAAATGAGCCACAGAGATATTAGAAAGAACTTTTTTAGTGTCAGAGTGGTTGACAAATGGAATGCATTAGGAAGTGATGTGGTGGAGGCTGACTCCATACACAGTTTCAAGTGTAGATATGATAGAGCCCAATAGGCTCAGGAATCTGTACACCTGTTGATTAACGGTTGAGAGGCGGGACCAAAGAGCCAGAACTCAACCCCCGCAAGCACAATTAGGTGAGTACAATTAGGTGAGTACAAACACACGACGGAGCTAGAGAAGGCCAGAGGTATGTCACTATAGACTACAACTAGAGTGGAATGAGTTGCGAAGAAAGACTAGAAAAGCGTAATTGTCAGAGAATAATCTGGGGAGACATGATTGTGACATACGAAATACTCAATATCATTTTGTAACAGGATAAATCTGAAAAGATCATTTGAAATGGAAGCAACACAAACATGAGCCACAGGTAAAATACATATTCCCAAGTGACCTATAGTGGCAGGATATTTAACAAGCGGAATAAACTCGAGTGTGAGGCCAGAATCTACATACAAATTCCAATTGTTCGGGAGCCTATACCCCCCAGGGTTGAGGCACGGACCAAGAGCTAAAGCTCAGCCTTCGGAAACACAGCTTAAAAGAGTACGTATCTGTGTTGTTGCTGCCAGTTTAAACATATATTAGGCATGTACCTAGTTATTCATCCAGGGATATTAAGAATGTGTTCATAAAGAATAATTCGTATATATATATATATATATATATATATATATATATATATATATATATATATATATATATATATATATATATATATATATGTCGTACCTAATAGCCAGAACGCACTTCTCAGCCTACTATTCAAGGCCCGATTTGCCTAATAAGCCAAGTTTTCATGAATTAATGTTTTTTCGTCTACCTAACCTACCTAACCTAACCTAACCTAGCTTTTTTTGGCTACCTAACCTAACCTTACCTATAAATATAGGTTAGGTTAGGTTAGGTAGGGTTGGTTAGGTTTGGTCATATATCTACGTTAATTTTAACTCCAATAAAAAAAAATTGACCTCATACATAGAGAAAAGGGTTGCATTATCATTTCATAAGAAAAAAATTATAGTAAATATATTAATTCAGGAAAACTAGGCTTATTAGGCAAATCGGGCCTTGAATAGTAGGCTGAGAAGTGAGTTCTGGCTACTAGGTACGACATATATATATATATATATATATATATATATATATATATATATATATACATATATATATATATATATATATATATATATATATATATATATATAATTAATAGTTTAAGCATATTCTTGTCGGAAATTCTATAGGCAACACTGACAGAGGAAGATTTTTATGTTCACGAATTTGTTGGTGACTGATACGAATAATTTTAGTTTTTAAATCGTATATGTGTTTTTCAGTAAGTTCGTAAGTATACTTTCCGAGGGAAACATGTAATTGCTTTCACAGTTGTGAATGGCATAACAAAGACATCAAAATGTTTCATGATACATTCTTGTCGCCCGTCAGCATTTTGACATATAAAAATTTGTCCAAATCAGGGAATTAATTATTGAAGCATTTACCTTCCTGAACAACTGGCAGAGTGCTGCCGGTAAAACAGTATTACCAACCAGGGGCCAGATTCACGAAGCAGTTACGCAAGTACTTACGAACGTGTACATCTTTCCTCAATCTTTGATGGCTTCGGTTTCATTTATTTAATAGTTTTCAAGCATGAAAACTTGCCAATCAACTGTTGTTATTATTATAAACAGCCTCCTGGTGCTTTGGAGCTCATTAACTGTTTAATAATTGTAAACAAAGCCGCCAAAGATTGAGAAAACATGTATAGGTTCGTAAGTGCTTGCGTAACTGCTTCGTGAATCTAGCCCCTGCTTTCCTCCAGAGACGAGTCAAACTATTGAATAGTAGCAACTAAATATCTAACACTAAATTTAGTGTTAGATATGTTAGTTAGTTAAAATTGACACTATTTAGTGTCAACTCTGACACTAAATACCCATAGCTATATCCATAGAATACAGGCACACACAATTAAATGCCGAAGGTTTTATAAAAGCATTATGAACTTATGCTTCTCTGGACATATGCAAATCAGGATTGATAGGTTTGGTGGGTTAGCGTAGGCTTGTACGCTTTGGTTTTTGTATAGGATACACAATGTTCACTTCTCTCAGCATAAGAGCGAGCTGTTTACAAACACATACATTGTCATTATGACGCGGAGGCAGCTGTACCACCAAGGGTGTGGTCGGGCGTGACACACAATTTAATCACTTGATGAAAACTCTCCGCATGAGAATGATTTTATGAATTGTAATTTAGGCTGAGATGCTGAGACGCTACAACCTCAGCTCTGTAGTTAATGAATAAATAAATATGCAGGCGATGAGTCACAATAACGTGGCTGAAGTATGTTGATCAATCCACACACTAGAAAATGAAGGGACGACGACGTTTCGGTCCGTCCTGGACCATTCTCAAGTCGAAAAGTCGTCGTCCCTTCATTTTCTAGTGTGTGGATTGGATCAAAATAAATAAATATATTTATATACAGCCATACATGGGGTTACAAAGTAATGCAGGACTACCTTACTAAACATGAGGGAATTATTTGTGTGTACGTCTGATACCATACTACTTGTGAAGGAGGAAATGTATATGTTTACCTCTCAGAATGTTTGGTAATGTGTTTATTTGTGATGTGTGTATATGTATGTATTAACACGTTGTACTGAATGGGGTGAGAATAGCTTGAGCTACCTCATCCCTTTGTGTGTATTTTACCTCAATAAACTTATTTCAGTTTCAATTTCAAACATGAGGGATATACGGAGAAACTAATACCATACTTTAATCCAGATAAATGAACAGTAATGAGAAGAGGGAAGGGAGTAAGAAAAGGAGACCCAGAGAACAATAAAAAATAAAGTAGAAGACATAACAAAACCAGTAGAGAAGGGCCAGTGAGGATCCTGAGCCCTCCCTGAGCACCGGGGGCGCTCACAGGCAGCACAACACTACACACCTGAGCCCTCCCTGAGCACCGGGGGCGCTCACAGGCAGCACAACACTACACACCTGAGCCCTCCCTGAGCACCGGGGGCGCTCACAGGCAGCACAACACTACACACCTGAGCCCTCCCTGAGCACCGGGGGCGCTCACAGGCAGCACAACACTACACACCTGAGCCCTCCCTGAGCACCGGGGGCGCTCACAGGCAGCACAACACTACACACCTGAGCCCTCCCTGAGCACCAGGGGCGCTCACAGGCAGCACAACACTACACATATGCCAGCTCAAACATGCCTAGATCATCTGGAAAACTGGAGCCTTATTCACGACACAACAGATCACTTCACGAGTATGCCGCACCAGTTTGGAACCCCAACCTAAAAAAATGAAAAAACGAACTTAATATTCCTAGTAGAGCGCTACGAGACTCGTGCCAAACCGTCTTAAGGTTGATGAGGATACGTTGAAGAAGACATTCATCACACCTGAAGAGATAGACGGTATCAAGGAGACATGTTGACGACATATGAGATTCTCAAGCGAAGGGAAAAGGTTGACAATGAGAAGTGTTCGGTATGAGGCTGAGACGAACAGGAGAACAAGGATGGAAACTTGAGGAACAGACGAGGCACAGACGGGTACTGGAGAGAACAGTGCTGCGTGTGGGTAGGAAACAGATAAACTATGTTGAAGAGAAAGTTGAAGCTAATATATTAAATAGTTCCAAAAGTTGATAAGACAAAAAACAGGAGGATCGAGAGTTACTGTATTAGACAACTGACAGTGAGATAGGCAGAGACACAGTGAGGTAAACACAGACACAGTGAGGTAAACACAGACACAGTGAGGGAAGCACAGATGGATGGCAAGTCCTGCCTCACAGGATTAATTGAATTCTACGACCAGGCAACAAAAATCAGGCAAGAAAGAGAAGGGTGGGCAGACATCATATTTTTGGATTGCCAGAAAGCCTTTGATACAGTACAACACAAGAGACTGGTGAAAATGCTGGAGATACAGTCACGAGTGAAAGGGAAGGTACTCCATTGCATAAGGGAGTACCTAAGTAACAAAAGACAGCGAGTCACTGTGAGGGGTGAGGTCTCAGATTCGCGAGACGTCACCAGTGGAGTCCCGCAGGGATCAGTCCTTGGACCCATACTGTTTCTGATATATGTTAATGATCTCCCAGAGGGTATAGAACCGTTCATCTCATTGTTTGCTGATGATGCAAAAATTATGAGGAGGATTAAGATGGAGGAAGACAGTATGAAGCTACAAGATGACCTAGACAGACTGAATGATTGGTCCAACAAATGGCTACTGAAGTTCAACCCGAGTAAATGTAAGGTAATGAAACTAGGCAGTGGAAACAGGAGGCCAGACAATGGATACCGAATGGGAGATGAAGTCCTTCATGACATGGACACAGAGAAAGATCTAGAAGTTGATATCATAACAAACTTATCTCCTGAAGCCGAAATAAAAAAAAATAACATCTGCGGCACATGCGAGGCTGGCTAACATCAGAACTGCCTTCAGGAACCTGTGTAAGGAATCATTCAGAGCCTTGTGTACCACATATGTAAGACCAATCCTGGAGTATGCGGCCCCAGCATGGAGCCCGTACCTTGTCAAGCACAAGACGAAGCTGGAAAAAGTTCAGAGGTATGCCACTAGGTTAGTCCCAGAACTAAGAGGCATGAGTTACGAGGAAAGGCTGCGGGAAATGCACCTCACGTCGCTGGAAGACAGAAGAGTAAGGGGAGACATGATCATTACCTATAAAATTCTCAGAGGAAGCGAACAAGGACACACAGGTGGAAACTGAGTACCCAAATGAGCCACAGGGACGTTAGAAAGAACTTTTTCAGTGTCAGAGTAGTTAACAGGTGGAATGCATTAGGCAGTGATGTGGTGGAGGCTGACTCCATACACAGTTTCAAATGTAGATATGATAGAGCCCAGTAAGCTCAGGACCCTGTACACCTGTTGATTGACAGTTGAGAGGCGGGATTAAAGAGCCAGAGCTCAACCTCCACAAGCACGACTATGTGAGGCCAGACAGAGTGCCCGGGAACACAGTGCAGGGAGAGTGGAGGTGGTACTGGAAGGTGGCTAAAGTTGACGGTCTATAATGTACTCCAGACCTGTTACTGGTAAAGACTGGCCATGGCAATAATACTGTCAAATAAACAGCTCCACTTGCCGGCAGTGAGAGAGAGAGAGAGAGAGAGTGAGAGAGAGAGAGAGAGAGAGAGAGAGAGAGAGAGAGAGGTGATATTGGCTTCGGTCAGGACTCAATGTGTCGATTCTCGGGTCGGATAGAAATTGATGGGCTTGTTACCTTTTGCACAATATCTCTGTTCACTTATATATATAAATATATATATATATATATATATATATATATATATATATATATATATATATATATATATATATATATATATATATATATATATATACAGAGAACTGGATCACCACTACAATTTTGTCCCCATTGCTTTTTAAACACTCGGCGCCTGGAGTTAAGAGTGCCATCAGTTTTAGAAGGCACTGTGTTCTAGGCTAATTGTAACAACAAGATATCCTAGAGCTTCCAGCTCTGGGAGGTGTTAGATATCGTGTAAGTTTTAGATTAGTCGAGTATATATATATATCTCGGTAGCTTTTGCTACCGAGATATATACACGAGGAAGAGGTGAAGGTGAAGCACCTTACCTATGGGCCAACAGGTTCACTGTATCTTGCCAGACTGCATGAGGCCGGATGCTGTGTGTTCCGTCGTGCTGTGGCAGTTGGCAGAGTGTAATGTGGTGGGTATTGAGGCGTGGCTTGGTGTGCTTCATGTATAATGTCTCGCCCATCTCCAGTCTTCTGTTGTCGCTGTATCTGTCCATTATTTTGGTGTTGTTTGTGAGGGGTATGTCTGGTGATGGTCGGGGTATGTCTGGTGATGGTCTGGGTATGTCTGGTGATGGTCTGGGTATGTCTGGTGATGGTCTGGGTATGTCTGGTGATGGTCTGGGTATGTCTGGTGATGGTCTGGGTATGTCTGGTGATGGTCTGGGTATGTCTGGTGATGGTCTGGGTATGTATAGAGACTGCATGTTCCTTGATAGGGTCCTTGTTTGTTTGTGCATTGTTTGGCGCCTCAGAAAAGGATGTTGTTATCTTGCCTATATATACTGAGGTCGTTGGGGACTGTCAGTCATGTAGAATTCATATTGAATAATGAACCATAATTACCAGGGTCCTGCACCATGCTTCCAATTTACCAGTTTAAACCCTGAGAAATGGAGTACTAAAGGTTTGTAGCTACTTCCTCCAATAGTGGATACAAGAAGAATCTAACAACTACGGGCTCACCATAGTCCGTGCTACTTGGAACTTTTTGTTCCAAGTAGCGAATCTTAAACAACAAACAACAACGGATACAAGAAGGACTTGTTGTGTATAGCATGCTTGTAAACTCGACTCACATCTCAAGCTGGACAGCCGTCCTGTGAGACGGAAAACTGAGGTAAACTTTTGACTCCACAATGGTTTGGTGTTGTCTTTGTTTATTCTATCAACTGAGAGTGGCCCATTAAGGCCCCTGGCAAAATAAACTCTTGTATATATACACCGAGAAGTGAAGTATACCTCTCGCTGTATATACCCTCTACACCCCCACCCCCCCCCCCCCCCTCAGTTGGGCCACGGGTACCAGCACAGTGTTGGGTACCTAAAACTGCTGTTACCAAATAATAATAAGTAATGGTAATGTATTCTCAATGACATAATAATATAGGATAAAAACCCACACTTTTGTATTTGTGAAATTTATGTGAGGAATTTACACCAAGTCTTTCGCACTCTCCTGAGTGCTGTGTCAAGGTCTGAGTGTGTGGTGAGGACCAGACTTACATCTCAACTATGCTATACAGTGATTGGTCCTGGTGTGATGGAGGTAACGGCTGCTGGCTCGATGAGTGGCTGGCAGGCTGGGAGCTGGGTCGTCATTGGCTAGGTTGTTGGTGCGTGGTGAAATTCCTTCCTCCCGGTAGCTCCGGGAAAGTGGCGGCTTGAAGGTTGAAGGTGGAGGTTGAGGTGGTAGTTGATTGGTTGGTTGGAGCTGAAGTGCCGGGCTGGTGCTGGCTTCGGCGGAAGATGTGGCTTCTTCCAGGTTCTTGATATCTTCTTGTCTTCGGGGACATCGATGGGAGGTTGCAAGATGATCGCCATTGCAAAGCAAACATCGTAGTGTTTCCGACGTGCAGATATTATAATGGTGATCAACTAAGCAGAGGCTACACTTTTGAGTTAGCTTTTGACATTTGCTGGTGGAGTGGGTGTACTCGTAGCACCGGAGGCACTAATTTGACGTTGTAGAATCTTTCCACCTTCACAAGGTATGGAGGACTGTGGATGTCAGAGCAGTAGGAACCATTTGTGGTAGCTAGGTTAGCTGCAACTATGGAGGTGAAGATGATCTTCAAGGTGTGTTAGATGAGGAACGTAGCTTTATGTTCTTCCAAGTTCGGATTAGTTTCCCCGATGTCGACCGCAATTTTTGCTTCTCTAACCCGTTCCACGACCCACTGGCTGACCTCACTGACAAAGACAGATCGTGCAGCAAGGTACTGGCGTGGGAAATTGAGATCGAGGTGCTCGTCGAGAAACTTGTATTCGTGATACAGCAGTTTGTCGAGGACCTCCTCGCTGTCGAAGTAGAATAACGAAGTCCGTTCCTTCCTGCCCGATCTCCATAGGTGTTACGCTGGCTTCTTCTTTAAGATGCTTCAGGAGATCGATCATGGGGAACACATGCCCGTCGAGAGGCGTGCCTCTTGTAGCGTTTGTGACGCATGATGGTGGTGGTGGGGGCAAGAGCAGTTTGGATAATGGCCTGATCGCCAATTCCCAACACTGGAAAAGGCCTTCCGTCTCTCCCCGGTATAAAACACCAAGCTGGGACTAAGGTCTGACCTTCTAGAGTGAAGTCTTCTGATCTTGTGATCCCTCAAATTCTACTATCTAATTATCCATTACATCAATATATATGTACTTCTAATTCTCATATATATGTGCTTCTAAATCCTGGACCGAGTCTGTGTTACAGCCGGCTCGGTTTTACTGATTAAAAAAAAGAAGGGGGGAGAGGGGAGAAATTACGTAATTACCTAATTGGTGGTTCGTGCGTCTCCTTCCTCTGGCCGGGGAAGCTAACTGCTGCTGGTCAGGTCAGCGGCCCGCTGCCACGATTATATCATGGTCGGTGTAATTATAGCATGATAATTAGGGGGGATAATTGAGGTAGGACGACTAAGGTACTACACTCGATTAATTATACTGATGTAATATTATTGTACAGGCCTTTGTTGTGTACATTATAGAGGCAATTATAATCTGCTGCGTCTGTCTATAGTAATGTCCGTCCATCCCACCACCCGTCCATTCCTCCACCCGTCCACCCGTCCTTCCCGCCACCCGTCCATTCCTCCACCCGTCCACCCGTCCACCCGTCCATCCCTCCACCCGTCCATCCCGCCACCCGTCCTTCCCGCCACCCGTCCACCCGTCCATTCCTCCACCCGTCCACCCGTCCATCCCTCCACCCGTCCTTCCCGCCACCCGTCCTTCCCGCCACCCGTCCATTCCTCCACCCGTCCACCCGTCCATCCCTCCACCCGTCCATCCCTCCACCCGTCCACCCGTCCACCCGTCCATCCGTCCACCCGTCCACCCGTCCATCCGTCCATCCCTCCACCCGTCCATCCGTCCACCCGTCCATCCGTCCACCCGTCCATCCGTCCATCCGTCCATCCGTCCACCCGTCCATCCCTCCATCCCTCCATCCGTCCACCCGTCCACCCGTCCACCCGTCCATCCCTCCATCCGTCCACCCGTCCACCCCTCCTTCCCTCCACCCGTCCACCCCTCCACCCGTCCATCCCTCCACCCGTCCACCCGTCCACCCATCCATCCCTCCATCCGTCCACCCTTCCACCCGTCCATCCCTCCACCCGTCCACCCGTTCACCCATCCATCCCTCCATCCGTCCACCCGTCCATCCCTCCGTCCGTCCACCCGTCCACCCGTCCATCCCTCCACCCGTCCACCCGTCCACCCGTCCATCCCTCCATCCGACCACCCGTCCATCCCTCCATCCGTCCACCCGTCCATCCCTCCATCCCTCCATCCGTCCACCCGTCCACCCGTCCATCCCTCCACCCGTCCACCCGTCCACCCGTCCATCCCTCCATCCGTCCACCCTTCCACCCGTCCATCCCTCCATCCGTCCACCCGTCCATCCCTCCATCCGTCCACCCGTCCACCCGTCCATCCCTCCACCCGTCCACCCGTCCATCCCTCCATCCGTCCACCCGTCCATCCGTCCATCCCTCCATCCGTCCACCCGTCCACCCGTCCATCCCTCCACCCGTCCACCCCTCCACCCGTCCCTTAAATATTCTAATTAAATCTCACGAAGCAAAACATAATTAAGCAAGGCTTAACTAACACAGGTCCGGCCATAACCCCGGTGTTAACCTAGAGACGTTCACCTAACTCTAGACTGAGAACGGTCGAGTAACACTCCTGGGAGTGAGCACGCGACGGAACCTCTTATATAGTTTACTTCCCGTAAGTCTCAGTTTGAAGCCAGGCAGGCGGGTCACTTTTGGCAACCAATTCTTGCTTTCATTTCCACTTGGGTTGGGATATCTTGACCTGGGCTGGGATAGCTGATCTAGGGGGGTAGGGATATCTTCACTTGGGCTAGGATAATATAGCGTGGAGTCGGGATAATTAAGTCACCCTTATATCTAGGCATGGGAGCGTCCGACACGCTGAAGTATGCAACCTCTTCATTGGTCGAGTCATTGATTGGTGAGTGTGTCTCATTCAATAGACCTTTTGTGTGGATGGTGGAGAGTGAAGTGGTACCCTTCAGCCAGGGGCCAGGTGGTACACGTACCCTCAGCCAGGGGCCAGGAGGTACACGTACCCCTCAGCCAGGGGCCAGGTGGTACACGTACCCTCAGCCAGGAGCCAGGAGGTACATGTACCCCTCAACCAGGGGCCAGGTGGTACACGTACCCTCAGCCAGGGGCCAGGAGGTACACGTACCCTCAGCCAGGGGCCAGGAGGTACACGTACTAGCCTCAGCCAATGAGGAGTGGTTGATTAAGATAACAGAAGACGCCCCAGAGAGCATCAGTACGCTCTTGAACTACAAGAGCAGCCGAAGCTCTGCTATTAAAATATACAACATTTCTAAATTGTAGTTTTGATTGATGAAAGGATCTATTTTGTAAACTGTACACTCTGTGGTTTACATAAACAGTATTGGTGACAATTTGACCAAAGTCTGAGATCTGAGAAGTATATAATTCCCTCCAGAGAGAGAGACAGCAAGCCATTGGTCACATCCTGCATGGAGAGATGACCGCCTATGAATGTATGAATGGTCAAAAAGTTGTATGAATGGTCAAAAAGGCTTTCAGCTACTTATTAGAACATAGGAACAACGGATACTGTATTAAGGCCCATACCAAGCCATGTTGCAGGAAGAGCAACATATGTAGGAAATATGTAATGTTTTACGGCAGGATCATTATATTCCAACCACCGGCAGACTTCCAGGGAACAAGGCAGAGGATAAGAATGGCATATGAGAACAGTTTGTATATTTACAAAGGTAGTCACATCTCTAGTGTGTGTTTTCTAATGTTAACCTTTGCTCCAGCCTGATCGACAGTGCTGTGAAGGCTTCTTTTACAGTGGCGAGTTTGATAGATTTATTTCTACTGTTTAGGGGCTCCTCTGGGTTCACCAAGAGCTGCTCTGGGTTCACCAAGAGCTGCTCAGGGTTCACCAAGAGCTGCTCCGGGCTCGTGTGAACCTCGGGTCACCTCAGCGGCGCCTGTACGACACGAATACATTAGCCTATAAGTCTTGGTGCTCGGATCACCTCGTTTGTTATGTTTCCTGCATATTGTCGTCAGCGTCACCACAAGAGACCCCTGGGTACTCCTGTGTAATCCTGGGTACTCCTGTGTACTCCTGTGTAATCCTGGGTACTCCTGTGTACTCCTGTGTAATCCTGGGTACTCCTGTGTACTCCTGTGTAATCCTGGGTACTCCTGTGTACTCCTGTGTAATCCTGGGTACTCCTGTGTACTCCTGTGTACTCCTGTGTAATCCTGTGTACTCCTGTGTAATCCTGGGTACTCCTGTGTACTCCTGCGTAATCCTGGGTACTCCTGTGTACTCCTGTGTACTCCTTTGTACTCCTGTGTACTCCTGTATAATCCTGGGTACTCCTGTGTACTCCTGTGTACTCCTTTGTACTCCTGTGTACTCCTGTGTAATCCTGGGTACTCCTGTGTACTCCTGTGTACTCCTGTGTACTCCTGTGTAATCCTGGGTATTCCTGTGTACTCCTGTGTACTCCTTTGTACTCCTGTGTACTCCTGCGTACTCCTGTGTACTCCTGTGTAATCCTGGGTACTCCTATGTACTCCTGTGTAATCCTGGGTACTCCTGTGTACTCCTGTGTACTCCTGTGTAATCCTGGGTATTCCTGTGTACTCCTGTGTAATCCTGGGTATTCCTGTGTACTCCTTTGTACTCCTGTGTACTCCTGCGTACTCCTGTGTACTCCTGTGTAATCGTGGGTACTCCTGTGTACTCCTGTGTACTCTTGTGTACTCCTGTGTACTCCTGTGTACTTCTGTGTACTCCTGGGTACTCCTGTGTACTTCTGTGTACTCCTGCGTACTCCTGTGTACTCCTGTGTACTCCTGTGTAATCCTGGGTACTCCTGTGTACTCCTGTGTACTCCTGCGTACTCCTGTGTACTCCTGTGTACTCTTGTGTACTCCTGCGTACTCCTGTGTAATCCTGGGTACTCCTGTGTACTCCTGTGTACTCCTGCGTACTCCTGTGTACTCCTGTGTACTCTTGTGTACTCCTGTGTACTCCTGTGTACTCCTGGGTACTCCTGTGTACTCCTGTGTACTCCTGTGTACTCCTGTGTACTCCTGCGTTCTCCTGTGTGCTCCTGTGTACTCCTGTGTACTCCTGGGTACTCCTGTGTACTCTTGTGTACTCCTGGGTACTCCTGTGTACTCCTGTGTACTCCTGGGTACTCCTGTGTACTCCTGTGTACTCCTGTGTACTCCTGCGTACTCCTGTGTACTCCTGTGTACTCTTGTGTACTCCTGCGTACTCCTGGGTACTCCTGTGTACTCCTGGGTACTCCTGTGTACTCCTGTGTACTCCTGTGTACTCCTGTGTACTCCTGTGTACTCCTGTGTTCTCCTGGGTACTCCTGTGTACTCCTGTGTACTCCTGGGTACTCCTGTGTACTCCTGTGTACTCCTGTGTACTCCTGCGTACTCCTGTGTACTCCTGTGTACTCCTGGGTACTCCTGTGTACTCCTGTGTACTCCTGTGTACTCCTGTGTACTCCTGCGTACTCCTGTGTACTCCTGTGTACTCCTGGGTACTCCTGTGTACTCCTGCGTACTCCTGTGTACTCCTGTGTACTCTTGTGTACTCCTGGGTACTCCTGCGTACTCGTGTGTTCTCCTGTGTACTCTTGTGTACTCCTGTGTACTCCTGTGTACTCCTGTGTACTCCTGTGTACTCTTGTGTACTCCTGCGTACTCCTGTGTACTCCTGTGTACTCCTGGGTACTCCTGTGTACTCCTGTGTACTCCTGTGTACTCCTGTGTACTCCTGTGTACTCCTGTGTACTCCTGTGTACTCTTGTGTACTCCTGCGTACTCCTGTGTACTCCTGTGTACTCCTGTTTACTCCTGTGTACTCCTGTGTACTCCTGCGTACTCCTGTGTACTCCTGTGTACTCCTGTGTACTCCTGTGTACTCCTGGGTACTCCTGTGTACTCCTGTGTTCTCCTGGGTACTCCTGTGTACTCCTGTGTACTCCTGGGTACTGGTCAGGTTAGTCCCGCCTGCGTTACTGAGTGTTGCCGTTGTTCTGTGTACTGATCTATACTAGTGTGATTGTTGTGGCTGAATGAGTGGCCGTACTCATTTCTGAACTCCTTAATAAAACATGTATATGGTTTAAGAATGGGTAATACAGTAGTACTTTACAATGTATATAACGCGGGCGTAGGTCACTAATTCCTCTAAACTTCTAGTAGTCAGGGAAAGTCGAACATTCCAGCTGGGCAGCGGTTAATTGTCTCTGAAATCTTTCCTTATTAAGGCTACTCACAGCATAGTTGATTGGGCTTCTGCCTCACGTTCGTGGGAACAGCGGCTCGAGTCTCTAAGTATCATTAATACACAAAAATTTTAAGATAATGTAATCGACAGCAGCGTATAATACATCGATCGGGATAATATAATAATTACGTTGTGAAGGAGGGGGGGGGGTCGCTGTGGTGGGTGGGGGGGGGGGAGTTATGTCAGTGGCCTCAACTGTCGACACTGTCGGAGGAGCGGCTTGGTCACGACACAGAAGTAGCGGCTGTTATCTACGCATTCTTAATGTACCTCATTCTGTGTAGCAAATCTATTTAAGACATTGTATTTAAGACATGCCTCACACTAACACCACCCAACACTCTGGACAAGGATGTCTGTAAAAGGCCAGCAGGTCTGCGAGGAGTATTGCCAGCGGCCGCGGTGATGGAGCTGCTCGCAGAACTGAGACAAGGGCAGGATAGGCTACAGGAACAAGCCAGGATTACCATCCTTTACTAACATGATGGCGGATCCCACTGAAGATGCTGATCCCCAACCAGCAAACCTCGATCAGCTCCTCCACGAGCGTGTTGTTACACTGACAACGACCCAGAAGTCGTCATGCAGGAGACACAACAGTAATTGCTCCTTCTCTCACATGGTGATAAACTCCTGATACGGCTGACCGGCTGAAGCAGTTAAACCCAATACTGTTTAAGACTTCAGAATACATCTAGTAAATTGAAACGAAAATGGGATGACCCTTTTAGTAGTAAAGACGTCAATTGACTCAATTATAACGCAAATGACTTAATTATTCCCTCTCCCAAACCCCTAGTCTTCCACCACTCTCAACCCACCAAACCCCACTCCCTATACCCCCTCCCCTCCCCCCCCCCGCGCCTCTTCGTCAGTTACATCATGGTTAAAAATTGGATTGAATTTAGATAGCGGAGGAAATGTTTGACAAGCAGAAGTACGACCATTGAGGGCCACCAGAGGCCGGGGAGGTGCCCGGAGACCCACGCTCAGGGGAACACGGTGAGAGAGATGAGGGGGAAGAAACACCTGAGGATGAAGAAACACCTGAGGGGGGAAGAAACACCTGAGGGTGAAGAAACACCTGAGGGGGGAAAAAAACACCTGAGGGTGAAGAAACACCTGAGGGTGAAGAAACACCTGAGGGTGAAGAAACACCTGAGGGTGAAGAAACACCTGAGGGGGAAGAAACACCTGAGGGTGAAGAAACACCTGAGGGTGAAGAAACACCTGAGGGGGAAGAAACACCTGAGGGGGAAAAAAACACCAGAGGGGGAAGAAACACCTGAGGGTGAAGAAACACCTGAGGGGAAAAAAACACCAGAGGGTGAAGAAACACCTGAGGGTGAAGAAACACCTGAGGGGGAAGAAACACCTGAGGGGAAAAACACCTGAGGGTGAAGAAACACCTGAGGGTGAAGAAACACCTGAGGGGAAAAAAACACCTGAGGGTGAAGAAACACCTGAGGGGAAAGAAACATGAAACACTGGCCTATAGACCCCTGAGGTCAAAGCACGGAAACTAAGGGGAGTTACACGGCACTCTTCACATACACGAACACAAACCTTTAATACGTTTGCATGACGTTATCCTCCTTGAGGAAACACAAGACGCCAGTAGACACAACAGAGGTGAATGATTAACGAAACATTGCTGGGGCACAATTAACTGCTAGGTTAAAAATACAGCTGAGAGGAAGGACTAGAGAGTGAGGACATTACTGGTGAGACACCTGAGGGAATATTTCATTAAGACGTGACGGGTGAGTGGGATGCTGGAGAAGGTGAGGATGGTAAGGCTGTGTGAAGAACATGCACAAGATGGAGGGGGGAGGCCTTGGGGGGGGGGGGGAAGTGATGATGTCAGGTGCCGTAAAGGAGAAAAATAGTGTCAGGAGATTTCAGTGAGTTAATTAACTGTACTCCAGCAGAAGCAGTTTGGGAGAGGAGAGGACCCGTCCTCTCCTCGGAGTGCAACCCGTTCTCGCACTTGCTTATAGTCAATATTGGCTTATTTAATAAGTGCATATGTGACATACTATTTGATTGTGAATATTTTAGTTTACCTTGAAAAGCTTCATAGAAAACACCGACCTCACCTAACTTCTTAGTATGTTAAGATAAGCTTCTTAATTACAATTATTACTTAACCTATACCGTTGATAGGTTAAGTAATAATTGTAAATAAGAAGCAATAACATGCTTATCTTAACATACTAACAAGGTTAGGTGAGGTCGGTGTTTTCTATGAAGCTTTTCAAGGTAAACTAAAATATTCACAATAAATTAGTATGTCACATATGCACTTATTAAATAAGCCAATATTGACTACAAGTAAGTGCGAGAACGGGTTGCAACGTATTAGGTACTCCACTAATACACTTACTTTACACCGAGTTGTTACAGCGAATACACTTCCGATAAGTTAGACAGTTAACGCTGCTGTTAATTTGAAAGTAACGACGTTTGTTTCAATCTCAAGGGATACATAAGATTAAGTTAATTGGGTAAGGTTAGGTACAAGGAATGGACCTGCCAAGTGTAGTTTCTGGTCAACAGTGGTTGTGTTATGACCGTGGTCTTCCAGCTGGTCTGGCCAGAGTTCTTAGTCTCAAACGCTCTGACATGTGATAACATTTTAAAGACCCGACACACGCACGTCTGAAAATAAAATAAAGTGACAAAGTTTCGGTCCGTTCTTGGACCATTATCAAGTCGTGGGAGGTTCAGGACGGACCGAAACGTCGTCACTTCCTCCATTTTCAGACGTGTGGTTCAAATTTTCAGGCCCATTAGAGTGGCTTTACTGCCTGGCTCTAGAACAGTATAACAGGTGTGCTGGGATAAAGCTTTTGACTACACCTGCTGTATCAGTTTTAGAAAATTCTTTAGAAGTACTGAAATATACAAAAAATAGTATTTATTAATTAAAAGTTTACCTGTTCAGCAGTGGCTAATAGACCTAGTGCCTCTTGCTTCTTATTTTGGCCCATACCTGGCCCCCGCCATGATGGTGGGGTCAGGGGTCACCTGGGGTCAGGACTTCTGGGGTCACCTGGGGTCAGGACTTCTGGGGTCAGGACTTCTGGGGTCACCTGGGGTCAGGACTTCTGGGGTCACCTGGGGTCAGGACTTCTGGGGTCACCTGGGGTCAGGGCTTCTGGGGTCACCTAGGGGTCAGGACTTCTGGGGTCACCCAGGTCAAGGTGCCAGCCACATCCTGCTCACGAGGTTGTTCTGTTATATAACATTATTATAGTTTTCATTGTATATTTGAGTCGGTTCCTCGCTATAGGCCTATAGATGTTAATCTTGTCCGAGCTGAAGATCTAACTTAACACACTTGTAACTTGTGGTAGACGGAAGCGACAGTGGAACACTCAGCAAACTTAAGAATGAACGTTCATTTACAACAGTGATTCCAGCTGGTGACAAAGTTAATGGAATGTGGCTAGTTCTTGGCCCGTTGTTTACATGTGCGGTGGACCAGCAGAGTTTCTTGTGCCGGTGTTAGGTTCAGCCCTCTTGTTGCTGCGGCCGCAACTCTGAAACAAACTGGTCATTTTCCTCGGGGGTTTTCCTTCAAACCACAGGGAAATACTATTGAAACCTGAGCAGAGAGTGAGAGAGAGACAGAGAGACAGAGAGACAGAGACAGAGAGACAGAGAGAGAGAAAGAGAGAAAGAGAGAAAGAGAGAGAGAGAGAGAGAGAGAGAGAGAGAGAAAGAGAGAAAGAGAGAAAGAGAGAAAGAGAGAAAGAGAGAAAGAGAGACAGAGAGAGAGAGAGAGAGAGAGAGAGAGAGAGATGTGACTGTATAGTTTCTTGCATTTTATTCAGACTTTTTCAGGGGTGTTGTTTTCTTCAATGTATTACAACAGTGTACAAAAAAACTATATATTTCCATTGCTGTTCCAAATTGAGCTCATTCAGACAAGGACAAATACGCCCCTAAATATGGCAGCTTTATTATCCAATTATCATTACGAAATAAGTCGGTCAATTTAAATTATATTCCAGTCAACATTTTTGATCTCTGCAATTAGCGCAAGAACCCTTGTTAACTACTTTAAACTACGTCATTCAGAACCATACCAAACCTGCCATGGATACCCTTGGACACCAAAGGGTAAAGGTGAATAAAATAGTTATTCCAAATAATATCATCACCCGTTACAGCTAATGTTTTTTTCTTACAACCCCCTTACAACCCCCCTTACAACCCCCCTTACAACCCCCCCCTTACAACCCCCCTTACAACCCCCCTTACAACCCCCTTACAACCCCCCTTACAACCCCCCTTACAACCCCCTTACAACCCCCCTTACTGTCGGAAAATCCGACACCATTTAATATATCATACAGACAGATAATAATTTCTGCTGTATTACCAACAAGTTACCCATAGAAAACGTAACTTGTAGTGGAATTACCGTCTAAAGAAAACGGGATATCATCACCACATACTATTATAATTCACCAGCTATTATGGTGGGAATTATTCTTAAATACATTAGTCTTTGGACTTTACCATCATAAAAACATCTCATATAAATTAACTTAATTATCAATATTAAAGTAGAGTAAATGTGACCCTTCTATCACGTTCTGAAATCTGGACAATGTAAGCCAGGCGTCAGAGGGAGGAAGGGGAGCCATTGTTATTGAGACCAGAGGCTCACACGGGAGCAAATTCGGCTCCTGTTAAATTTACTTGGACGTAGTGTTATGGAACCCAAAGGTGTACCATTGTCAACACGCTGTCTACAAATACAAGTTAAGTGTCTATCCGAAACCCGTTTATCATTCATTTATGGCCATTAATGTCAGGATATAGGGTTAGCCGGTTAGAACACGAAATCGCCTCATACTAAAGGTAATTAAGCCAGGTCTTTAATGTTCCATGTACTGTATAGTGTTTTCTCTGATATACTTGTCATATATAGGATTCTGGCTTCACAGCTAGCGCACTTTTGACAGGTCAAGACGAGGATGCAAGATTATGTGCACCAGTTACTGGGTGATAGAAGCTACCTCAAAGAGGATAATTTGGTGTCTACACCCTAGTTATACCTGGTGGACTAACCTGCTGTACTATAAGATAAGGAACCTTTTCAATGTATGTAGTTAATACAGTAGTTTGATTGGCTGCATATATATAAATATAAACCCCCCCTAATGTGTAGAGGATCGATTTGTGAGATTAAGAGATTATTGCAGAAATACAGTCCACTTATCATTATACAAATTGCTATCGAAGTATATAAATTAACGTAAATATAAATTCATATAAATTAAATAAATATAAATCTCACAGGTCGGTTCCCACATTATTTGGTCCTTCGAACCGGATGACGGATTATTTGGACCTTCGGAACCGGAATATTCGGTCCTATGAACCCACATTTGGTCATCTTAGTACCGGATGAACCAGTTAACCAGTGGATTCATTAAATATACTAGTGCAGTGTTATTTAAACAAAGCCAGCAGTCAAGACGGCAGCGTAGCCTCGTGGGAGCTCAGGAGCCTCCCTCAGCCCAGTTCAGCTTCGTCAGCGGTTTCATGCACACCCACAGATATTTGGTGGCGTGTTATTTCGTGAAATGACAGCGCTAATATAGAATCCAGCCAAATTAGTGGCTGTGTCTTCGCGATATTGTTCACGGATTTCGTGGTGTTACATTTCGCGAGAGATTATCTACGAATTTTGTGGACTTTATTTCGCGAGGTCACTAATAATATTTAATACTTCTAGATAATATTAGAAGTTTCATAGAGGCTAATTAAGAGGCTATTATCAATAATTGTGTATATTATTTCTCCAAAATAGAGAATTATTTAATATATATTGCACTAGTGATCACAGTATAATATTTACTAATTGCCAACCCACAACAGGGTAGGATATTTACCATTGACTAGTCGAACTATTATTGCTCATCCTAGTCCCATTATTACCATAGTCAGTTGTACTATATTGAATAACCTAACACCATTAATGAATGGTCCAGACCCTATTTTGGGTGTAATTTTTATCAACTCGAGTTGAGTTGTATATATAATAAATTACTTATGATCATTACACCTTTGAGTGATTAATTAGTGTCTCTACCATCCTAGGGTGATATAGAAGAGCTAACCTAAAGGTACTTCCAGTGACACTGGTTTATCACTCAAATCATTAGTGTGTATGATTGTATATATATAATGTGTATTAATTTTAAGTGCTAACCTCTAGTAGAGGTAGGATTATTGCCTAGTGAGTGCAGAATTTACCCTAGGCTACCATTAGTACTTGCTCACAATTTATGAGCCAGTGGTGCCCAATTAACAAGTCACCATGACTAATCCACAGAAAGCAAAGCGTGCTTTAATATCAAGCAAACGCCAACTAACAAGAGATCTCAACCAATATGAACAGTTGTTATATGAGCCTGTAATTAATTATCGTCGGTTGAAAATACCACTGTTGCAGATTCAAACCCAATTGCATATATTGAAAGCAAATAGGAAATCTTACCAAAATCAGGTCCACGACGACGACGACATAGTAGTTGAAGATGTGGAACCATTCCTGTCTGACCTAGCACAATATGAAGAAGAAACTCAAGGCAGGTTGGAACATTTACACAGGATAATTGAATCAGAACAATTAGCAAGTACATCAAATAAAGTAGATAATGTTATGGATGATCTGGATCTTTTTGAGAATAAATGTAAAGCCAGATTAGATCCTTTAATCAACAAGGATAAAGCTTCACCCAGTAAAGCTTCACCCACTACAGCTTCACCCAATAATATACCACCAGAAATTAAGCAGTTTTCAGACAATTTATCCACAGTCTCTGTGGTTTCTGAAAACCCAATACCTGAAGCTACTAAGTTAACATGCCTCCAAACTAGAGGTGAAGCTGAACCAGTAGTAGAAAATGTAAATGAAAATAGCGACAGCACTAATTTCCCAGTCCAGCCTCCTAGGAATAATGCTGGCAATGAGAAAACTGTCATACATCTAGTACTACAATTGCTGGATTTACCTCAACCTGATCAGACTGCTGACTCATTACAATCCTTCAGCATGGAGTTTGAGTCACTACTAAGAACATTCAGACTTAAGGTTGATATAACTACTAGTGAATGGATGACCAAAGTAGTCCTTCAACGAAAATTGTCCAGCGATATACTAGATGAATTATATGCACATCAACATAACACCATCCTGACAGTACAGGACATCACTGAAGGTTTACATTCCATCATAAACAAACGACGAGCAAATGAGGAAGTTAAAGCCTCTTGCAAGCCTTCAGAAATAGAAAATAATAGTCAATTAAAGGGTAAAACAACCACCCCAAATAAACATCAACCAATTACTCAAACATCAAGTTGCAGAAAATCTGACAATGCAGCAGCAACCTCCAAGCCTACTGTTACTAGTTCACCCAAACCGGTAACTTCCAAACGTGCAGTAGGCTGGGGGACTTGTATGTTCTGCAAAAAGAAACATTCAACATACTGTTGTGCTAATTATCCAACCAGAGACACTCGTATGGAACGACTCCAGGAATTAGGGAGATGTGCAAGGTGTCTCAAGTCACACAACATAGACTATTGTGATACCCAATTCAACACCTGCAACAGGTGTAGAAGAGGTAGGCACCATGCAGCACTGTGCAAATATACGAAATTAACGTATTCAAGACCCAAGGTGGAAGATAGCATCCCCACCACAGTACAGTACTGCAAGGTGCAACAAACAAAGAGTGTCCATTCGGCAAAGTCTAAAGGTAATACGACTTTGCCTACTGCCCAAATTACCATCCTGAATAAGAGGGCCAAGGTCCATACCCGTGGGTTGTTTGACCAAGGATCCCAAAGAACATATATCACTAAAAAGCTGGCAGATGAACTACAATTAAGGCCTGTAGCCCAGATGTCATTCAACATCTCAGGGTTTGTAACAGATGCAGGACCTCAAGTCTACCAGGTGGTACAACCATCAGTACGCTTAGGCAGGTACGTCTGTCGAGTACAAGCCATTGTGGTGGACAAAATACCAGTAGACCTACAAGTTCAAGGTCTGAGAGCAACAGCCAAATTCCTGAGAAATAGAGGAATAAAATTGGCAGATAATATTAAGTCTGATCACCTCACCGACTTCGGTCTCCTTGTAGGGACAGACTATTGTCATCGATTCATCGGTAGCCCTACTAAATATCAGGGCATAACCATGTTAAACTCTGCAGGAGGTAAATTACTCTCAGGCCCAGTATCAAGCCTGAGGAGACCTATGACTGCAGATAAACAATACCAGTAGAAATCTAAATTTGTCAGCTGATTATATTTCTCCAGTAGCATTATACTAAGGAGATTACAGCTGACTATACCAACAGAGGTTGATGTTAGTATCATCATTTAAAGCTGAAGATGAGTTCATGAGGCCTCAGTGGCAAATCAGTGAACAGTAGCCTAAAACAGCTACAAGTCACTGCGACCAATGTCACTGAACCCACTGCAGTCTCAGAACCATACTTTACTTTAATGATGAGCTATTCAGTCTTCTGAATCAATTAACTAAATTAAACCCCAATAAATCTGATGACTGATTTGATACATTTATTATTTAATCAAGATGTATTCAATGGGCCTCAGTGTTTATATATCAGTGACCAGTTACCTGAAGAAACTTCAAGTTATATCTAATGTCACTGATCTCACTGCAGTCCCTGAATCATACTTGACTGTAGTACTTGATCACATCCAGTCTTCTGGGTTAAATAATATGTAATAAGGCTTGAATATTAGCCTTTCAAGAGTTGACAGGGAAATGAAATCGCATTAGACTTCTAACCCCTGCAACTCTAGTACGGGACATCCGTCCTGTATGAACAGACACACAAATGTGTGATTACTAACTACTAACATCAAATTAATCTAATAATTCGAAGGAGGAGTATCGGTGTTCGTCTGTTCTAATTAGGACTTCGACCCGTGAGCAGCCCCCTGGGGAATTATGTCGGAAAATCCGACACCATTTAATATATCATACAGACAGATAATAATTTCTGCTGTATTACCAACAAGTTACCCATAGAAAACGTAACTTGTAGTGGAATTACCGTCTAAAGAAAACGGGATATCATCACCACATACTATTATAATTCACCAGCTATTATGGTGGGAATTATTCTTAAATACATTAGTCTTTGGACTTTACCATCATAAAAACATCTCATATAAATTAACTTAATTATCAATATTAAAGTAGAGTAAATGTGACCCTTCTATCACGTTCTGAAATCTGGACAATGTAAGCCAGGCGTCAGAGGGAGGAAGGGGAGCCATTGTTATTGAGACCAGAGGCTCACACGGGAGCAAATTCGGCTCCTGTTAAATTTACTTGGACGTAGTGTTATGGAACCCAAAGGTGTACCATTGTCAACACGCTGTCTACAAATACAAGTTAAGTGTCTATCCGAAACCCGTTTATCATTCATTTATGGCCATTAATGTCAGGATATAGGGTTAGCCGGTTAGAACGCGAAATCGCCTCATACTAAAGGTAATTAAGCCAGGTCTTTAATGTTCCATGTACTGTATAGTGTTTTCTCTGATATACTTGTCATATATAGGATTCTGGCTTCACAGCTAGCGCACTTTTGACAGGTCAAGACGAGGATGCAAGATTATGTGCACCAGTTACTGGGTGATAGAAGCTACCTCAAAGAGGATAATTTGGTGTCTACACCCTAGTTATACCTGGTGGACTAACCTGCTGTACTATAAGATAAGGAACCTTTTCAATGTATGTAGTTAATACAGTAGTTTGATTGGCTGCATATATATAAATATAAACCCCCCCTAATGTGTAGAGGATCGATTTGTGAGATTAAGAGATTATTGCAGAAATACAGTCCACTTATCATTATACAAATTGCTATCGAAGTATATAAATTAACGTAAATATAAATTCATATAAATTAAATAAATATAAATCTCACAGGTCGGTTCCCACACTTACAACCCCCCTTACAACCCCCCCTTACAACCCCCCTTACAACCCCCCCTTACAACACCCCTTACAACCCCCCTTACAACCCCCCTTACAACCCCCCTTACAACCCCCTTACAACCCCCCTTACAACCCCCCCTTACAACCCCCCTTACAACCCCCCTTACAACCCCCCTTACAACCCCCTTACAACCCCCCTTACAACCCCCCCTTACAACCCCCCTTACAACCCCCCTTACAACCCCCTTACAACCTCCCCTTACAACCCCCCTTACAACCCCCCCTTACAACCCCCCTTACAACCCCCCTTACAACCCCCCCCTTACAAGCCCCCTTACAACCTCCCTTACAACCCCCCTTACAACCGTCCCAGTATTTCTTCTTATAAAAGCAATTCCCCATCACATGCAATTACTTTGCAATTTGAACGATCCCATCTACAAAATAAGACGATCCATCGACTGATTTTGCTATTTCCCTGTGGTTGGCCGCCCCACCTGCTTGATCATATCATATATATACATACACACATATATATATATATATATATATATATATATATATATATATATATATATATATATGTATATATATATGCGAACAAGCCTGAATGGTCCCCAGGACAATATGCAACTGAAAACTCACACCCCAGAAGTGACTCGAACCCATACTCCCAGGAGCAACGCAACTGGTATGTACAAGACGCCTTAATCCGGTCGTGATGGTCAAGTGGATTAAGGCGTCTTGTACATACCAGTTGCGTTGCTCCTGGGAGTATGGGTTCGAGTCACTTCTGGGGTGTGAGTTTTCAGTTATATATATATATATATATATATATATATATATATATATATATATATATATATATATATATATATATATATATATATATATATATATATAATATATATATATATATATATACATATACACAACGTTTTACATGTACCCAATGACAGTGAGGTGCAGGTAATGAAAGTTGGTATTATGTCAGGTGGTGGACTACCCCTCTCACTCTCCCTCCCACCTACCTCCTCTCACTCTACCCTCCCACCTACCTCCTCTCACTCTACCCACGGAACTGCCTTACACTTTAACAAATTAATATCAGCCAAGAGTGAGGCGCCTCGACACTGACCTTTATACTCACCCTCCCTCACCACCAGCCTCCCTCACTACCAGCCTCCCTCACTACCAGCCTCCCTCACCACCAGCCTCCCTCACTACCAGCCTCCCTCACTACCAGCCTCCCTCACTACCAGCCTCCCTCACTACCAGCCTCCCTCACTACCAGCCTCCCTCACCACCAGCCTCCCTCACCACCAGCCTCCCTCACCACCAGCCTCCCTCACCACCAGCCTCCCTCACCACCAGCCTCCCTCACTACCAGCCTCCCTCACTACCAGCCTCCCTCACCACCAGCCTCCCTCACCACCAGGCTCCCTCACTACCAGCCTCCCTCACTACCAGCCTCCCTCACCACCAGCCTCCCTCACTACCAGCCTCCCTCACTACCAGCCTCCCTCACCACCAGCCTCCCTCACCACCAGCCTCCCTCACCACCAGCCTCCCTCACCACCAGCCTCCCTCACCACCAGCCTCCCTCACTACCAGCCTCCCTCACTACCAGCCTCCCTCACCACCAGCCTCCCTCACCACCAGCCTCCCTCACCACCAGCCTCCCTCTCCACCAGCCTCCCTCACCACCAGCCTCCCTCACCACCAGCCTCCCTCACCACCAGCCTCCCTCACTACCAGCCTCCCTCACTACCAGCCTCCCTCACTACCAGCCTCCCTCACCACCAGCCTCCCTCACCACCAGCCTCCCTCACTACCAGCCTCCCTCACTACCAGCCTCCCTCACCACCAGCCTCCCTCACCACCAGCCTCCCTCACTACCAGCCTCCCTCACTACCAGCCTCCCTCACCACCAGCCTCCCTCACCACCAGCCTCCCTCACCACCAGCCTCCCTCACCACCAGCCTCCCTCACTACCAGCCTCCCTCACTACCAGCCTCCCTCACTACCAGCCTCCCTCACTACCAGCCTCCCTCACCACCAGCCTCCCTCACTACCAGCCTCCCTCACTACCAGCCTCCCTCACCACCAGCCTCCCTCACCACCAGCCTCCCTCACCACCAGCCTCCCTCACTACCAGCCTCCCTCACTACCAGCCTCCCTCACTACCAGCCTCCCTCACTACCAGCCTCCCTCACCACCAGCCTCCCTCACTACCAGCCTCCCTCACTACCAGCCTCCCTCACTACCAGCCTCCCTCACTACCAGCCTCCCTCAGTACCAGCCTCCCTCACTACCAGCCTCCCTCACTACCAGCCTCCCACACTACCAGCCTCCCTCACTACCAGCCTCCCTCACTACCAGCCTCCCTCACTACCAGCCTCCCTCACTACCAGCCTCCCTCACTACCAGCCTCCCTCACTACCAGCCTCCCTCACCACCAGCCTCCCTCACCACCAGCCTCCCTCACCACCAGCCTCCCTCACCACCAGCCTCCCTCACCACCAGCCTCCCTCACTACCAGCCTCCCTCACTACCAGCCTCCCTCACTACCAGCCTCCCTCACTACCAGCCTCCCTCACTACCAGCCTCCCTCACTACCAGCCTCCCTCACTACCAGCCTCCCTCACTACCAGCCTCCCTCACTACCAGCCTCCCTCACCACCAACATCACCATCTCCCTCACATTTAACACGAAGCTGCAACACTGAACAACTACATGTTACAAGACTGCTAAGTGGCTCATGTGGGTTAATACAACTGAATTAATTTGCAATGTATTGTATTCTTGCGTTTACTTGTTATCTTTGATTTTGTAATGAGTAATAAAATTGCAAAGAACAAATAGAACATATATTTCTTAAGTGAGAAAATCTCTTAATTGGTGATCTGACAGGAAATTGTTAATTGGCCGGTGACGGAGCACACGATCAACATGTACATACATATACATAGATACATACACAGACATAAAGATGTACACATACCCACACACATTATTCACACATACATGTACTGATTATTTACACGGATTTATCAGGGAAAATGATCGGTGGCAGGTAAGACTCTATTAAATACTTACCAACAAATTTGTAAGTACTTTCTCAATACACTTAAAACGCAAGTAGAAGATCATCTTCCCAACTGCTATTTGGCAGCTTTTTGTGTACTCCACAGGTGGGTGTGTATACGTGGCATGTATACGTGGTGTGTATGTATACATGGCGTGTATACATAATACGTATCTCCAACGGAAATGTATTAATGATCGTGCAGATCACATTCCTGTGAGCGACAGTGAGAAGCTGGAATCCTGCGCAGGGTGACGAGGCTCACCCCTGTTACACTGGCCAGGGTGACAGATCACGGTCTGAGAGGGGAGGGGGGGAGGGAGGGTGACGAGGCTCACCCCTGTTACACTGGCCAGGGTGACAGATCACGGTCTGAGAGGGGAGGGGGGGAGGCAGGGTGACGAGGCTCACCCCTGTTACACTGGCCAGGGTGACAGATCACGGTCTGAGAGGGGAGGGGGGGAGGCAGGGTGACGAGGCTCACCCCTGTTACACTGGCCAGGGTGACAGATCACGGTCTGAGAGGGGAGGGGGGGGAGGGAGGGTGACGAGGCTCACCCCTGTTACACTGGCCAGTGTGACAGATCACGGTCTGAGAGGGGAGGGGGGGAGGGAGGGTGACGAGGCTCACCCCTGTTACACTGGCCAGTGTGACAGATCACGGTCTGAGAGGGGAGGGGGGAAGGGAGTCTGGACCGGAAACCTATCACGTCTGTCTAGGTCGTCTTAGGCCGCGCGGTCACCTATCACCTGCCGGCCAGACCCGACGGTGCTTAACTCGACAAGACCGAGCGGAGACCACCCATGCACGTCTCATGGGTGATCAATCACCCATGCTCCACGTGTGATTGATCTCTTGGGCGCATGTTATCACCCTCTTCACCCCCAGGACAACGCTCCCGCTATGCGCCGCCATTAGGGGATATAATTACAGCTGGGTGCTGTCTCATAATGCACTTCAATTACCTGCTCGTTGCTTCGTCTGTCAACCGGGTGCCGCCTGAGCCACACGGCACTCCTGGCACTGCTGCCAACCACAATTACTAACAGGTTGAGACACTTGCTGACCCGCGCGACAGGGCCGGAGAGAGAGTTATGACTCGGTCAACAAGCACTAGGGGGCCCCGAGCGGCACCAGGCGCTGGGGACGGTGATGGTGCACAGTGAAAGCTGGCGGTGGTGTACCAGGGTGTTCCGCTGGGGTGTTGCACGAGGGTGTTCCGCTGGGGTGTTGCACGAGGGTGTTCCGCTGGGGTGTTGCACGAGGGTGTTCCGCTGGGGTGTTGCACGAGGGTGTTCCGCTGGGGTGTTGCACGAGGGTGTTCCGCTGGGGTGTTGCACGAGGGTGTTCCGCTGGGGTGTTGCACGAGGGTGTTCCGCTGGGGTGTTGCACGAGGGTGTTCCGCTGGGGTGTTGCACGAGGGTGTTCCGCTGGGGTGTTGCACGAGGGTGTTCCGCTGGGGTGTTGCACGAGGGTGTTCCGCTGGGGTGTTGCACGAGGGTGTTCCACTGGGGTGTTGCGGTAGGGTGTTCCACTGGGGTGTTGCACGAGGGTGTTCCGCTGGGGTGTTGCACGAGGGTGTTCCGCTGGGGTGTTGCAGGAGGGTGTTCCGCTGGGGTGTTGCAGGAGGGTGTTCCGCTGGGGTGTTGCAGGAGGGTGTTCCGCTGGGGTGTTGCACGAGGGTGTTCCGCTGGGGTGTTGCAGGAGGGGTGCAGAGTGTCGGGGTGCCGGCTGCCCCGTCAACACGTGTGGTGGGCTTGGTGTTGGGGTTGAGGCTTATCAACACCTGGAGGGTCACTAGGCTCACCGCAGGAGCGGAAGTGGTGTGCTCAGTGTGTGTGTCAACTCCACACTGGGAGGGTTGAGTTGGCAGACATTGGTTCCGGTGTTCCAAGTCTGGCTCAAGTCCACATATTCTGGAGATCACCTTCAAACAAAGCTAATTTGGAGGTAATTACTCATGAACCTAGTATTTCTTACACACGGTTCTGTTAGTTGTTCAAGTAAGTGCAAGTGGATGCGTTGCAAATGATAACAGTATCCCCGCAGAGCAACACTCAAATACTGAGCCAACTATACATGAAGAGCTCTCTGCAACAACTGAGGAAGCTGAGCCACGACTGGTCCCCAGACCGGCCAGCTAAACAAGGCACAGATAAGGCTGTTATCCTCTCAAATGATACAGACGTTCTAGTCTTAATGTCTGGACATATTCATATCTTCTAAGACGAAGCTTCAAAAGAACTTTCGATTTTATATTTTACAGGTACAACATTTAGATTAATTCTTGACAAATATTTCAGCAGTTAATAACACGAGATGAAGCCTGAAGGAAAATAGGGAGTAAAGATGCAGTACTCAAGGAACAACCAGATAACTTTCTGATCACATCTTGGGAGACGAGCACCATCAGACGCAAGGTCTTGACGGCAGTAATGAGTATGGAACTTTTGTTTGGTCATTAAAAGCAAAGATTAAAACTTGTGATGAGGTGCGGGTTGTCTCCTGTACGATGTGGAGTCAATCATTCTCTCGTCTTCCACCGACCTCAATATTGTTGCGCATGTTCCGAGAGCGTCTTTGTCATAGGAAATGTTATAGCTGTATAGCTTTGTTATAGCTGTATAGCTTTGTTATAGCTGTATAGCTTTGTTATAGCTGTACCCGGCCACAGCAACCTTCCCCTGTCCCCTCAGTCCTCCCCACCATTCCTCACTCTCCCGTCCCCTCGTCCTCCCAACCATTCCCCACGCCCCCGTCCCTTTGCCCTCCCCACCTTCCCCCAACTCCACCGTCCCCTCGTCCTCCCTACCATTCCCCTCCCCTCCCCCTCAAGCAGAAACAAATGGCCGGAGTTTCTTACACCCTGATGCGCCTGTTCACCTAGCAGTAAAAGGTACCTGGGAGTTAGACAGCTGCTATAGGCTGCTTCTTGGGGGAGGGAGGGTGTAACAAAAAGGAGGCCTGGTCGAGGACTGGACCGCGGGGACGCTAAGACCCGAAAACATCTCAAGATCATCTAAAGATAATAGATGGTGCTTTCTTAAAAAAAATGTTTTTACCTGTCACAGGTGTGGCATCTATACTTATACTTACGATATGAACGGTATGGTAAACAACACAGCTCAATTCCAACGCAATGTCACACAAAATAATTAAATCAAAATGAAAATGAATCGAAATCTATGAAAATTCAATTTATCAATGCAATCAGAAACTTTGAAATGGAATCATAACATATTTAGTACAGCATGTGTTGCTATTACGAGCAACAGATGATGTTTAAAAAAAAAGTTTTTTCCTGTCACAGGTGTGGCATGTATATAGTATGCATATAAAAACACGTGGCTATTTGAATGCAACGTTGTGTCAAAATTTCAAAGCAACCGGTAAAAATGTTTCGAAGATTTCGCTCACATGAAAAATATAGTTTTCAAAAAAAGCATGTTTTTTTCCGTCACAGACTCTCTATAGTATGTATATAAAAACCTGGCCGGATGCGAATGGAACATTGTGTGAAAATTTCAAAGCACTCGGTGAAGAACTTTCAGAGATTAGCGATTTTCAATAAACGAACATTTCCATTTTTATTTATATAGACTATCACGCAGGTAAACAAAACTCGCTCACAGCAAAATCCTGTATAAACGATGACATTTTTGAACCTCCATACTGTTTAATCAAGTAAACTTTGCTAAGCTTGAGTTTTATGTTATGATCACAACATAATGATATATGATCATAACAATCATATATGATCACAACAATCATATATGATCACAACATAATCATATATGATCACAACAAAATCATATATGATCACAACATAATGATATATGATCACAACATAATCATATATGATCACAACATAATCATATATGATCACAACAAAATCATATATGATCACAACATAATGATATATGATCACAACAAAATCATATATGATCACAACATAATGATATATGATCACAACATAATGATATATGATCACAACATAATCATATATGATCACAACATAATGATATATGATCACAACATAATCATATATGATCACAACATAATGATATATGATCACAACATAATCATATATGATCACAACATAATGATATATGATCACAACATAATCATATATGATCACAACAAAATCATATATGATCACAACATAATGATATATGATCACAACAAAATCATATATGATCACAACATAATGATATATGATCACAACATAATCATATATGATCACAATATAATGATATATGATCACAACATAATCATATATGATCACAACATAATGATATATGATCACAACATAATCATATATGATCACAACATAATCATATATGATCACAACATAATGATATATGATCACAACATAATCATATATGATCACAACATGATCATGTATGATCACAACATAATCATATATGATCACAACATAATGATATATGATCACAACATAATCATATATGATCACAACATAATGATATATGATCACAACATAATCATATATGATCACAACATAATCATATATGATCACAACATAATCATATATGATCACAACAAAATCATATATGATCACAACATAATCATATATGATCACAACATGATCATATATGATCACAACATGATCATGTATGATCACAACATAATCATATATGATCACAACATAATGATATATGATCACAACATGATCATATATGATCACAACATGATCATATATGATCACAACATAATCATATACGAGAGTCATATTCAGTGGACACTTTTTATATTTAGCAATAATGTGTATTTATATATTTCCATGATAATTATAAAGGCCCTTGTTGAATCAAGAAAAATAAAGTATATTGACGTTCTTGCCAAAAAATATATATATTTGACACTAAACTCACCAATGTGGGTATGATGCTCTCACGGATATACTATACGACAGCTGTGGGTATGATGCTCTCACGGATATACTATACGACAGCTCTTACATTAAATCCCCACATTTTACATATTTACTTTTTTGGTAACAGGTGTGTAATAACCCCGTGCAATTAAAACAAGGGTACATACAATTTTTTCCTGGCAAGGTTATAGGTTGCATCCGATAGTACAAATTATGTATGGTTACCTTACCTTCCTTGTTACCTTATGGTGGTTCCGGGTCTCTAACCAGGCCTTCTGGTTGGTGGTCAGGTCAACCGAGCTGTTAGACGCTCACTTGGTCAGGTTATCCTTTGGAGGTCATTTGAAACCTGTTGTTTCAAGTGTACAGAGACTACACATTCTGATGACGGACCCCAAGGATATCACAGGAATGTCTGTGTCTTCAACCACTCTAGGAGGCCTGGTCGACGACCGGGCCGCGGGGACGCTAAGTCCCGGAAGCACCTCAAGGTAACCTCAAGGTAACTCAAAGCAGGTCACTGAACGGAGCATAAATCATGTATCCCGGGATTTCAAACACCCAGAATATTTCAAAATTATTATAAGGCACTGTTAAATGTAAATGCTTGAACTTAGAGCATGTATATTTGTATTAACTTAAGCTACATCGTAAATAAGAGCTGATTGCTCTATTACTGTCAGAAAATAAACATTATATCTCTGACCCGTCTGGGTATTATAGAGTTTTATAGAGCTGGCTCATATTTCCTCTTGTGTCCGTGTATACTATGAAGACATATGATGCACTGCTCCTCAGGGTGTAGCCTGGTGTTGTACTGCTTCTTAGGGTGTAGCCTGGTGTTGCACTGCTTCTTAGGGTGTAGCCTGGTGTTGCACTGCTCCTCAGGGTGTAGCCTGGTGTTGCACTGCTCCTCAGGGTGTAGCCTGGTGTTGTACTGCTTCTTAGCGTGTAGCCTGGTGTTGCACTGCTCCACTGATGGTATTAATCATGGTAGCTGTGTTCAGCCCCACTGATGGTATTAATCATGGTAGCTGTGTTCAGCCCCACTGATGGTATTAATCATGGTAGCTGTGTTCAGCCCCACTGATGTAATTAATCTTACATTTCCAGAGTAAGAATAATGACATGAAGATCACTGCCTGATAACAGTAGAGATAGACGAGCCTCACTAACCACTAGAGCGGGTCCCGGACGCTCTATCCTCTATAGTGCTTCCATTACCACCATCCCACCCAACCATTACCACCACCTTCCCACCCAACCATTACTACCACCATCCCACCCAACCATTACCACCACCATCCCACCCAACCATTACTACCACCATCCCACCCAACCATTACTACCATCCCACCCAACCATTACCACCATCCCACCCAACCATTACCACCATCCCACCCAACCATTACCACCATCCCACCCAACCATTACTACCATCCCACCCAACCATTACCACCATCCCACCCAACCATTACTACCATCCCACCCAACCATTACCACCATCCCACCCAACCATTACCACCATCCCACCCAACCATTACCACCATCCCACCCAACCATTACCACCATCCCACCCAACCATTACTACCATCCCACCCAACCATTACCACCATCCCACCCAACCATTACTACCACCATCCCACCCAACCATTACCACCATCCCACCCAACCATTACCACCATCCCACCCAACCATTACTACCATCCCACCCAACCATTACCACCATCCCACCCAACCATTACTACCTCCATCCCACCCAACCATTACCACCATCCCACCCAACCATTACTACCATCCCACCCAACCATTACCACCATCCCACCCAACCATTACCACCACCCCACCCAACCATTACTACCACCATCCCACCCAACCATTACCACCATCCCACCCAACCATTACCACCATCCCACCCAACCATTACCACCACCCCACCCAACCATTACCACCACCCCACCCAACCATTACCACCATCCCACCCAACCATTACCACCATCCCACCCAACCATTACCACCACCCCACCCAACCATTACCACCACCCCACCCAACCATTACCACCACCCCACCCAACCATTACCACCATCCCACCCAACCATTACCACCACCGCACCCAACCATTACCACCACCCCACCCAACCATTACCACCACCCCACCCAACCATTACCACCACCCCACCCAACCATTACCACCACCCCACCCAACCATTACCACCACCGCACCCAACCATTACCACCACCCCACCCAACCATTACCACCACCCCACCCAACCATTACCACCACCCCACCCAACCATTACCACCACCCCACCCAACCATTACCACCACCCCACCCTACCATTACCACCACCCCACCCAACCATTACCACCACCCCACCCAACCATTACCACCACCCCACCCAACCATTACCACCATCCCACCCAACCATTACCACCATCCCACCCAACCATTACCACCACCCCACCCAACCATTACCACCACCCCACCCAACCATTACCACCACCCCACCCAACCATTACCACCACCCCACCCAACCATTACCACCACCCCACCCTACCATTACCACCACCCCACCCAACCATTACCACCACCCCACCCAACCATTACCACCACCCCACCCAACCATTACCACCACCCCACCCAACCATTACCACCACCCCACCCAACCATTACCACCACCCCACCCAACCATTACCACCATCCCACCCAACCATTACCACCACCGCACCCAACCATTACCACCACCCCACCCAACCATGACAATGTAAGGTTTATCTGACCTTCGTAATGGTGAGTTTTGTGCAGATAGTTAGGAATAGTAATTATTATTGTATTCTACAGTTTAACACAATACCAAACAAATCAAGTCAACCGCGAGTCTCCAAAACTTTCTGTAGAGATCTGTCAATTCCCTTCCTTCCTTTTGTGCTAAGTATTAAGCCCAACCCTGAACTAACAACGCACAGAAGAGCTTAGTGACTAGTCTAAGTCTTAACACAGTCTTAACAGTCTTAACTAGTCTAGTCTTAGTCTTAAGACCAAGTCTAGTCTTAGTCTTAAGTCAATAGTCTTAACACAGACTAACTCTTTGCTACATAGCCTCCGGGTCTAGTGCCTTGTTTTGATAATTACTAACTTAGCCCCTCGACAATTTACAATTGAAGATCACTAGAGTCAAGCAGAGTACCAGAGTGCAAATATGTCGCCGATCGCTAAGAACCGAAACACACCACTCAAGTTGAATGATCGTCTCATTAGCATAATTTCTCGTGGAGGAAAATTGCTTTAATTGATAATCGCTCGAGCTGAACATTTACACCTTGACACACACAGATTAATGAGCGCTCGTGTTTAACTGAGTATAGATTAGTATAGTATAGTATAGCCTCATTCTTTTCCAGTGTGTTTTAATGTAGTTG